>NC_057009.1:2071345-2371345 GCF_000002595.2 Chlamydomonas reinhardtii | reverse complement strand
GTGTGTGTGTGTGTGCGCGCGTGTGTGTGTCAGGCCGTGTGTGCGTGCAGGCCGTGTGTGCGTGTCAGGCCGTGCCGTGTGTTAGGGAAACGAAACCGCCGCGCGCGTCTGCCATACCATGCATGTTGCGAGGCCGTGTGTGGGGGAGGGGGCAGCAGGGGAGGGTTGTACTCGCGAGTGGTGGTAACGGGTTCACGGATTCTGAGGAGTGTGGGCCCAGGACGCCATCCAATTATGCGCGCTTGCGTGCGTGTGTGCGTGTGTGCGTGTTTGTGTGTGCGTGCGTGCCAAGCCTGCGTGCATGCGTGCGTGCGTACGTGCCATGAGGCGCCGTGCCGCAACCCACACGTGCACCGTGTCAAACCCAAGCCCCGCTTGAGGCCGCCGCCTCCCTCTGCCACCTGCCGTACGATGTACGGCCCCCGCAGCCGGGCCAAGGCGCTGGCCAAGCTTCCTGAGGACGTGGCGGTGGTGGAGCACCCGCCGCGGCGCCTGCCGCTGCTGCTGCAGGTAGGCAGTGCCAGAGGCTGAGCGCTGCAGCACCGCACACCACACGCACACACCGTACACGCACAGAGAACAACCCGTGGCTGTGCCTTTTCCAACTCCAGTCTGGGGAGGGCAAACAGCAGTGATGCTCAACGCTTGGATGGCGGGTCCTCTTGAAACTGCATGCCTGTCCACGCTGCCGACTCCACCTCTCATTCGCTGCCGTGCAGCTTCTCAAGCGGTCGGGCATGATGAACGGAGCAGGCGGAGCAGCCGGGGCCTCAGCGCTAGGAGGCCTGGGGGAGGTGGGCGCGGTGGTGGCGGTGGCGGCCGCCGCGGCGGGGCTGCCCGTGGCAGCGGGTAGCGGCGGCGTGGCGGCGGCAGCCGCAGCCGCGGCCGCAGCGGGCGGGCTGGGCGCTGCAGGGCGTGGCGTGGCGGAGGTTGGGGCCGCGCTGTCGCTGTTGGATGGGGAGCCGCAGATGTACTCGGTGGATGCGGCACTGCTGGCGGCACAGGTCTAGGTGTAGCGCAGGAAGACTGGACGGAGACTACCGTGGTTGTGACCGGTGTGTGAGACCATGTTGTTGGGAGTGCGTGTGCGATGGGACAGTGGTAAGGCAGGTTGGTGAAGTCCCGTAGGGTGCAGCTGGTTCCCAGAACCCAGCATGTTGTTGGGAGTGCACGAAGTCCCACTTCCTATCACGTACCTCCTAGTTTGCCCGGCTAGTCCTGCCTCTACTTTGCCGCAGCGGGTAGCGGGTAGCTCTGTATGCTAAGGGTTGCAATGATCTGAAACTCATATCACACGTTACATGCACGAGGTAGGCGCTTGCGGCCTCAGACTGGAGACGTGGCGTGGGGTCAGCCCCCCTCCGTCCAGGCGCCGCGCCCTACCCGCACGGAGCGGCCACCATCCAGTGACCTGACCGTCTCCGCCATGTGCATTTGTGACTACTTGTGATCGGTGTTGGGGTGTATGGGGGGATTGGGGGCTATCATGCCGGCCGGCTAAGTCCGTCGACGAGGGGAGGCCGCTTCGGCGGCCCGCGCAACGCAAGCTTCTGTGAGGCATTGCGCAGCATCACCTCAGGCATCACCAGTGATGGCGGAGGCCCGCGGAGCCGCTAGCAGCGGTGCTGGCGCCACCGGTTGGGCCAGCAGCCTCGGATCGCGCCTGGATGTTGCAAGGAAGGGCCTGGGCCGGGGCCTAGCCTGGGCGGGCGGCGCGGCGGTCATAAGTTCGTTGGCGGTGGTGGCTACCAGGTTCCAGGCACAGCGGGTATGTGTGTGTGGCAGCACTGGAGGGCGGCAGACAGAATGGCCGCTGCCTCCCTCCCTCCCGCAACATACACATACACACATGTTCACTCACCTGGCCGGGCGCCCGGAGCGTGAGGAATGCGCATCAGCAAACTTGTCGGTACAGTAACGCCGGCGTTCGACCAGCCATGCACTTCTGCTCTGCCACTGCCAACTGTTTGCTGTCTGCTTACGGGTCTGGGCATCAGCTGCACCCTACGGGACCTCGCCAACCTGCCTTGAACCCTGTCCCATCACACACACACACACATGTTCACTCACACACACACGCCCCCATGCCCCGTCCAGACCGCTCCATCCGCGCAGCTGGCACATACTCCCGCAGTGTAGCGATGCAACGTTGTTGCAATCCTGGACGCGCAGGGAATTGTACGCACGTTGTTTACAGTTCGCTCTCAGCGCCAAACCGGGCGGCTGCATTTCGACAGCGCCGGCCCGGCCCACTCTAGCGGCCAATCATCTCGCGAAGACCTATCAACGCAATTAGCGTCGCTCGCCCACACTGACGGCGGCGTGGGCATGTGTCCATCACCCGCCGCCGTCACTCAGTCCTCCAGCAACAATGGTCCAAACACCTCTGCCCCCTTCTCTTCCGAGGGTCGTCCTCTCAAGGACAAAGAAGCTATTCTTCGCCCATTGCGCAATGCTGGCACTTTGGGCTTGTCAGCTACCTATCTGTTCACTGGGCAAGCAAATCAAGCGCTACCGTACGTCACACGCAATGGGACGTCTGCATCCAAATTCCAGCCCATTCAGACATCCAGCCACACGCGGCCACGGGCATTGGGGCCTGACACTCTACTCGCCACGCCACGCTTTTTCACCTATGCACGTTGCCAACTCCAACTCGGGCAAAAGTTGGTCACACCATTTCCTTGGTCACGAATGTGCACAACCCTGTTAGTCAAACCTGTCTCTGAGTCACAACAAAGTGGTGCGTGTTCAGTCTGTCAAGACACTCGGCCTCCGCGTTTGCATAATGCCCGCGCACCATCCGTCACACCTCCTGCATCACGGTCAGTCACGACGTCTTGCATTCTATCTAGAGCTTCGTCAAACCCCTACCGTGGCACAACAACATGCTGAGCACAAACACCAAGACACACAGAAATGAAGATACTAAGCGCACATGCGCATACAGACCAGAGTCTTCTGGGCACGAGCAGGTATGGTGTTATCTACTAGGCAAGATGTGATTATGCGTTGCTTTGTCGCACCCTGCGTAAACCCGCGGTACCGACCTCCCTAATGCACCCTGCCGGGCCCAGCAGTCCGGTCTTGCGCTTATTCTCAAGCGCCAATTGCAACGCCACTGCAAAACCAAAACCATTCATGTGTTCTGTGTGTGATACATAGCACATGGCTGCCTGCAGATGCTCCATGCACGTGCACGGAGAGTTCAGCCGCCCGCCCCATGCGACACGGGCGGACGTTGATGCTCATGCCGCGCTGCTGACGCGTCGCTCGCCAAGCATGATGCATTTGCACGACTGCTCCTCATCCTCTGCCCATTGCGCAGCTCACACAGCCGCTACAGAGCTGCCGTCGCCACCAGGTGCACGACCTGCTCCGTTTCGGGTTGTGGCAGCAGCCACCCCACATTGCAACCGCGCGGTATGCTCCCGCCGCTGCTGCCGGCTGTTGGCTCGCCCCAACAGCGCCGCTGCCGCTGCCGTCGTCAGCTGGGCCGTGCCGAAAGCACCGCCTGCCCGCCCACCGCTCAGCACCTTGCCGCTGCTGCAACAACCAGCGGCGGGGGCCTGGCCGCAAAATCCCCGGGCAGCTGCCACACCCCTCTCGGCCCACCCCGCCCTTCGCAGCTGCACGCCTGCAAACGCGCGCCAGCGCATCCGCGCAGCAGCCGCGCAAAATGGCCTAACCGCTGCTGACTGCCGCTGTCTAGTACTCCCAGCAGTCGAAGCCCAGGTCCGCGCCGGCGCCGCCTGCCAGCGACACGGCCCCGCCGCTGGCCCCGCGCAGGCGCGCCAGCTCCTCCTCGCTGTAGGCTTTGGCCATCCAGGGGTGCGCCAGCAGCTCCGCAGTGCTGGCGCGCTGGGATGGCTCGCGGTGCAGCGCCTGTGTGTGTATGCGTGTGTTATACACAAAACATACGGAACAAATGCGTGTGTGTGTGTCTAAAAACCCAACATGCGTGCAAGTAAACGCCGAGGTTGTGGACAGGACGCGACGCCAAGCCCACCCCACTACCCGGCCATCTGGAATGGCCGGCCCCCAAAGCCCCCATCCCTCCAGTTGCCGCTACCCAACAACGCCCTGCCGGCAGCAGTCGGACCCACCTGTTCGAGAAAGTCCGTGAACTCGGGACTGAGGCTGGGCGGCAGGTTGACCTTCTGGCAGTGCGCGATAGAGTACAGCACATTCTCGTAATGGTAGTGGTCGGGGCTGAAGGGGTGACACCCCGTCACGGCCTCCAGCGCCATCACGCCTAATGCCCACACGTCGTTCTGCAAAGGCGGGGAGTGGCCAGGGCAGGCAGCCGGGTGCTGATGGATTCGGGAAGCCGGCAATTGGCAGGCGAGCTGATTTGTGGGCGGATGAGTCGAAAGACGCGGCGAGTTGATGTGTCGGTTGCGCACTTAGAACTGAAGCGAACGGGCGCCGGAAACCAAGATTCAGTCCGGTACTTGGCCAACCACAGCTGGCTCTCCACATGCCAACGCCCGATGCCGCCATAGCCTGCTCAATCCCGCAGCCGCCCACGATACCTGCCATGATGCCCTGCCGTCCTTTCCCCTCCCCTCCCTCTCAGCAGACCCCATGCCACGCTCCTCCGCTCCCCGCACTTCTTCCGTCCCTCCCCTAGCTCCTCCGCCCCTCCCTCCCACCACGACCCCCCCCCGCCCAACCTCCCTTCGTCCTCACCTTTGGCCCCACCGCCGACTGCATGCCGTGGTTTCGGAACATGGCCTTCAGCACCTCGGGCGCCGCGTACAGCGGCGTCCCGCCCGCCGTGCAGATCACCGCTCGGCTGTGCCCACTCATCCCGCTGGCCATGCTGCTGCAGTCGCTGTCCATCGACCTCGTGCCGCCACTGCCGACCCCGCAGCTGGCAGTGGCGCTGCTGTCGCTGTCGGTGCCCGCACAGGCGTCCTCGGGCATGTGGGTCGGCTGCGCCAGGCCAAAGTCCGCCAGCTTGACCTGGTCGCCGCTGCCGCTTACGAGGCAGTTCTCCGGTTTGAGGTCGCGGTGGGAGAAGCCCTGCACGAGGGAAATCGAAGGCGGGGAGGGAGGGGGGGATGCCATGGTGAGCTGCAGGTTTGTAGCTGCGGTCGGAAACCTTTCGACAGGCGGTTGGGTCGGCCAAGAAACGCTTCGGAGGTTGGGAACGCTCATAACTTGCCGTGCGACACTCATTGGGACTAACCCGGATCCCTGTCACGAGCCATAAGCTTGTGTGAGTGGGTCACGGTAGGCCACAGGGTTTCATGCGCCGCATCACGCAGCGACCTGAGACGCTCGTCCGCAGCCCCACAGGCTCAACCTGGGTTGCCCCACGCCTGCACCCCGCCTTTTCACGGTTTGTCTGCACACGCTGCCCTTCCCAGCCCCCTTCCCAGCCCCTTACCAACATCCATCTCGCCCAGTTTACCTTGTTGTGCAGCACGTTGAGTGCTTGGAGCACAGGCATTATGAAGAAGTCGCGAATTTTGCACTCCGTGAGCCCCGGCAAGTGCTTTCTAAGGTCTCCCCCGGATGCGTACTCCATCAACAGGTATATCCGCGCGTAATCCTCGAAGGCCTATAGGGGAGGGGGCAGATGACAATTGAACACGCAGAGCAGGGTGTGAGGGGCCTGCGCCCCTGTGCCGCAGCTGCGCCCCAACACCAACCGCCGTCCCAAGGCTCACTGCGTAGAATCGCACGATGTTTTCATGCTCTGGTAGCCCAGAGTGGATGTCTATTTCTGTTTGCACCTGCGCAGGTTGGGGGATTGAAAGTGAGCAGTCCGAGGGCGCGGAAACATTGGTTCGGGCGGCCTTCACAAACTTGCCTGTTGCCGAGCACTCGGGCTGAGCTCCGACCGCACATAGGCTTTAACGACGACGTCCCGACCATTGCATTTGCACTTCGCCACGGACACGTAGCACTCGCTGTGATAAGACAGCGGTCGGACGGTGTCGAAAGCGTCGCTCAAGCAGCTGCGGGCGGAAACGCGGAGTCGACCATTTAGCAACACGCCGGACTCGACACCCTAGAAACGCTGCAGGCGCCTGGCCAGCGGACCCACCTGGCCTCCTCTATGGACGTGATGACTTCTGCTGGGCACGCTGGGCTAGTGCATAGAAGCTGCATATTTGCTGCTCGAGCTCGCCAAAACTTCAACGGGCCGTTGCGAGTTAGGTCCTCTGGAGTCGCTCACTGACAATGCCTGGTATACCCAACAATCTTAGCCTATGCAATGCCCGCGGGGGACCTGGGGCATGCCCTGGGGCCGAGAGCTACTGGTTATATGATGGCTTGCCAGCGAAACGCAAAATGGTGCCAGTAACAAAGACAAGTAATGATAGGTAGATAGTGGTGAAAGTTATACCGAGTTAATGCTGTTCGCGTTTGTTGCGGCAGGGCCTGTCCGAACACTGGCCATCCCTGGCCGTCCCGATGGCTCGCCCGCCACTTTGTCGTCGGCAATCGCAATCGCTGGCGCAGCATATCGATCCACAGAATAGAATAGCTTGCATTTGGTTGTGTTGTCGGCGAGGCTTGACGCTGCCTGGCGTTGGCCGGCGAGCTTGATGATGCTGGTGTGTGTATCCTATCGTGCAGGCGTCGCGCTGCAATGCATAGTATTTAGCCATGCTATCCGCTCGTTCTCCGACCTGCTTTGCTTGGCTTGGTCCCCGACTGTCAACCCCTGGCGAGGCACCCTTACGCCTTCCTCTCCAGCGACCGCTTGACCCCTTCACTTGTAATCCGCATCCTTCCAGCAATGTTCGCCCTCCTTTCCGTGATATACTTTTAGCTTTGCCTCACTTCCTGGTAAGCCCGCCTTGCCACACGAGTGCGCACCACCCATGGCGGTGAAGGGGACTGAAGGGGCGACGTATTTCCATGTATCCTGTGTGCCTGGGCTTGGCGTATCTTGCTTCTCGGGACACAGCTACATCAACTACATGCTTCCCTTACCCGTGTGTGTGTGTGTGTGTGTGTGTGTGTGTGTGTGTGTGTGTGTGTGTGTGTGTGTGTGTGTGTGTGTGTGTGTGTGTGTGTGTGTGTGTGTGTGTGTGTGTGTGTCACGTCGATGGCACCCGGCAGCTTACCGTCACCTGGTCCGTAGGGGCCCGACCATGGGAGCGAGGCCAGGGGCGCCCCTGACTCCCTGAGCGCATTGTATGAGCGGTGCAGTCCGCAAGAAACCTGCCAGGCAGCCAGGCTGACTTATGACGGCCACAGCGACGCGACTGACGGCGCGCCAGGAGTGCAGCAAGGCCATTGTTTGCACCAAACCCCCGCCGCCGGCACACCTTGGCACCCCTGCCACCCGCCTCCGTGCCGCGCGACTTTCCCCCGAAGAGCCCGATCTTACTATCGCATGGAGCTGGCAGCACAACCAATCACAGGTGGCTCTGCACGCGGCCCACCCTGCGGATGGACCGGCCAGGAATGGCCCACACCCTTGTGGTCCCTGTCGCATACCATATTTCATTCCCTCCAACCTGAGGTGCCCTGCTTGCCCGCGCACCCGGCGCTCGTGCAACAGCCCTGGTGAGTCCTGGTGCCATGGGACATCCCTGGTGGTGACAGCCAGGAGAGCGGCGGTTGAACATGAATGTTACGGGCACCAAGTGCAGAAGGGCCCGCAGCTTGCGCGGGCACACGGCGTCCTCCCGCAACGAGCGCAAAGCAGCGTGCGCGCTGACAAGCTGCCGCTTCCTGTTCGCTGCACTTCAGCACTTGGGTCGTATTGCCCCAAGCAGCAGCACGAGCTACCTGGGGCCGCCCCATCGACCCATCCCATCAACACGCCATGCTGCAACCAACTTCTCCCTTCTGGCCTTCTCTGGTCTTGGTCAACTCGCTCGCTCTCCTAATCCTCGTCAACATTGCTCGCACTTCCAGGCTCGCTTTGCCGCCAATGTTCAGCGTTGTGCCCTTCCTGCCGCACCTACCCGCGCTGCGGAGTCTCCAATAGAGCTGCCTGGCTCCCCTTCCAGCCCCTTCACACAATCACGCCCCCTGGTGGCCACGCCCGGGCGCGCGAGCCAGGCTAGTTGACACAGCTCTGGAAGCAAACAACTGCATCTGCACTGCAACAGGTCAATCACATGACACGCACACACACGAAACAAACAACACACATGTACGTGGCCACAACGCATACGCCACAAGCTACACAGAAACAAAGCATGTACCGTCCCCGGGATGTCATCGGGGCGAAAATCTCGCTCACGGCCGCTCTCTTTTGGTTGACAATCACACTGCGCCAGCCAATGGCACCACCACTCCCCTGCTTAGTCCTCCATACCGTGCTGCATTCCTATCGCTGGTCCGCTTACGCTGACGTAGTGAATACACCATTGGCATGTACGGGTGTAAGCTGCCCAAACCATATTCCATCAGTACACATAGCACATGCAAACCAACAGTGTTGTCCCCCACGAATTCTAGCCCACCACACACCTGCGCATCAAGAGCCTGCGCGCTGCGATGCCTCTCGCTGTGACTATCCCTATGAAGCAGAATCTCAACTGCACCAACGACGACAGCGCGTTGCTGGACCCAACGGACTCGCAGCGGCGTCAATGCACAGCCACGTTACCTGGGCAAAAGGTAGCTACTTAAGCACCCGCTCCCCCCTTTCAGCCGCCACCACGACATAGCTAGCGCTGCTCTCCTGCTGCTTCTGCAGCCGCCGCAGCTCCTGGACTGCTGCTGCTGCTGCGTCATGCGGCCGCCGGTGGGCGGCCCTTTCCAACGATAAAGTTCTTCGTTCCTCTCCGCTGCAATCAAATTGTCTCAAGCATGCGGTGTCGAAGGCTCAAACGCGCACATCACAAGGCCGCAACCGCGCGCGCCTCCAATCCTTCCGCCAGCCCGGCCTCTGTCTACTGTCTGCTCCTGCCCCTGCCGCTCTTGCCCCTGCCGCTGCTGGTGCTCCTGCTGCTGATGCTCCTGCCCCATCCTCCCTCGTGCATCCTTCATTCAGGGGGGACGGGGACCAATAACGCAGTGCTTACGCGCTGCCGCTCTCCAGCGCCTTGAGCACCGCGCGCGTCATCAGCTCGTTGCTGAGCAGCAGCACGGCGGCGGCAGTCGCGGCGGACGGCGCCTGTTGAGAGCTGTCCCACTGCGCCTGGTAGGCACGGATGAGGTAGCCGCCGGCGGGGTCTGCGTGCGGGGCCAGACATGACGTTGGTGTCGGGGAGGGAAGCGTCAGACGTGGGAGCTTCACCTACACAGGTCATGCTTGCAGACTCAACGCCGCCACATCCCCACCTGCCCGCCCCGCCGCCCTTCCACCCCAGATCCCGCCCTTCCAGGCCCCCCATGCTGAACTTCGGCTCACTTGGGACAGCAGCCCACTGCCTCCTGCCCTCTTCCCGCCACCCGCTGCCCCCCTAGGGGCTGGCCAGGCCTTGGTTTAGTTGGGTTTAGATAAACTACAGTCCCCCCCCACACACACAGACGCCAGCCCCTGCGCCCGCCAGCCCCTGCACCCGCACCCGCACCCGCACCCGGACCCGCATCCGCATCCGCACCCGCACCTGCACCCGCACCCGCACCCGCCAACCCCCTGCACCCGCACCCGCACCCACAGCCCTTCCTCCACCCACCCGTGATCAGATGCTCAATGAGCTTGTACTTGATGTTCCAGGGCGCCAGCGTGAACACCACCAGCGCAAAGGCAATCAGCTGCCCGCTGCTGAGCGTAGAGGCCAGGAAGCCGCGCCAGTAGAAGGGCGGCAGGCGGAAGAAGGTGTTGAAGAAGTCGTTGGTGGCGTTGAGGTCCAGCGTGGCGAGCAGCTCCATGCCGAACACGTGGAAGGAGGCCTGCGTGCGCTTCTCCTGCGGCCACAGGCGCTCCCACACGCGGCGGCTGGCGGCGGACACGTCCAGCCCGTCGCGCAGCGCGGCCTGCAGCTCGTCCGCCACCTAGTGACGGGGCGAGGAGGGGGGTGAGGAGAGGGGGGGTTACATTCATGATTAATTAAGAAGTGAAGTCGTAGGCAGGTACAGTTGCAGCAGGGGGGGATGGAGGAGGGGTGAGGAAAGGAGGAATGAGGAGAGGAGGGGCGAAGAGAGGAGAACGCGTCCAATAAGGAGCACCCACCGGACCGCTCGGCCTCTGACATCCTTGAGGCCCCCGAACGACCTGCCCCCGCCTCATCTTTCGCCCTGCAAGCCCCAGCCACCACAACGGCCCCCGACCCCGCATCTCCTCCCAAACCCTCATTCCTCAGGCGCCTGCAACCATGCCCTCTCCCGCCTGCCCAGTGCCCGCGTGCCCAGTGCCCTCCCGCCCTGTGCCCACCCACGGTGCCCGCACGCACCTGCGGCGCCTCACGGAAGGAGCGGCTGACGCTGAAGCCGGTGGCGGGGTGCACCAGGTTGGCAGCGGCGCCGAACGCCGTCACCGACTGTGGAGGCGACAGCGGGTGAGGGAAGAGCGAGGGTGACGTGACAGCTGAGCGCACATTACGCACATTACCACCAGGAAACACCAGGCATGCTCATGTGCGCGCTCTGCACAGCCCCCGCCGAAAGCCACACAGTGCTGTACGCTGGCCGGCACGCACCTGGTCGGGCAGCGGCAGGGGGCCGCCCACAGGGATGTAGCTCCACTCCTCCTCGTGGATCTGAGGGCGATCCAGGCATGCGTGTGAGAGCGGCGCGGAGTCAGGGCACATGCTTCGGTCACATCGGCCTGTTGTTTCTACGAACTTTCAGACGCTATCCCTCCCCTCCCTCCCTCCCTCCCTCCCCTCTCCTCCCCTCTCCGCACACACCTTGGTCACGGAGATGCCCATGGCCTTGAGGCGGCGTGTGAGGCGGCGCTTGAGCACCGCGAACGGCAGCGCCGGCTTGGCCACCAGGCAGGTCTCCTCCAGGAACACGCGCTTGCCGCCCAGCGGCATGGCGTACAGGAAGGAGGGGCACTCCTCGCTGCTGCCCCACGTGCCGTCGCCCGAGTTGGGATGGCGCCCCGGCACGAATTTGAGCGCCGTGCCGTCGTGCAGGCCGGTGTGGTGGCGCCTGCCGCGAGGGGGAGCCGGCCGAACACAGCGGGACCAGGTCAGGCCACAGCGACGCCACCATTTGCCCCCCGGCATTCATGGATGGCTGTTTCGGCCCCCGTGCCCGCGCCCCCTCCCCGCCAGTACGCCGGCACCGTGCATCACGTCGCTGTTGGTGCTCGCTCTTTCGCTCCCTGGCGTGCCGCTCGCTCGCCTGATGCTCCAAGCATTCTGCTAACCTCTACAACCCCCCTGGGGTCTTGGTTTAGTTGGTGTTGGAACCATCCGCACCCACACACAAGCCCACATGCCCGCACCTGAAATCCATGAAGGTCATGAGGTCGCCCGGGTAGGCGGCGTCATAGCCCTCCACCTCCGCCTCGATGCCGTACGCGGTTTGTGCGGCGACAATGGGCGCGTCCTCCTCATAGCTGGAGTGCGTGGGCAGAGGGAGAAGAGGTGAGAAGCGAGGAGTGGGGAGGAGGCTCCAGCCGGGAGGTGGCACAGGGCAGAGCAAGACGGCGTTCACATCTTTGTGACGTGACCAGACACTGTCCCAGGGCTGCGGACGACCCACTCACCGCAGGAACTTGCCGGCAGCGGCACCCGCAGCCAGAGTGGTCAGCCTGAGGGTTGCGTGAAGAGGGCGCAAGGTGTCAGAGCACGACATGCGCGAGCGCCACGTAGCCAGGCACGTGCGCTTTTTGTATCCCACAGCTGCTGCTGATGCCGCTATTGCTGTTGCTACAGCGCAGCCCCCACCACAGCCAGTGCCTAGCATGGCCGCTTCTGCTGCCCGCCGCCCCCCCCTCCCCCACCTGCTGCTGTACACGGCGCCCTCCTTGGTGGTGAGCTGAGTCAGCTTGCCCTCCTCCACAACCTATGCATGGTGCGGACAGGGGCGGGGTGGCAGTATGGCAGTAAGTGAGTGAAGCTCCTGCCAGTCGGCCGACTCATCCAGCTCAAGCACCGTACTCGCACCAGCCAGCCAGTCAGCCAGACCCTTTGCGGTCAACTGCACACCAGACCACAACCCGCCACCACACCCTGCGCCGCCACCCCGCCCCGCCCGCGCACCTTGATGTCCGCCACCTCGGCGCTGCTGAAGCGCACGCCCGCCGCCTCGCAGATCTTGAGCAGGTGCTCACGCAGCAGCCGGCGGCTCACACGGCCGTAGCCGCGGCCCACGCTCACCTGGACAAACAACAAGAAAAGACTCGCGTGTAAGAAGCCAGGACGCTGGCACGGGCGCCAGGGCTGCTGCTCGTTGGACTCTTGTGCACTCGCGCCGCTACTCATGCAGCCCCCCCTGCCACACCGTTTCGCTACATGCAAGAGCGTACAAGAGGTCCCTACGTACCACAGCAAGATGCACGCAACCCTGTCTGCCCTCTGCCTCCCCGCTCCACCACGCCCCGCCCCACCCCGCACCTGGTTGCCCTCGCCGAAGTAGCACACGGCATCAGGCCAGGAGCACTCCAGTGTATGGGTCAGGCCCAGGGCCTCGAACTCGTCCGTCCACACGCCGTAGTTGTTCACAATGGGCACGTCCAGGCCTATATGCGGGATTATGCGTGTGTAAGTCCAGCATAAGGCATTGTCGCGTGTGTGTGTGTGTGTGTGTGTGTGTGTGTGTGTGTGTGTGTGTGTGTGTGTGTGTGTGTGTGTGTGTGTGTGTGTGTGTGTCTCTGCACAGTCGCTGGTGTGGCTTCATGGGACACGGAAGGGGTGGGTTTGATTATGGCCGTGCCTCCCACCGCGGGGGTACGCAGGGGCGAGGGCTGATGTGTGCAACAGCAGAGCGCTGCAAGAGCAATGGCATGCAGCAGGCGTCTGCCAGTCCCTCGGAGACACGCTGGCTGGTTGCGTGTGGAGTGGATGGACGCGGGCCACACTAGCGATTGCACGCATTTGGATTGAACCGCTGTCAACAAGACACGCCCCGGCATTACAGCAGAGCTTCAGGATACTTGACAAGCGAGACAAGAGACAGAGCCATTAGATGCAGGCGTCGCGCCTGGCAGCGACCGTGCGGCAGTTGCGTGGCAAGAAGGGCATGCGGGGGGGGGGGGGCTGTCCGTTTGACACGACGGCCGCTCACCGAGGACGTTCACGCTCATGCCCCGCTTGCCCAACTCCGCAGCCAGGAAGAGGCCAGCCGGGCCCGCACCAACAATTGTCACATCGGCTGTGACCGTGGTGTCAGCGGGCTTCAATACGGACGCAATTGCCGCTTGAGAGGCGTCCGCCTTGTTCGCCTGAGCACATACAACGAACCGAATTCGATTTGGGGCGCGTTCAATTGGGCCTGAACGCAAGCGAGTAGTTACCTGCTCCTTCACCAGCGCGGCCTCATAGTGCCCCTCGCGGATTTCTTGATTCAGGGCCGCTGGAATGGAGAGCTCCGGCTGAACGGTCCTCCCGGGCCGGTCAAGCACGATGGTAGGTGCCTCAGTCTCCGTAGATACAACCTGGCAAGCCACTCGCCGCGCTGGCAAGGGAGCGACGAGCTTTGTGCTAAAGGCTTGCAGGCCCGCAGCGCCACGCACGACGCCGCTCGCTCCGCAGCGCTTTGCGCTAATCTGGTGAAGCATTTTTGTTTGGTTTGGCGCCTGACTGGAAGCGTCTACAGGGAAGACGAGACGGTACCAAACAGAAGGTACCTCGCCTGGCTCACAACAGCCCTGTTATGCTGCTAATTATGCTCAGTGGTACAAGTGAATACCCGACTATACTAAAAATTGTCAGATGCGCGGACCTATGCTCGCAACCAACCCTGCTTGCAGTGGGAGTGCAGCGAGTGGCCAGGAATAGCCAACAACGCTCTACGAATGCTTGCTTAGGATTGAGTTTGTTGCGTAAGTGCGCCTACAAGCGAGCTAAAGGGGCTGATGCGCGTAAGAACCCTGGCTCCGATGTCAGGGGTGGTTGGTACCGGGCGCTTCGTCCCCAGCCGACGCTAGATTTCACCAGCGGATTATGTGCAACTCTTCTTATACATCCGGGCAAACGGTGCGAAGGTTTCAATGTGCTTTTCTGGCCCGCCACAGCTGTCCTGGAAGCCCCCGCCAGCCCCCACCGAAGCCCCGAACTGCCCCGACAACGGCCTCTGCCCTCCCTTTACCACAGAGGCCCCCTTGCCGGTCCCACAGCACACTTTCATGTGCTACGGAATCCAAACTGAGCCCAGAACATGACATGCGGTTGCTCCGGGATGTGAGATGTGGGAGCTCAGGTCCACAGCCCCATGCAGCGCTTTGCTTGGTCGCTTGGATAATCTGCCTGTCAGACCAAATCGTATTGTAATTGCACAGTACCTTTCTGGTCAGCTGCACTGCATTGCTTTGTGACTAGTGAAGCTTCGACAGCTCACTGCGGACATTCCAAAATTGCTGTAACTCGACATTGATTTAACTACAGTATGCTGTTATATCCATAGCGCAAGAGAGCTTGCGGCTTGCCTCCCCTCCATGCTCTTGTAGTCTGAGCCTATCCAGCTGCCTCGTCGCCGTTTGCAAAGTTTTATTACTGAGACACAAGTAGCAGGGGCCGAGCAGGCAGCTGCCTGCGAGGCCGGTGAACCACGCGGTGAGGCGACATGGCTGACCTCTTTGGAGCCCGGCCAGAGCCGAACCTTTGCTGGCAAGACCGGGAAATCCGGTTTGACTGCAACGCAAATGACATCAACCTGCGGCAAGGGGAGGAGCTTATCACGCTCATGGTGCGTTGACGGGTTGAGGGTGGATAGCCGGTGACGGCGGAGGGTTTGGCCATGGGGTTTCACACGCTCTGTGTGCGGTCGGTTTTCCCCGCTGCAGTCAGTACGCGGTGCATCGGGGGGCCCAGGCCTTGGTTTATCAGTGTCGCTCTGGCCAAGTGTCTAGACTTGCTAAAATTGCAAAGACACGATGTCGCCAAATGGCGTGAATGCGTGATGCACCTACCGGTAGTTGCCATGCGTGGATGCGGGTTATGGGCGCGCACATTCCCACAACCAAGGCTTTGCGCACATGCCTCACGGTTGGCCCCGTTCTACTTCCCCGGTCTCGTCCTACCGTCACCGCCACCTTCACCATGTCCCACCACCACCGCCACCTCTCAACAAAACCATCGTTTAAAGCAACCTTCCGTGGCACAACCCAAACTGACACAATCTGCAGGACTCCGTGGAGGACACCAAGGGCAACAACGGCGACCTTGGCGAACTCCGTGTGAGCAATTTACGGCTGTGCTGGGTCAACAAAAAGAACCGGCGCACCAACATTTGCATCGGCCACAACTGCATCACCACGGTCAACGTGCGGGCGGCCACCTCGCGCATCAAGGGTGAGCAGCCGGAGCAAGGGTGGCGGGTGGGCGGGGTTGGGGTTCATGGGTCAAGCGCGGGGCTGGACTTGAAGTTGTGGTGTGTTTTGAGCCCCCAGCTGTATGGGGCCTCGGCGTCGTCCCCCACATCTTCGCGTCGCCTCACCTGCAAGGCGGACAACGCGTTGCCAGTCTGGGACCAAATCCTTGCGCGCGGGCCCCACCCACCAACACCCCTGACACCACCCCCACCCTCCCTCTCTTGTGCCCCCCAGGCTCCACGCAGTCCCTGTACGTGCTGACCAAGTATCACAACCAGCGCTTCGAGTTCATCTTCACCGCCACCGCCTCCGAGTCCGCCACCGACTCGCTGTTCGCTAGCATGCAGGGCGTGTTCCGGGCCTATGACTCCAGCAGGCTGTACCGCGACCTCAAGCTGAGAGGTGTGTGTTGATAAACACAAGGAAAACAAAGCGCAAAGATAGTGTGTGTTTTGGGGGGCAGGGGGTATGGCAGACAAGACTTACGCTGGAGTCATACGGTATAAAAGCGCGGGCGTGGGTGCCGCACTGCAGTCCCATTCACCTCGTCAGCAGTACGTATGTCAGGCTTCGGTGCTGCATCATGAAGCCCCGGCGCCGCCTCTGAACCCCACCATCTCAAGGCAGCACCTCCCGACAACTCACTCCCCGCAGGCGCGCTGATCATGGACCGCGAGCTGCGGCTGCTGCCCCTGGAGCAGACCTACAGCCGCGTGAACGGCGTGTGGAACCTGTCGGCGGAGCAGGGCAACCTGGGCACCTTCTTCATCTCCAACGTGCGGGTGGTGTGGTACGCCAACCTGGCGGAGAACTTCAATGTGTCAATTCCCTACCTGCAGGTGCGGGCAGGGTGGTGAGTGGGGGGAGGGGGAGGGGGAGGGACGGCTGGTGGCGGAGGTGGCTCGGGGCAACGGGGCCGGCGCCGTTATGTCACGTGGCGTGGCGGGCGGGCATGGGGAAAGGGGGTGGGTGCTCAAGCGCCGGGCCTCACCCGGCCATCCTGCCCTGCCCTTGGCCTTGATCTCCTTAGTCAACCTGTTCAACTTGCAAAGTCTCCGGCATGCATGTTGCCTGTAACGCAGATCCGCTCCGTCAAGGTGCGCGAAAGCAAATTTGGCCAGGCGCTGGTGATTGAGACCAGTCCTGCTAGTGGCGGCTACGTCCTGGGCTTCAAGGTGCGTGCAACAAACAAGAAGATGGAAGCGAAGGGATGTGTTTGTATGGTAAAGTAATACGACTGCCATGTTGCACACTCGCCTAGCTCACCGCCACAATCACCACCACCTCTTCCCCACCTTTCCTTCCCTCCCGCTGCTGCAGGTGGACCCCAAGGAGACACTGGACTACGTCTTCAAGGAGATCAGCAGCCTGTGGCAGGTGCAGCGATGTATGCGGGTGAAGGGTTTTGACTTGTTTCCCGGCCATGTGCTCCCTAACGCTCTTCCCCGAGATGCCCCCACCCTCCCGACCTCCTGATGACGATGGGAACTTGTTGTTGGGTTCAAGCACATAACCTCGCCCCCTGCCGCCCTGTGCGTGTGTATATGTGTGTGTGTGTGTGTGTGTGTTTGTTTGTGTGTACGGCAGGTATACGCCGCCAACCCGGTGTTCGGAGTGGAGTACCGGCCCGACGCCTCGGGGCTGGCGGGCGCGGCGTCAGGCATCCTGCCCTCGTGAGTGCCGGGGCCGCATGCCGCAGTGTCCTGCCGCGCGTGGTGGCGCGACAGCGGTCTTGAGCCCCTTGACATCCCGTAGTGTACCCGGTAGAGCACGAGGGACTCTCCATGCTCGCAGCCTCCTCCCGCCATCTCGTCTCTCCCCACCTTCCACCTCCGATCCCAACCCTTGCTCCCCTCCCACTCCCCCTCCTCCTCCCAACAACCACCAACCACCAAACACACACAGTGAGCAGGACGTGGAGATTGTGGAGCCGGCGGACCGCGGCGACGCGCTGGCGCAGTACTACGCCGACGGCGCGGGCGGCAAGGGCGCCGACCGCGACCCCACGTACTGCGCAGAGCTGGGGCTGGCGGTGGAGGGGCTCAAGGAGGGGCTCACGGTGGAGCAGCTGTGGAGCGTGCTGTGATGTGGAGGAAGGCGGGAGGGGCGCTGGGGGGTGGCGTGAGGTGCTGGGTTGGGGAGTTGCTGGAGAGGGGCAAGGATAGGGAGTTGGGAGGAGGGGGGAGGAGGGGACGTGCGCCAGCCCGTCCGTCAAGCGCGAGAGTCGGGCGCAGAGACTGCGCGGCATGTGGTCTTATCGCCTAAGCATAGTGTAAATGATGCAACGGGTCGTCGCGGGCTGCGGGCCGGGGGCGGACTCAGTTGGAAGGCGCGCGTGCGTGTATGGTCATGGCTGCATGGGGCGCAAACGGTTGCGCGGATCCGGATATGTAGGGAAAGGCGACGGTGTTCCTGCACACATGGTCCCTTCAGCGATGTGGAGTGGTGAGGTGTACTCGGATGCCTGCGGACTCCATTGTGGAGCGGGCATGGCGGGGGCCGGGGCGGGGAGCGGGCGGCAGACAGCTGGTGATGCGTGTGCCATCACGAGAGCCCTGATGCAAAAGCCCGAGGCTCGCACACTGCCGCAGTTTGTTTAGTTGCACTGCTAGTTCCCTAACCAGACTGCACGTTGACGGTCCGCTTACTTGCGCCCTTTGCTACGAAGTGCTCCTCCCGCCCACGAGCAACAAAGAAGCGCGCACAGTAGATCGTTGAGGGGCGCTTGACGCGCCGTTAAGAAAATGTCCATTTTTAGCTACAATGGAGCAGCCATCGTGGCGATGGCGGGCAAGGTGCGACGGAGCCCTGGATGGAGAGCATGCCGAGAGGCCCGCGAGCGGGGAGTTGCTGGAGTGGCCAGCAGCATTTAAGCTTTGGGTAACATATGCTTACACTACATTGTCATCAAATTGCAGGAATGCGTCGCTATCGGTTCAGATCTTCGGTTTGGTGTGCAGCTGCAAACAATGACCTGCGACACTCCAAAGGTCTACAAGATTCACGATAAGCTGTACTTAGGACTATCAGGCCTGCAGACGGATGCCACCACGCTGCACCAGAAGCTCCAATTCCGGTGAGTTTAGCAGCGCTGTGCATACAGCGTGGCGCATGCGTGAAGAATTATTAGGCTTGCAGAGGCCATCGGTTTGGGGGCCGGGCGGGCGGAAGGGGCAGAGGAGGGGCGGGGGGGGGGTAAAGCCAGGCGTGGTTGGGGTGGGGTTGCCTGTGGGGCGGGTTACAGCGTGTCGTGTGAGGCGGGATAATAACAGATGCTACGCTATGGGGCCAATTGTTCGGAGGACTGAAGCAACATCTCAGAGCTCGCAGCGCACACGTACGAGGGGTGGGGACTGGTTACATCGCGCCGGCAGGCCTGTGGGAGTCAATGGGGGTCCCGCACGGGGGTCCCGGTATGGGAAGGTTAGTATGCTTGGGGAGCCGTACGCGCACCGCAATGATGAGCAAAGGTTGCGGCATGAGCAGGCTAGGCAGCAACCGCGGCATGAGCAGGCTAGGCAGGAACCGCAGTGATGGGAACTGGCGGGCTGGTGGTGCAGCCTGAGCATGCCAACCGGCGAGTCAGGGGGGCGTTGCTTGATGGGTGCTCGGCTGACGGCGGAGGCACCCTGGGTTGCGCAACGATCCCCCGACCGCCCTGACCGCAACGTCGCCGCGCCAAGCTCCCTTTCTTTCCCCAACAACCACCCTCTCCTCCCTCCCTCCCTCCCTCCCTGCCCCCTCCCTTCCTTCCCTCCGCCCTCAGGCACAACCTGTACAAGCTGCGGGAGGAGCGCGACATGAAGCCCTCCACCTTCGGCCACATGCTCTCCAACGCCCTGTACGAGCGCCGCTTCGGGCCCTACTTCGCCGCCCCCGTCGTGGCGGGCCTGGAGCCAGATGGCACGCCGTACCTTTGCGGCATGGACACAATCGGCGCCATCGAGTCCGCAAAGGACTTCATGATCACGGGCACCTCGCCCGAGTCGCTATACGGCATGTGCGAGAGCATGTGGCGGCCCGACATGGAGCCCGATGAGCTGTTCGAGACGGTGGCGCAGTGCCTCATGAGCGGCTGCGACCGCGACGCGCTGGCGGGCTGGGGTGCGGTGGTGCACGTGATCACCAAGGACAAGGTGGTCAGCCGCACGCTCAAGACGCGTATGGACTGATGGGCTAGTGGACCAAGGGCAGGGCTCGCGTGTGGGGAGTGGGGGGCGCGTGGATTAGGGGCGGGAAGCAGGGGCGTGGTGGCGCGGGGGAGGAGCCAGGAGGAGGGAAGGACTTGGAGGAGCGTGTGGTGTCACGGTGCAATGAGGGGACGGCAAGAAGGCGGGAAGAAGAACGAGGCTAGGGTATGGGAGTTGTGATGACGTGTTCTGGTAGGAAGGGACAGAAGCATGGGTTGCGTGTGTACGGGTGCAATTATGCTGTTGTGGCGAGGTCACGTGATGGGTGTGGTCACGCTCGCGAATGCCGTGGAACAAGGCCGGTCGGAAGCCAATTACAGTGGCACGACGCATGCATCACATACAAAGGACAGGATGGTGTGGTGGACAGCACAGCGTGTGGCCACGTGCGCGAGCGCTTTGCTGGGGTGTTGCATGCAACCAAGTGCCCGAAATCACATCGCCCGTACGGGCTGTAAACTAGGGTAATGGTGGTGAGCCTCATGCACCCAGGGTAGGGGACATACCGTTTCACACGGTTTCACAACTACCGTAAGGCACAGGCATGGATTACGCCTCACAATTACGCCCTGTGGCTGGTAATACTGGGCGTGGGACGCAGGGACAGCACTCAGGCGGAGGCAGCTGGCAGCAGGTGAAGGCAGCAACAATGCAGCCGTTGGGATGCGTCAGTAACGGTATGCAGGGAGTCCATGTCTGGACTCGACCGGATTTGCCATGATGCATGGGCTACAAGCCAAGCGCGCAAGGGGCAAGCCACGAGGGCGAGGGCCGGACACCCGTGCTTCGGGACTTCACCAACCTGCCTTGACACGATCCCATCCCACACCCGTGCTTCGGCGGTCTGGGAATGAGCCCAAGAGTGAGCTGCACACTGCGGTGCTACCCCCTGTCGCACCGCATTCATGCTGCAGGGAACGCACGGAGAGGATCAGGAAAGGTTAGGGCTTGTAGAGTCCTGGGGCCTGGGCTGCGGGATGAACGGCCTGGCGCCGCTTAGGAAGGGCCGCATGGGCCATGTTACGGGATGTGACGACCCACTTGCGAAATGGATTCGGCCAGTCTTCTAGCGGCGTAATGCTGTAACGATTTGGCACGCACCTGGGGAAGTAGGGGTCCGGGCACACAAGGCCCAAGGCCCAAGGCTGTTGCGCGGTTTGTCGCCCGGAGACAGTATCCTGGCTGGGTCCCTGTGTGGCTTAACCAGCAATCAGTAGGACATCTGGCCCCACGAAGTCTGGAGGGACGCCCGACTCGAGCTCCCACCCTGACCTGATGCCCCCCACCCTTGCCACCTCCACGGGCTTGCACGGGATCACAGCCCGAGGGCGTGCAACATTACATAAAGTGCCACTCCCGGCACTCCGGCCAAGCGCTTCTCATTTGCGGTATGCCTTCGCCCACCATGTTGCCAGTTCACTTCCAGCTAGTGCACTCAAATGCCTTGGCTTTCAACACTCAGCTTTGATGCCACCATACCACCATATCAGACCCGCGCTCGCCACCAAGCCCAAAACCATTGCCACCACTGTAAACACCAGTTATGTCATGCTTTGTAAACTCGTATGAAGGCTCGCAGCACGCACGCGGGGCCGCCCGTGCGCACCTCTTCTCCTCTCCTCAAGCGCTGTCTGCGGAGTGGGAGTGGGAGGCGCGGCGGCGGGAGCCTGGGCAGGATCGGTGGGAACAGCGGCGGACATTTGGCTTCTGAAGATGCCCGCCTCTGCTTCCAGCGATCCCGCCCAGACTCCCGCCGCCGCGCCTCCCGCCGACGCTCCCGCCCAGGTTTCCAGCGCGCTGCCCCCCTTGCCCGCCGCGCAGCCCCTTATGCAGGGGTATGCAAAAAAACCGCTCTCATCGCAGCGGTTTTTGCCGGCCTCGCGGCGACGCACTGTGGCGCCATGGCCAGCGCCCTAGTGCTGACCACCGGCACCTGCCGTCAGCCGTGGTGCGAGGCGCCTTGGGGTTCTCCTGGCCTTCTGCATATTGCGCGTCAATGTGTGGACGCTGACAAGCTGTTGGGAGGCGTCGCGAAGAGGTACTGTTGGTGGACAGGCACAGGCGGCTGTCCTGTAGGCAGTTGTAGACGTCTGGCACAGCTGAGCCCAGGGGCCAGTACCGTGCATGCCCGCTCCCGCCCACGCCAACCGGTGGCTGCTCCAGGCGAGGCCGGCCACCGTCGCCGGCTCGGCCACATCATCACCGTATCACTGTCGCCGTGCACGGTGGTGGTGATGGTTGCGGATGCCCAGCTGCAGCGCCGCCGCCACGTGTCGTATCAGCACGTGAAGAGTGCGCCGGCGGTGGTGGTGGCGCGGTGGCAATGTTTGGATACCGTATGTGGGGTGGGGGTGGAGCACACGCAGCAGTAGTGTGGAATGAATGGTGGGGCAGGGCGCAACCGCATGGGAGTGCGCTAGTGAGCCGCTGGTTCTCAATGCATGCATGCCGCGGCGCTGCTTAGAACATCATGCGTCCATTTGCCCAGCCGGACAACCTATGACCCCGTCCGTACGTATGTCCCAAGTAACGGTCTGGGGACGGACCTGTTGTGGACATGACGACCCGCGGCGGCAGTCAGGGTTGCAGGCGTGTGTAGACAGGCTCTTGTTTCTCAGCAGCGGCCAGAACACCGCGCGCCTGGGGCCTGTGCGTGGGAAGATGCTGGGGGCGGCAGCAGGTGAGTGAAGGGCGGGGTGGAAACGTGCTAGTGTAATAGTGGAGCACACCAGTCGTCACAGCAGGCACGCAGACACGCATGCATGGGCGGGCATTGCACCAGCCGGTGCCACTTCTGGACTTCGGCGGCATGATAACAACTCGCGTGACCCTGCCGCTCGTCTTTATTTTCAACTGGGGGTAGCCAGCGAGCGCGCGTGCGAGCGAGCGAGCGAGCGAGCGTGCGTGCGTGCGTGAGCGTGAGCGTGAGCGTGAGCGTGAGCGTGAGCGTGAGCGTGAGCGTGAGCGTGAGCGTGAGCGTGAGCGTGAGCGTGAGCGTGAGCGTGAGCGTGAGCGTGAGCGTGAGCGTGAGCGTGAGCGTGAGCGTGAGCGTGAGCGTGAGCGTGAGCGTGAGCGTGAGCGTGAGCGTGAGCGTGAGCGTGAGCGTGAGCGTGAGCGTGAGCGTGAGCGTGAGCGTGAGCGTGAGCGTGAGCGTGAGCGTGAGCGTGAGCGTGAGCGTGAGCGTGAGCGTGAGCGTGAGCGTGAGCGTGAGCGTGAGCGTGAGCGTGAGCGTGAGCGTGAGCGTGAGCGTGAGCGTGAGCGTGAGCGTGAGCGTGAGCGTGAGCGTGAGCGTGAGCGTGAGCGTGAGCGTGTGCGTGAGCGTGAGCGTGAGCGTGTGCGTGAGCGTGAGCGTGTGCGTGTGCGTGTGCGTGTGCGTGTGCGTGTGCGTGTGCGGCGTTGGCGCCCACGGCAACAGCAACAATAATGGGTGGTGGCGCCAGCGGCAGCAGCAGTAGCCAGGGTTCCAGCGGCACCCTCTCATGGGGTTCCCAACTTGGATCTCACGCTTGTTGAGATCACACCTATAGATGCCGCTGCCGCCGCCGCCGCGCCCTCTGGTGGCGGCGGTATGCTGGAGGTTGATGTCGCGTTCTTGGAGGGGCGCCTGAAGGGCCGCCACGCCCGCCTGATGGCGGTGGCGGGCATCAGCCACCACTTTGACGGCGGCATGGTGACCGGCTTCGCCACCATTGCCTCCCAGGAGGTGATCGCCTTCACTGTGGCGGCTATGGACTCGTAAGCAGGTGCGCGCGGGAAAGTGCGGGGCAGTGCGAAAGCGGCAGCACCAGCGGCGTTGGCACCCGCACCATCGGCATCGCACGCACCTGCTTAAGAGTCGATTTCCGCCACAGTGAAGGCGACAACCTCCTGGGAGGCAATGGTGGCGAAGCCGGTGACCATGCATGCCGTCAAAGTGGTGATTGATGCCCGCTACCGCCATCAGGCGGGCGTGGCGGCCCTAACTTCAGGCGCCCCTCTAAAAACGTGACAGCAACCTCCGCCGCGCCCTCTTGTGGCGGCGGTATGCTGGAGGTTGATGTTGCGTTCCTAGTGGGGCGCCTGAAGGCCGCCGCTGTGGCTGTGGTGGCGGCGGACAGTTGCCACCATAAGGATGGGTTTGTGCGTTGCACCTGCTTGTTGGACACGTTGCGTGTGGTGCGGAACAAAACAGAAAGAGGGAGAGGGGAAAGAGGGCAAGGGAAAGAGCGAGAGGGAGAGGGAAGGGGTGTGTCGATATGTGCGTGCCTTGCTGGTGTCTATGAATAAACGCGTGCATACCGCCATACGATACACCGGAAAGGAATGGACACTATCCCAAAGAACTAGCGAGGAGGGTGTGTATGTATGTGCGGGCGGGGTGGGGCGATGCGCTCCGGGCTGCGCTTCATCCGGGCTGAGATCTGCCTTTCTGAAACACATACGCAAACCTACATATGCATACACATCGATTTCTCTTCCCACCGCCAATCCTCGAGAACAAGCATGGCCCTTACGTGGGGCAATCCACACAAGCAGCCCACCGGCCCTAGTCAACGCATACACGCTCATTCAAAGGCGCTGAAGACGTCACAATGGCCCTGAACCAACAGCGACTGCTCCACACAAGCACATGCACTCCCACCCCTCCCACCTTCATGGTATCTTTTTGGCGAGGGCTCGGGTGCTGACGCGCGCCGGCCACAGCTAGCACCGGGGCCGTGCCACCTCCCAGTGGGGGGTCGAGGTGGATGGGGCGACCCAGTGATGAGCGAGGGCGGCCGGATTACGTGCGGGCAGTTGGGAAAGGAAGGGAGGGAAGGGCATGCAGGTGACCCGAAGGAGGGGTGGCGGCAGACAAGGGCGGGCGGTTCCATTCCTGGTGTGGCACGGCGGGCCACCCAAATCACCAAACGGTGCCATACATGCAGTGTTTTGATCGGGGGCCCGGCAGTGCAGTCGCTGACCCACATGCCAGAAGCCTCGCACGTCCACACGAGCACTATCGCGCTACATGCAGGGTAACACGAGAGCCCGGCATAGTCCGCACAGCGGGGGCTAGCTAGCTAGCCAACTGGCTGTGATCAATGGCAGACTCACTCTGATGACCTTGATACTGTTCTTGCTGCCAGCAAAAGGTCCGTCTGTGCAAGGCGAGGAAGGGCCGCGGGAAGTAAGGCGGGAAGTTAAGGACTTGTGGGGATACCGTAAGATACACACACACACACATTTTGTTGTTTTCTTTTCAACACACACACACACACACACACACACACACACACACACACACACCTTCATCGCATCTAGCTCTCAGCCGTTGGGACCGGCAGCAAGCACACATGCACTACAATGCGATTGGCTGTTTGCTGCGCAGCAGTATGCGTGGGGGCCTGCTAGCCCTGCACGGGCCGAGACATTGTCAGCCCGCTGCGTGCCACGCCACACGCCCGGCTCCGCGTGCGCCAGGACGCAGCCAGCAACGCGCCTGACCCACTGCCCGCTTCGCAGCCCTCGTGTCAGCGCTCTTACCCATCAGTTGCGGCTTGCTTGGGGGCAATGCGGGTCCAGCGGGCCAGCGTGGCGGCCGGAGGCGAAGGCTGCTGGGCTCCGAATTCTGCTAGCGCTCGTGAGGTGGCCCTGTTACTGGTGTAACAGCCGGGAAAGCGGGACCTGGCGATAAAGGAGAAGTCACGCAGCGTGACCGCTCGATTAAGGAGGAGTCCATGGAGCGGGTGCTGGACTCCTCCTTCATCGCCAGGTCCCGCTAGCCCCGCAGAGACGTTCTGACGCAGGCAGTGCGGTGGAAGCAGGAAGCGGCGAAGGCCTAGCAGGAGCACCCAAACGGCCGCGGCTGCTGCTGCCGGCGCTGCGCCGCCGCCGCTCGCGGTGCCGCTGCAAGGGCCTTGCGTGCGCGCGTCCGTCGCCCATTATGCATGTTCATGAGGTTGATAAGCAGCTCTGTCAAGGCCAGCAGCGCCGGCGAGGACTTATTTGAGAGGATTGCGATTGTAGCAGTCGTCCAGGACCCGTGGGTTCGTGGGTTCGCAAGATCGCGCGTCACTGGAAAGATTGGGGCTGCAAGCAGCGAAGCATTTCTCAGGTTTACAAAGTGTAGACATCTCCAAGCGGGCACTACTCCATGAGCGAGGCAATGGCGCAAGCAGGGCCAAGAAAGTACTGATGACCTCCTGATGACTTGTCCCCCTGCAATATCCGTGAGGGCTCCGACACAACATACTAGAGGGTTCATCGCCATCTTCAACTCGGCGCTGACAGCCACGCGCCCAGACGCCTGTGTGCTACCCCTCCACATGACCACACACGTCCAGCCACAAGTTTCACAGACTAACAAGTGTTTCCCGGTCACAAGTGTTTCCCCAGTCGCGGGAAAAGGGGCTGACCACAGAACGAAATCATGCGCATCTGCACGCATAAAACAACACATAACTGCTTTACTTACAATAATCAAACGAAAGAAAACGAAACGTCCCCTGCCCTTGAAGGCTCTCACGGTGAGACATAGTCCCACTTCGAGACTTTCCTCACCAATCCCCCCACGCCACTGGGCCGCGTAATGGCCCCAACGGATGCACAGCAACAACACAACCTAAGACGCAGTTGACATGAGCATACGTGCCAGTTTTGGTTGGGGTAGCTCTTATGCTCTCAAGTAAGGCCGAACCCACCTAAAGTTTGCAAAAAGAATCCATCCGCACACGCAGCCCTGACAGCCCCGGGTTTGCAAGACCCTAGTCGCTGGCTGAAGAACACACTCACAAGTTACTACCTGAAAGTGAGAGAGAAAAAAGGAAGGACACACCGACAAGAAAAGGTGGCTCTCCCTCGCAAGGGAAAAGTGGGCTGAGCCCACGCCACGTCCTCCGTCTGAGGCCGAAGGTTCCGATACTAGCCTCATCTCCCGGACATAGCCGGGGTCGGTTTGTACAGGCACCGCCCGCCATATGTGCCCAGTCGCGCCCAGCTATCAAGCACTAGTGCAGCAGGCAGCAGGCCAACCAGGCAGCAGGCCAACCAGACAGCAAGGTAAACCTCTCAACACCCTTGCCGCTGCAGCTGACCTCGCGAAAGTCAAGATGGAGTCCATGGCATGGACTCGCGAGGTCGCTTCTCGCTCCGGCCGACACACCAAAAAACACGCGAATATGCCACCACACCACACCATCCACACCTCCTTTACTTAAAAACATTCCCAAGACACAAAGGCCAGCCGCCCGCTTTGGTGCCCAAGCCGCGAGGCGTGTTGCTTGGCAAAGCCCAGCAGCCCCACTGCGCACAAGTGGCTTGGCCATTCAAAAACCGTATGTGAAAGAAAACCCAATTAATCCCTGTACATGCCGTTACAATCCCAAACAAGCTCCCCTACTGTACCCGCGGCGGTCGTGGGAGCATTGCGATGCCACGCATACGCACGGCAATGCCCCACCACTTAGGCCACCTGCCCCTGCCTAGCAAATATCAACCGAACACCAATCAGCAAGCGATGCTTGACAACGGCCCAGGCGAGAGCACGGGATCATGCTGCCGTTCGACGACATCCTATGCTGGCATCAATAGGTGGCCCTCCAAAGCCCCAACCACAACCATTCCATGCCCCGAAAACCGTATGGCCATCGTACTTTCTCTCAACCGCAGTCTTTACTTTGCGCAGTCCCGTGCTCAAATGCTTACTACGGCATACACGAGTACTTGCATCCGGATAGTTTGGCGGTTAGCAGCTTTTGTAGTCTGCCACCTGTCTATCATATAGATAGGACAAACCCAAGGCAAACAATGTGCCCGCTGCCAGCCAACACCTCCCGGCAACGGTCCTAGCGCCAGCACGGGGGGCTAACGTCAATCCTTATTCACCTGCCCCAGCATCCTTCTGCACGTGCGTTGGGCAACAGCACCTTATGCTCAAGTACCAAAGCCACCGCCACAGGGAAGCCCTGACTGGCGTACTACGTGCCCACCGCTCCTTGCGCGCTCAAGCAGCGTCTGCCCTTCTTCCTTGCCACGCAGGTTGTGCAGTGTGGCCGTGCCGGTCACAATAACCTATACCGTACATTGGCGTCGGCCCGCGTGTGTGCGTGTGTGCTTGACCGTCACCTGCTTCGCTGTGACCTGAGCATTGCAGCCCTGCGTGCGGCAGGGCCTTCAGCGAGCCCAAGTCATCGGCGGCAGCCCCGACGCCAACCAACAATGCTCCAGGCAAATGTGCAATCACAGTACCACCAAGCTGCATATTTCCTCCGAGTAGCGGTGATCCCGTGCGGTGATCCCAAATAAGAATGGTTTTTAGTAATGCAACTCATAGTCCAAGTGCACGTGCGGAATGAAGAAACAGTAGAAAGAAGCCCCAGCTTCGGGCAAAGTCCCGGCGCAAGGAAAGATCCGCAATGTACCCAACGCCAACCTGTACGAATGCCCTATGACAACCCCAGGTACAAGATTGGGCCCCATTTCAGCTGGGGTCCTCTACTTGGCACACGCAGACTTCCACGACTGCCACTCTCCATCCCTTAGAATGTCAAAAACTCAACAGACACCGCAAGGGTAACTGTTTGCAAGACGGCATGCGTGAATGTATGTCTCCTTTGAGGTGTGATATCGCTATCACCAGCTCATGGGCGCTCCTTGGAAGCCTCTCCATTTCTTGTCCGCCGCTCCCTTTCTTCAGTCGAGTTTCCCCCACCAACTCTTTGCTCACACCCCATACCCCTCACACTCCACTGCTGGCCTGAAGCGGTAAGGCGCCGCACGCATCCCAGTCACGAAACGTCAGGGGGAGATCACCGTGCCCTGCCCAGACCGAAAACGTGCCCCACTCTCCCTTACTCGTTCGCACACCGTGTCGCCCTGCCGTCACTCGCCGAGCACGCCGTCCGGCCCCGCAGGGCTCTCAGAAGCCTCATGCAGCGGCGCTAGTGGAATCGCCATCATCAAAGAAAACAAGGGGCTGCCGCCGGGCCCCTTTCCGTCCGCGGCCGAGCCCTGCCCGGCCCTGCCCACTAGGTTGATGCTGCTTCGGCGGCCCGCGCTAGGGGAGGCCGACAGCAGGCCGCCCACGGCGCTGCCGGCGCCCATGGCGTGGGCGGTGCGTGGCCTGCGTGCTGAGCCTGGAAGCCCAAATGCCGCCTGCATCGCGCCAGCCGCCATGCTGCGCTGCGCCAGCAGCATGTGCGTCGCAGCCGACGGCGACGCCGACGCGGGAGGCTGCTGCTGGCCATAGCTGAGGTGCTCCGCCTGCTGATGCTGCTGGTGCTGCAGGTGCGGCTGCTGGTGCGGCTGCTGCAGCGGTTGCAGGCGGCCCGCGGACGACGGCGACGAGACCTGGCCTGCTGCAGGCCCGGCGGGCAGCAGGTGGAAGGACTGCGGGCGGCTGCCGGACGCTGCAGCGGGCAAAGCCCAGGTCAGGGTTGCTCCGGTCAACGCACGTGGGCCACGCGCTCCGTCACTGCCGTGGCGGCCGAAGTTCGCCAGTCGCCACAGGGCTGCGGCCTCGTCCATGCTCCGCCGCCCCGGCGCAAAGTCGTCGTCATCGTCGGCGGCGGCGGCGCTGCTCATGCCCGCCGCCGTGAGCGACCGTCGCCGAGCGCCGGTCGTTAAGGAGCGGCGCAGCACCGGCGCCAGCTGCTGTTGCTGTCGCTGAAGCAGGAGCTGCTGTTGCTGTTGTTGCAGCAGCCGTTTGTCGTACTGCAGCTGCAGCTGGTCGTGCTGCAGCTGCTGTTGCTGCTGTTGCAGCTGCTGCTGCAGCTGCTGTTGCTGCTGCATCACCAGTTGCTGCTGGTATTGGATCTGCTGCTGCCACTGTTGCTGGTGGTGGTGCTGCAGCTGCTGCTGGTGTGACGGTGTGCTGGGGCCCATACCTACCTCGGCGACAGGCCCACTGCCACCACCGCCATCGGGAGCAGCCGCCACCAGCTGCAGTGTGCTCACCACGCCGCCGCTGCTACCAGTGCGCGGCGGAACAAACAGCGGCTGGTATGGCTGGGCTCCGGAATGCACGACCGGCGCAAGCGGGAAGGAAAGCGACGGCTCCTGCTCACGGCTGGTGTTGCTCTCGGCAGCCGGCGGCGGCTCGGCCGCAGCAGCATTGCACTCTAGCGACCGCAGAGCGTCCGCGACCAACCCGCCCATGCGACCCAAGGAGATGTCCAGCTGCCCCTCCTGCGGTGAGGAGCGCTGCGCCGGAACGCCGCTGTGCGCGTCCGCAGCCCCGGGCCCTGCAACGCCCATGCTGTGGAGCGCCGCCTGCGAGCTGCCCAGCGCCACGGCGTTGCTGGAGCAGATGCTGCTGGTGTCTGGACACGCCGACGGCGCGGCCGCGTCTCCGGCAGCCGCCGTTGAGCTGACGGGATCGGTGACGCCGGTGGCGGCATTGTGGCCGGGCAACGCAGCAGCGGCCGCATTGCAGCGGTCGCCGCCCAACGCCGTAGCGATGCCAGCCAAGACCGTGCCCATGCCCCCCATGCCCAGGCTAGCGACGGTCGATGGTTTAGACGCGCCAGCGGCACCACACGCGCCGCCGCTGAGGCTCGCACCCTCGCCGGCGTCGACACCCTCGCCGGCGCCACCCAACAAACCCTGCTGCGGCCGTGCGGCTTGCTGGAAGCCCGATGGCGCCACGACTGCCATTGCGCCTGTTGAAGTTGTAGCCGTCGGAGTGGTTGCGCCGACGGCTCTGGCCGTCGGGCTGGCCAGCATTATTGCACCCGCACTGCCGATGGCGTTTGCGCCCACAGAGGCGCTCAGCACCGAGGAAGAAACGGCGGGCAGGAGGTCGTTGGGCGGCGGCGGCGGCGGCAGCTGTGGCGGTACAGGCACCGGCACGGGCAGCGGGGCTAGAGGCAGCGGCGCCGCGGCCGGGTACGTGTAAACGTAGGTGTAGTACGGCACCGCCGTGCCCGGCTGCGCCTGCGGCACCTGCTGCGGCCTGTCGCCGCTAGCGATGTCCGTGCTGGCTGGCGCCGCACCAGGCATCTGCCATTGCTGCGACACCAGTTGTGGCTGCGGCACGGGCATGCCTGCCGGCGCCACAACCGCGGCAGCGATAGCCGCACCGGCACCAGTACCGCCAGTGGTAGGGCCAGCGGCTGCCGCGGGCGGCGGGACAGGCAGTGGCATCTCCACACTGGCGCGCGCCAGGCGGGAGCCGCTGGGGCCCCGTGCCAGAGGCGGGCTGGCCTGTTGGGGCACCGGACCGTACATGGATGGATACCGGTACGGCAGGCCGTAAGCCACATGCTGCTGCTGCTGCTGCTGCTGCTGCTGCTGCTGCTGCTGCTGCTGTTGTTGCAGGGCAGCCGCGGCCGTCGCTGCTGGCAGAGGTTGCAGCCCTGGCATGAGCGGCAGGGCCCCAGGCGGCACCGCGGTGTACTGCTGCAGGTGCTGCGGCGGCGAGGCGCTGACTGGCTGTAGCAGCCGCGCGGTGCCGTTGGCATTGTGGTGCGTCGGCGAGGCGCTGCCGGCCTCCGCCCACGAAATGGCGGTCTGCAGCGACGACGCCGCATCCTGGCTGCCCTCCTGAGCCGGCACCAGGTCCAAGCTCATGGTCCGGACAGCTGCAGCGTGGCTGGAAGCCGCACTCGCCACGCCAGCAGCAGCGGCCATCGCGGTGCCTGCTGCAACAACCATGGGCATTACCCCGGCGCCCGAGGACCCGGATGCGGCTGGCGCCCCGGCCGCAGCGGCAGCCGCGGCCGCAGCCATGGCCGCCTCCAGGTGACTCGCCGACTCCAGCATCCAGCCCGCTGGCGCCGTGGGTGCCATAGGCGCGGCCACGCCGCTGGCAGCTGACGGAATGGCGGCGGAGGGTAGCGTCGAAGAGGACGGTACGGCCAGCGCGCCGCCAGCGGCATACGTGCTTGGCAGCCCATGCATGCCGCCGAGCAGGTAAGCTGCCGAGTGGCCGCCGGCCGTGCCTCCCGTGGTGACGCTGGCTGCGCCAACAGCGGACACGTGCGCCGCGAACGCGGTGGCGGGCGTGTTGCCGCCGTTGATGCCGCCGCCGATGCCATTCATGCCGCAGACGCCAGCGGAGGCAGCGGACGCGCTGCCAACCGCGCTGCCGACGGCGTTACCGACCATGCCGCCGGCCGCGCCGCCGGCCGCGCCGCTGGGGCTGGCTTGCGGCAGTTGGTACGGCAGGCTGTGGGCCGGGCCCAGCACCATGCTGAAGCTGCCGGGGATGGGAAGCGTGTGCGCGGGCAGCGTGGGCAGCTGGTGGCTGTTGAGCCCGAGACCCAGGCCCGGGCCGTCCGGAAGCACCCCCTCGAAGACTGGGTGCGCTGCGTTGACGTTGCCGCTCCGCACGACCGGCGAAGGCGGCAGCATGGATGGCGGCACCGAGCCGAACGGGGGCAGCAGCACTGCGGGGCTGGCGTGGGCGGGGTAGCCGCCACCGTACGAGGCAGCCAGGGCGGAGCCGGCGGTGCAGGCGGCGGAGGCGGAGCCGACGGCGGCGGGGTGGCCGCCGGGCGCCGGGTGCTCGCCGCCGATGCGGCGGAGCGCCTTGGCGCGCGAGTGCGCCTCGCGGACCTGCGTCTCGATGCCAGCCAGCGCGACTGCCACCTCCTGTGGGCCGCGGCGGTGAGGTGCCGGGCGATGCGTGGGCGGGCAGAGGACGGGGTAAGCACAGGCGGCGCGATCTGGGTCGGGCTTTACTAGTTAGCAGTGGCAGAGAATCAACTGAAGGGCAGTCAAGCTGTGGCAGCGCAGCCGAGCATTGTGTGATGGCTAGTGATTGACACGGCGCCTTACTTTGAACGTGGGCCGCTGCTCGGGCTCGTGGCGGCAGCAGGCCTGGCCCAGGCGTGCCAGGGGCGGCGGCATGTTGGTCGGCCACTCGAGCTGCAGGCTCCCGGTCATCACGCCCACAGCCACTTGCGCTGTACAGACGAAAACGAGGGCAGAAAGTCTGTTAGTAATGGTAACGAGCAAAACCCGCCCAATAGAGTAACCGCGCCAGCGTGACACTCTCCCCGCCCAACTGACCCTCGTGGTGGCCCGCGAACGGCGCCTTGCCGGTGAACATCTGCCACAGCAGCACACCGAACGAGTACACCTGCGCGCGCAAGCAACAGGGTACCATGACATAGCTGCTTCAGGCGGCAAGACAGCGAAGGCGAGCGACCACTCCTCCGAAGGCGAGCGACCACTCCTCCGTACAGCGCGCAACAACTACTCGGTCCAACATTTCCACATGTTAAATGTAGAAGTGTAGAACTGCTTCCGCGGCCCGCAGCGCCTCGGCGCGGTCCCACACGCCGCCCCAGCTGTAGACACTGGCACTACGCTCTGTGCCATTGTCTACGCGCTGCAGCGGGTGCTCTTGCCACGCCACCCATACGATCCCCTGACCTCTTCTTCGCCTCTAGCACGCAAGAAAGGTCAAGAACTCACGTCCGAGCTCTTGCACAGCTTGTTGTCCAGGTATTCGCCCGCCATGTACGGCACTGTGCCCCAGTCGGCCGTAGGCACGAAGCCGTCATTCTGGCCGCACAGCAGGCGTGACAGGCCGAAGTCCGCGACCTGCAGTATGCAAACAAAAGAAGCAAATGCGGGGGTTGTGGTGAGGGTTGTAGATCAGAAGCAGACGGGGAAGCAGGCACTTCAAAGAGGGGCACTGCGGTGTCGCTGCATGCGGCAGTAAGGTCAGCTGCTGCAAAGTAACATCCAGGTGTGAACGAAAGTTCCCACCTTGGCCACGAAGCCGCGCGAGTCCACGCGGCTGCTCTTGAGCAGCACGTTGCCAGGCTTAAGGTCGCCTGGGGGAGGTAGAGAACCGGTAGTGACGGCGGACAGGGAGTGAGGAGAGCGTAGGTCAGAGCCAGGCGATGCGAGAAGCTATGGCAGAGAGAGAGAGTAACGCGGCCCGGCCTCTTACCGTGAATGATGTTGAGTGAGTGCAGGTGGCACATACCCAAGGCGACCTGTCAGGGAACATAGCACCGATGCGTTACAATCTATATGATGTTGAAGACCAAAAGCTGCACAACCCCATGGCTGCCGCTCGCCTCAACGCAGCGCAATGTCCCACCTCGCGCGCCGTTCGTAGCAGTGCCCGCAGCGCCCAAGTCCGCGAGCGGCCGTGCTGCGGCTGCGCCCTGAACACGCCCTTGCGGACGGCGGCGTGCAGCGTGCCCTCGTCGCACCACTCGCTCACGATCTGCACCACGTACTTGCCCGGCGCCGCGCCCAGCTGCTTCAGCACATCCACGCAGTCCACGGATGGGGTCTTGGAGCCGTGTGTGAGCCGGCTTGAGCTGCCATCAAAGCTATCCTCGCTGGACGACACACGAGACAAGTCAGCCGGGGTGTGCTGTGTCTGCTGGTGCTGGCCGCTCACAGGCGCCCTGTACTGTCCATGCAGCTGCGGCAGTGACTGCTGCTGTTGCGGCTGCTGCTGCTGCTGTGAATGCTGGGGGTGCGTGTAAGCCGCCAGCTGCGGTAAGGGCGAGGCCGAGCTCAACGGCATGGCTGCTGTACCACCGGTGCCGTTGTGCCGGCTGTGCTCGGCCGCGCCCAACATGCCGTCTGTGTGCCCGCCGGCGCCCCCGCACTCCAATGGCGGCGGCGTGGCGGGCGCATCCGGCGAAGACGACCGCGCCTCCTGCTTGTGGCGGTGGTGCGTGACCGAGGGGTCAACGGGCACCTGCTGCGCCACAGCGTGCTGTGCAAGCGCCGCATGCGTGGCGATGGACGCAGGGCCGGCCGCGTAGCTGCCGGACGCCGCCATCGGAAACAGCTGCGAGGAGGCGAATGGCGAGGCGCTGCTGCCCGCGTAGGCCGCGACGGCGGCGTGCGCCGCCGCCACCGCCATCGCTGCGGTGTGCACGGACACGACGGAGCTGAGACGGCTGCCGGTGGCGAAGCCGCCGGTGCTGCAGTCCGCCATGCCGCCGGCGCTGCTGCGGCCGCCGCAGGCGTCCTTGCTGCCGTTGCTGGCAGCGGGCTCGTCCGAGACATCGTTCTGCGGCCGCTGCGTGAGGCAGCGGTCCTCGCCGCACACGCTGTGCGCCGGCGCGGCCGCGTGCGGCTGCACGGCCCGGTAGCGGGTCTGCTGCAGCAGCTGGCGGTGGTCGGGCGCGCCGCTGGGCACTGACACGGAGGCAGAGGCGGAGGCGGGGGCTGTGCCGGGCGGCAGCGGCGAGGGCGACGCCAGGGTGCGCACGTCCATGCCGGCCAGGGGCTTACGGTGCCGATCGAAGTTGTCGTTGAGTGCGGCCATGCCGTACTCAAAGGTTTGCACCAGGTAGGGGTGCGCTGTACGTGCAGGGAAAGTGCATACGGTATAGGTTGCTAAGCACGATTTCTGTACACCCTTCATCCCTTGACAGTGAACATGAGTAGCCACACAACGTGGTCCCGGTGCTTGGGCATGCAGGAACCCGCCGCGCAACTCGCGCAGTCCAGTGAGACGGTGGGCCCGGCATCTCACCGAGCATCTTGGCCAGCAGGGCCTCCATGTACGCCGCAGGCACGTCCACAGCATCGGTTACAAGCCACTTGACAGCGACCGTGCAGCCGGATCGCCATGTAGCTGCGAGGAGGCGATACAAACGCAAAACAAAACACACGTTCACGTCACCCGCATGCAACATGAGGGCTAAGCAGTTGGAGGGGGCGCCTCATACACTGAATGAGCAGGGTACGGTACCACAGAAGGCTGTTGCAAGTACGTGGCGCCACAGCCCAACAACACCCACCTCGTAGCACGGCACCCTGTGCGCCCTGCAGTACGCATTGCACACGAAAGGGATGCAGCCGTAAGCGCCAGCGGGCAGCATGGAGTCTTGGCACACCGACTCCCAAATCCACCCAAGCCACCGCGGGCCGCATCAGGCACAAACTGCCATATCTCCCTCCCGTAACCGGATATGAGCGCCGCACCTGTCCAACCCAGACGTGGTCTGACACCGCAGCCAGCAGATCTTCAAAGCTGGACAGCTTCACCGTGAGCGTTGGCAACTGCTGCGGAAAGCCCATGTCCGAGTGCATGGGCTGCCGCTCAGCTCCCGACATAGAGAGCCGTGCGTCGCTCATGAGCGTGAAGGTGCCTGCATGCGCATACGTTGGTGCTCATGAGGTCATTGGCGATTCTCTCTCTCACAATGTTCCTTGGGCAAAACCTTCCCCGTGCGTGTAACTTGGCACGACATACGCGTGTCGTGTGTGACGCGACAGGGTTGGGAACTCGTCCAAACCCCAGACAGACATCCCAGCTCCGCTGGGCCCGTGAAATACGTTCCTTTCAATGGTGTGTAATTGCGCGTACCTGACTGGCTGTTCACAGGCATGGAAAGTTGGTCCATGGCAATGCTGCTTGGCCCCCAAACGAGAGAGCGGCTAAACGAATTCTGGCCCGAGAGCATGGAAAGCGCTGCAAGCTCTGGTCGCGCACTGTTCAGGCTGGGAAGAAGGCTTGCGCCTGTCCGCCCTGCGGCGGTGCCCCCCATAAGCGAAAGGCGGGGAGGCGCTGCTGGTGTCACATCAAGCGCCGCGCCGGTAACGGGGGCAGAAGTGTCGACCAACAGCGTCAGCGTCGCATCGTTAGCGAAGCATCGATGCCTTGGCGCTGCATCCAGCTGCAGCGCGTCCTTTCCAGATTTAACATGGCTATATTCTGAGGCGGCCGCGACCGGAGTTTGGCGCTCGGTCGCTCCATGCGACGAGTTGTCGTGGTTCTGTGGTCCAGGCGACACCCCGAAGCATCCTAGGCACCTCCACATCTGCTATTTAATTGTGTACCTGCCCTGTGCATTGACGACGAGTTCTTGAGCTGCCAAGGAGAGGAAAACGAGCGGACTAGAATGTATCTATTCGGATACTTGTTATAGGCTGCGGCCGAGAGTTCGTTGCAGTCCAGTCGGCTTGTAAATGTGTGTCCTTTTTGTTGAACATAGTGAGGGGTGTGGTTGCGGACGGTTTGCTGACCTCGGCTGCCCGCCGGGCCGCGACTGATGGCCAGGATGCACCCTTCAGCTCACAAACGCAGCCCCACAGTGGGACTCTATTATAAGCACGTATGTAACATCTTCATGTGACACATCAGAAATGAGGACCGGGGGGTAATGGGAGGAACGAGAGAACTCCGTTCGCTTTTGACTGGCTTGCTGCTTTGAGGCTGTATGTGACATTTATAGATATGAAATCATAATATAATATTATTCATACTCCCGGGATGGGAGAAAGACGGCGTGTGCGAGCCGCAACGTCACATTTCGCCGCAGCATTGCGCCGGCGGCACTCGACCGTTGTTAACTCGTTTTCCTGGATGAAGCACACGGTTATGGGCAACGGAAAACTCAGACGTGGTTGTCGAGGGTGCGAAGAAAAGAAGGCGCTGGCAGGGGGGGGGTAGAAAGCTCAATTTCTTACCCCATGCTCAAAATTACAGAGCTTTAGGAGAGCATTATGCACGTACTTTTAGTTTTTTAAGGGGGTGTCTGGTGAGGAAGTTCTGGGCCGCCAAAGTTGGGGGGTCGGTCCTCGTCCCTGGGGGTCCGTTGGGTTTCGGGAGCCCATCCTGGCGGATTTCGGGAAGCGCCCCACAAGCAGAACTAGGGGCCAAACGCAGCAGTACGAGGCTCATATGTGCACGTTATGACGTAATAAACACAAACAAAGCGTGGGAAGGCTAAGTTGCGCGTCCGGGGGTGGACATGTCGGCACATGTCCCCACATTCAACACATGCGCACTGACACAGCTGGGCTCTGAAGCGCTGGTGCGCACGAGTTCACGTCGAACAAGGCTGCCGATGCACATCGTCCATTCGTCACGCGGCAGAGAGTTGAGCGCGGGGTGGCCTGGGTCAAGGGGATTCCCATGGATAGGATCCCGCCGGTGACTGAAGTCTCAGAACAGGACAGCTGATGGCACGGAGTGATAGTGCTCGTCAAGAGGAGTCGATTGACACCACTTTGGTATAAAATGGAGGGGTTTTAACCCCTGAACAACAAGGTTTTGTCCGTCGGGGGGTCGGTCGTCCCCTCAAGGGGGGTCCCGGGGGATTTCGGGGCATGGGGTCTGGCACTTTGTTTCCTACCCCCCCCCCTGGCGCTGGTGCCAGCAGCCACAAGCAGCCACGTGCTGAGCACCCCAAGCCGCCGCATGCTCTTACGCTCGTTGATTACGTCTCTGCCTTACGTCTTCGAGGGCCCGGCGCAGGGCCGAAGGCGGCGGGGCGCCGGGCTAACAGGACTTTCCCTGGTGGGGGCGCGGATTCGGTGTGGGTTTATCGAGGCAGCATGTGCCGTTTGACTAGTTTGTGACTATGCGTATCGGCGTATGTGCCTCGCCGCTTCTCCCTACCCCCCGGGCACTGGCCTGCTATGTGTGCTGAAGTGCTGAGTTAACGGTTAGCTGTCTCCCGTGGTGTGTGTGTCGGCGGTCCAGGGTTATACTCGTGTGCTCGTGCATGCGTATGCGTGTGTGTAGGTGCGTGCGGGGGTTGCACGCACGACTACTGTGACTAGGGTGACTAGCACTTTGGTTCGCTAGTTGAGTACTTGAGTTGCAGCTATCATCAAGCTGTCTAGTTCTGGGACGACTGCATACTCAGCACACTACGGGACTACAGTCACTACACCACTTCGCCCCTTCCCCTGTCCTATCGCACACACGCAGCGGCCGAGCCCCTCTCGTTGCCACATCAACTGTCTGCTGTTTCACGACATTAGTGCAGTTCCCGCACAGTCCCGGTCTTATCAGTCCAGCAATGCTACAGCTACAAACGCAGCTACCAAGTGCCGCAATCCAAATCAGGTGCCCCCAACGTGCCCCCAGCCTTGTTGCGATGCACGCAAACGGCCCCTGCTGCCCCCGCTGCTACACACGACTCGGGGTGTACACGCCCGACCCTGGCTGCCAAACAGGGCTGGCCACGACGAAAAGCTACACCCCCCCAAGAACCTGACCCGACCCAATGCAGCTCGCCCACCCTGGAGTCGGCCATGCCCATCACAACCGACCTGGGTGTTCCGCTGCAGCACCACTCAGTACCGCAAGCCCACGCGACCTTCGAATCAAGCCAGGTGTAACGCTGTAAGCCCCGTAGCCCCCCAAAAGCTATCATGGCCATCCGTCATTTCATGTACCGGCCGTGACCACGCGCCGCACGCGCTGCAGGGCCGTCCTGCCATCATCACAAACCACACGCCGCACACTCACCGTACACACTAGCTAGCGCCTTCTCCCTTCCCGCTTCGCTTTGTACGCTCAGTCGCTCATGCTCTCTCAGCATCACGGCCGGGGTCCTCTGCGCCACACCCAGGGGGCCTGGCGCGCCATACCTCCCGTCTCAAAACACCACGGCCCTCGCTCGGCCACCTCAACGCACTCTTCCATGGAACGTGCCTCCACGACCTCGGGTGCAGCGCCGCAGCGGCCAGCTGCACACCCAGGCCTGCTTTCAGCGCCTGTCATGCGTCACGCCCCCCAGTCCTTTTGTCGGAAGAATGGTCGGCTGCGGCGGCCGTAAGTCGGGCCCGTGCCAAAAGTAGACCCAAAGCTGTGACACCCGCATCTGTGCTCCCATTTAGAAGAGTTCGGCCAACGTGCAGCGCACGCCGCCGCCGCCCACGCGCTCCAGCGTGTCGATGGGCGCGTGCACCAGGTCGGCCACGTGGCGGCGCATGACGCGCTTCTGGTCCTCCGTGAATGCGTTGTAGGCCTGTAGGCGCCAGGCAGGCAGGTGGGCAGGCAGGTGGGCAGGCAGGCAGCGGGAGCAGGTAAATGTGGGCGACATGTGGCGTGCAGGTGGGCAGGCAGGTGGGCAGGCAGGCAGCGGGAGCAGGTAAATGCGGGCGACATGTGGCGTGCAGATAAGGCTGTACGTGGGCATGCAAGAGTTAGACTGATCTAGAGGCCTGCAGCAAGCACACCCGCAAACATACTTGCAGCCCGCACCCTACAGCCCGCCGCCGCTCCTGCCCTGCCCTGCCCTGCCCTGCCCTGCCCTGCCCTGCCCTGCCCTGCCCTGCCCTGCCCTGCCCTGTCCTGTCCTGTCCTGTCCTGTCCTGTCCTGTCCTGTCCTGTCCTGTCCTGTCCTGTCCTGTCCTGTCCTGTCCTGTCCTGTCCTGTCCTGTCCTGTCCTGCCCTGCCGCCACCAGCACCACTGCTTGCCCCCTTTTTGCATTGGGTTCGGTTAGGCTAGTACCAACAACCCCCTCACAGCTCACCTGCGTGGACATGGCCATGACGGGCAGGCCGCGGCCGTCCTCCACCTCCAGCGCGTTGCCGCACAGCGCGTCCATCTGCGCCAGGCTGATCTCCACCACCTCGTGCGTGCGCCGCAGCGAGGACTGCGGACGGCGGAGTGCGGAGTGCGAGGGCGTGGCCGCGTGGGCGGGTCGGGGCTGAGAATTAGAGCGCTGAGCAACTGGCGAGTTGGGCATCACATGATGGTATCGGCGCATGCAAAGCGCTGCTAGCCACGGAGCTCCCAGGCGAGTGCACCCCAGTGGTTTGAACGCAAGCACCGCCCATGCAAGGCCCCTTTTGGTACTTCTTGGACTAACCTAAGGCCAGTGGGGCTTGGACACGGCTGCTTCCTCTCCCTGCGTCTCGCACCCTCCCACTGTGCCGCCGACTCACCAGCAGGTGCTGGCGCTCCTTGGCGTCCTTCACGCTGTCCGCGCACACGATGGCCACGCCCGTGCCGATGGCCATCATGACGTTGGTGTGGTACACGGACTTGCCGCGCAGGTCGGTGGACCTGCGGGATCAGGAGAACCGGGTGCAGGCGCGGGGTGCCGGAGCGGCGAGGCAGCGGCATGAGTTCACATGTAGCCTCCGAACGGGCCCTCAACCTTGCGGATACGCACGCCGATGTTGCTGCTGCTGTTACAATGCTTTCAATTCCCAAGACCCTTTTGCCCCGCTCCGCCCCGCTCCTCGGCCCAGCCACGCACCGGAAGGCCACCAGCTCCTTGTAGCCCATGCGCTGCGTCCACTCCTCCGCCAGGCCGCGGTCGGCGCGCTCCGAGATGTCCACATAAGCCACGCCGTTCACGCGGTCGTTCACCAGCACGCCTGTCAGCAGCACCGTCGCACAACAGGTGGCACACACACGAGCACAGCGCGTGAATGCGGTCGGGCCGGCGGGCTCACTGAAAACATATGAAGGCAGATTTAAGTGAAAGTGCTGGGCTCAGGCGCCCACCATGTGCAACAATGTTGCGTTTGTCTGCAGCCCTGCACACCTTCGCACCCCTGCACAGCCCACCATCAACAGCGCCTCAATAGCCCTCCCTTCCGGCCCGGCCTCACCGGTGCCCTCAAAGTACTTCTTGGCGGGCTCGTGCACCGTCATGTCGTATACGGACCCGTAGCCGCGGGTGGCCAGCACGCGCTTGATGTCGTCACGGCGCTCGGCGGCGCGGTTGGGGCACTGCCAGGGGCGCGGGGCATGGGGTGACGTGCAGTGACGTGCAGGAGGGTGAGTTCAAAGAGTCTCAAGTTTGCACGCAAAAGCATAAATAAGACCATGTCATGAAGAGTAGTATAGCTGGGAGAACACAAGGCAGGGCACAGGAAACATTGGTCTTCAGCCGGCAGGACCGGGGCTCCTCGAAGCCCTGATTGACATATAGTTCTAGAGGCACTCTGCCAGTCTCTGCCCAGACGGTGATAAAGGCAATCCTTGATGTCGGAGAGGAGCCTGGTCGCGCATGAGCACATGCAATGCGCGGCTGTCACAGCCCCACTCACCTTCATGGGGTACAGCACCAGGGTGGAGGTGGACACGCCGCCCGCCGCTTCGCCGGCGGGGTGCGTGGAGAACCAGTTGTTGGGGAAGCAGGCGTCGGGCGTGCCGTGAGACAGGCTATGCTCAAACAGGTGCACCTGAGGGGCGCGCGCGTGTATGGGATGTGGGATTGAGTTGCGCGTGGTGCATTCCTCAACGCGCCTGGGTCATCGGTTAGGCGTGGTGGGACGTGTGTCAGCCGAACCCGCGCGTCATTTTCCTTCGATCCGGCAACCCATGCTTGCCTGCTGTGAGCCCTGCCACTGGCCCCTGCCCCTGCCCCTGGCCCCCACCTGCACGCCCTTGTCCGTGAGAGCGCGGTGCAGCCCCGCGAACTCGCGCAGCACCTCGCGCGTCAGCCCGCTGCCCTCGCCCGGCTTGGCGGCTGCGTGCATGAAGCTGTTGTCCTGCGCCGCCTGCTCGTTGAAGCCAAAGGCGGTGGGCGCCACCATCAGCACTTCGTTGGTGGACTGCCGCACGCCCTGTGAGTGTGTACATGTGTGGATGTTAGAATGGAATGTGTGTCAGGAGAGGGGACAAGCCAAAGCCGAACCTAGTGAGCGAGTGTTTGCATGCGTTTTGGCAAAGAGTGATGTGAGGACGAAGGGCAAGGGGCGTCGATGGAAGCAACCCGGAGGGGCTAATGGCCCCCTGCCCTAGTTCAACCCGCGCTTGGCCCTGAACTACGCACCCTACCCTGGCACCAGCTGGCAGCCGTGCTGGCGTGCCTCACCCGTATGCTACTACGCCGCCGCCAGGTCTCCCTCGCAGCCAACACCACTGGTGTGCTGCTCATCACCCCTTCTACACAATCCCCTTCCGCCCCTTTGGCGGGCCCCAACCATGCCTTGGCTCCGCCCCGTCCCCCTGCCGGGCCAGCTCTGCGCTGTTGCGGATGAGTGTCTATGCGATCAGCACTCGTGTACCTATGCCAATGACGGGGATTAATAGACCCGTCGGGTCAGCGCTTTTCCCTTCCGCCAGTATCACTAACACCCACCTTGGTTGCGCCCACCACCGGCGTGGCGCTGTCCACGCCCGCCGCCGCCACGTCCGACACCAGCGCCACCCGCTGCTGCTGCGCCCGCAGGAAGGACAGCAGGTCGGCGGCCACTGCCGGCAAGCCGCCCGACTTGTCCTGTAGCGGGCAGGGGAGGCAGTCGGGGAGGTGCGGTGAGGGGCAGGGGGCAGGCGGGGTGGGACTGTTTCGGCCATTCGCAAGCAGATCAGACACAGACACACAGACACACAGACACACACACACACAGACACAGCTCCCGCCAACCCACGGCGCCCCACCCACCAGCTGGTAGCTGTCGCCCGCCAGCTTGTACGAGTCCACCACCGCCCGCGCCTCAGCGGCGGACGCCAGCTCGGACGCCACCGCCACCGCCGAGCCGCCCAGCGGCTTCACGATCTGCGTTCACGTCCAGGTGGAGGGACAGGGCGTTGTAAGGCATTATGATGACGGTCCACGCTGTGCCAGACATGCCCAGGACTGTGGCTGTTGCTTGATGTGGGTCAGGTGATTCCGTTCATAAAAAGGCCTGACATGTCGCGCAAACGAAATCAAGTGTGCCCATGCCGCCTCGTGCGTACCCTGCAACCCAGCACCCCACCGTGGCACCCCTCCCTGTTCCCAGGCCCGGCCATCCCATGCGCAACCCCACTCCCGCACCTGGGCCAGGGGCCGCTGCGGCTGGTCAAAGGAGGCGAAGCAGTCGCGCACCACCGCGATGCGCGACGGCGCAGACTTGACTGCAAGCGCGATAACAAGCAGGGGTGATGCAAGGGCAGGGAACTAGGATCAGTTGACGTGATATATGCAGAGCCCAAGTCCCGACCGCCCTCTATACGCACAGCTGCACTCCCGCCCAGTCAGTTCCCGCCATGGCCAGCACCATAACATCACCTAACCCGTAGATGCAGCTCCAGACTCACCGCCGGCTGCCGCTAGGACCTCGGCCTTGCTGAGGGAGGCAGACGCGCCCCAGGGACGCGACGACAGGCGCACCAGGAGCGGTGCATCCGAGCCCAGGGACACACTCTCCATAACAGCAGCTGCGGGAAAGCAGGGATCCGGGGGTTTTAACTCTGGAGGCTAGAAGTGTGGGTGTGGGTGGCTGGCCGGCCGGCCGGCCGCAGTCGTCAAGCGCACGTGACAAACCGAGCGCTGACCCAAACACAGGACCCTCTCCCCCGCCACACAGAGCGCCAGTCACGTATGTGTGCGCGCTCGCTGTGGACCTACCGCTTGAGGACAGCGCGCGGAGGGTGCCGCTGGCCCAGGCCGCGCCGAGCATGGGCGCGGCAGCTGCGACTGCCGAGTTGGCGCTCAGCATCATGCTATCTCAACAATTCAATGCCTATGCGACCAGATCTCGGCCCGGGCGCTGCTTTGCGTGCAAATAATCGCCTTGTTTCAACGTCAAAGTCAAGTCGGCGGGGATTGCAGTGACTATGACAGAGTTGAGAGTCTTGCGCGTGCTCAGATAGCACTGGTTGATGTCAGCTTCTGCTCTGTTAGCTAGGATGTTGCCACATGACGCTGCGCTTTTGCCTTTTGGAAGACTTTGGCCCATGCCCCAATCGCGCCCCATGCACAAACTTTGTTCAGCTGGCCCTGAAGACACAGTACAATTCTCAGCTGAACCGATATCAGGATTGCTACCATGGCGTCTCGAAAGGTGAGCGCGAATGGTTTAGCAAGCAAACATGTTTCTCGCTTAATGGGGCGTTTTTGGACCTGCCATGTGTCGCGATCTATCGAACATGAGTTCTTATCATGTGTCACCAAGTAAACCTAGCATTCGCGGTGCACCGAAACAAGTTCCGAACAATCAAGTTTCATGGTTGCTCTCCCGTGCAGGGTGCTTCGGCCTTGTGGTCAGTCATCAGCCATGCGATGCGTGGAGCGTCTCTGACGCGCGGGGCCAGCGTCACCGGCACCGCGCCCGCTGCCCTCGGCGCGGCAGGGTGGCGTGCTGACGCGGGCGCCTCCACCAGCACCCGAAGTGAACCCGACGCCCGCAGCTTCTCCCAATTTGCATCCGACACAACAGCTAGTGCAGTCGCTAGTGCGACCACGGTCGCCTCGGTTGGCTGGTCGCTGCCAGGGCAGCTGCACCCGCACGTGCGCTGCTTCAGCGTCAGCCGCGGCTGTACTGCGGATGCGGCGGGCGGCGCTGCCGGGGCCGGCGGCGGTGCTGGCGGCGGCGAGAAGCGCATGTCTCTTGGGGAGGCGCTGAACACACTGGTGGATGCGGCCATTGAGAAGGTGGGTGCGTGTGTCGAGGGAGGCAGGCGGCACGGGGGTGGGCGGGCGGCTGATTGGTTGCCGGTTGACGGTGAGGAGCCGTTGTTGGCAACCTGTCTAGCACAAGGGGAAAGGGTCGACACCTGGCAACCTGTATGTGTGTACGCCTGAATCTGGCTGCGCAACTCTTGCTACCCCATGGAGCCATGACGCCATGTCCGCGGCTGCAGGTGGAGGCGGGTGACATGGATGAGGCCGTGTCGCTGTTGAAGGAGGGGCTCAACACCTTCGAGCCCATGTTCCCAAACAGGTGGGCCATAGGGGAGCAAGTGGTTTTTTTGGGGGGGATGGAGAGGCGCGGAGCTCATGCGGACATGCTGCTCTGTATAAACGACATCATAGCGTGTCCGGGCGCACCGCGTTTGACGTAGCATTCATGTATGCATATGTTGCACTCCGCCGCTCCCATGCGTTCTTGACAAACTCAACCTCCATCCGACCCCTACCTGTCAATCTGTCATCACCATCGCAGCCCGGAGCTGGGTGAGCTGCACAACCAGGCAGCGCTGCTGCTGCTGTTCCAGAACAAGGGCGAGGAGGCGGCGTACCACGCAGGGGTGAGGCGCATGGGCTCTGACTAAGGGGCGGCTGAGCATCTGAGCGGCTAGCGGCAGAGCGGCTGAGGGGCTAGAGCTGCTTGGGGTTGGAGGGAAGCAGGCATTGCGGGACGAGTGCTAGAGTGGTCGACAGGTTCGTGGACACCAGAACAAAGACGAACTACGAGTAGTTATGGAGAAGTCAATGTCGCAGGCATGGCAGCGTGTTAAGAACGCGTGGGTGGATGGGTGCCTGCCTGTTGCCTGCTACCTGCTTGCAGGTGAGCCTGGAGACCACTAAGCGCCACTTCGGTGCCAACAGCATCCTGACAGGTCACCGGCTGCTGCGCCTGGGGGTGGCCAAATTCGTGCAGGGCAAGATGTCGGGTGAGACGTCGGGAAGTCAGAAGTGCATGGTCGTTGGTGCAGCTGCTACCGCTGTCTGTGCAGTAACTGTACGTGGGCGGGAACCTGACACCCTGCCGATGTGCTGCCAGCCTTCGGGGCCGACCCTGCTGTTGACCGATGTCGTCCCAGCACCACCTGCCTCCTAAATCCCAACCCCATCCAGACGCGGCCGGGCTTCTTCGCGAGGCCTACGGCATCTTCGGCGGCGGCGACGCCTCTCCCGCCTCTTCCTCCGCCACGCCTGCCGCCGCATCCGCTGACCCCGGATCGCGGGCCGAGGCTGGATTCTATCTGGATTTGGTGGCGCTGGCGCACTGCCGGGATGCGGGCGGCGTGAACGCACTCACGCCCAGCCTGCGAGCCAACCTGCGCGCGCTCAAGGTGCGGCGGGTGGCGTACCGGCATGGTGTGGTGTGGTGCTTTGGGAGGTGGGGTCATGTGGTGGTGGGACGGCGGCAGAACGGACCTGGGGCAGAGAGCGGTGCATCCGTGAGGCTGAGGCGGGCACAGGCTGTAAAGGCCAGGGGCTGTGTACATGACACGCGGGAGCGTCTCCATTGCCCAACACTGTCGTGTGGGACCTGGCTTGCTGCGGCTCTGCTTGCCGTATCACGAGTCAACCGGTAGATTTGGCCCTGCTCGCACACCCGTGGCTTGCCGCAACCCCGCGCCCGCAGGAGGCTTACGGGCTGGAGAGCATGATCCTGTCGCTGGCGCTGGCGCAGCACAGCCGTCTGACGCATGGCGGCCTGGACCAGGCGGACCTGGCGGTGGGCGAGGCGCTCATGCTGCAGCACATCGGGCTGCTCACGGACACGGTCGGGCCGGACGCGGAGGACGTGGCGGTGGCGCGGTGGGTGCGGGTGTGGGTGTGGGTGCGCGTGTGGGCGCTGGATGGGCAGGTCGGGCGGAGGAGGATGCATGAATGATTAGGTAAACTGGGGCAGCGTGGATATGACGGACTGGGCCCGATCGCAGCGCTGGCTTCATTGAGGTTATACGGTGCTCACGGGATGGAATTGAGCAAGCGCAAGGCTACGGGCGGTGACGGGTTGTGGCCATCACATATGCGACTGTGCACGCACTGAAGTGGATCTGACGCTTCGCTGCTGCCGCCATACACTTGTTACGCACGCAGCTACAAGCTGGCTACCTACTACTATGCAAACGACATGCTGCGTGACGCCGCGGCGGTCGTGAAGCAGGCGGCCATGGCGCTGCGGGCGCACTACCCTGAGGAGCACGACATGGTGCGTGCGTGTGTCACGTCATTTCATCACGTGTACGTTGTGCGTTCTGGGTCCAGGCGGCTGGCACGCGGCGGGTGGCTGCGGGCTTATGGATGCGCAAACCACCGTCACACGCCTCCCAAAGATCTGTGTCACCAATCCGCGCCACCCCTCCCTCGCCGCAGCTGGTGCTGTGCCGGCACCGGCTGGGCATGATTTGCGCGGCTCAGGGCGACCACCGCTCAGCCACGCAGCTGCTCACCGCAAGCCGCCAGCACTTCCTGGAGGGGGCGCAGCAGGGCCCCGCGGGGGCGGCGGAGGCAGCAGCAGGGGGCGCGGGCGAGGGGCAGGGACAGAACATGCTGGCCAAGGAGGCGGACATTGGGCTGGCCATGGCGCGGTAAGTGGGACATGCTTCTGTGTTAGGGAAACGAAATGCATGTTCGTCGTGTGTGCGTGTGACCGCGATATGGCTCTGGATTGACATCTGTTGCTAGATGAACGCATAGCTAGCACACCCACGCTGTGCTGGTTTCGAGCAAGGGCCAAGTTGTGTTGCGCTCCTGCTCTGCCCACGCCCACGCCCTCGCCCCCACCCACGTGCCTGCTAATCCTGCCGCTGCCTGGCCTTGCTTTTGCTCTCAGGTGCCGCGCGGTGGGCGGCCGCAGCCCGGAGCAGCAGGCGGAGGCGCTCGAGAGCCTGCGCAAGGAGGTGGAGGGGCTGGGCCGGGCCATTGGCGAGGGGCACATGCTGGTGCAGGGCGCCAGCCGGTACTACACGGCGCTGTCCAAGATGTCGCGGTGATAGAGGCGATGGTGGGAATGTGGGGATGGAGGCGATGGTGACGGGTGGGGATGCTGGCGCGAGGGGACGCTGCTCATTGTGGCATGGTCAGGAGGTTACCGTTTAGGCATGCGGTTATGTTGACAAGGTTGCGGGGAGTCTGCGTTTGTACACGGGTGTTTGGGTCCGGGGTTTACCGGAGCAGGCTGTTGCTTTTGCGTGCCATGTGGGCGTGTGGGGCTTGGAGCGCTGATCGTGTGACGGGCGAACCTCTGGACCGTACTCATACATCCCAGCCGTACGGTTCGCAGGGTCCTGGAGGCGGATCGTCACGCATAGCCATAAACTGCATTGTTGTAGGCATGCGTGGAATTGGTTGTCTAATGTGGATTTCCGCGCTGCTGAGCGGGGGACAGGGGGCGGAAGAGCGGGCCCCAGGCGTGGATCCCGGGGCGCATGCTTTGCGAGGAACTGGGCCTTCCGCAACAGGCGCTTGTTGTAAAGATAATTGAGCACTGCAAGGTGCATGTGATGACAACATGACTTAGCTAATTTTGAACTCCGGACGGGTGCGCCAACTGTGCATTTGCGAAGAGTTTGCCCGCGTAAAATGCAGCCTGCCAGCAACAGTTTCTGGCATGCTAAGGCCGCAATTGCAAAGCAATTCGCAAGAAAGCCTCCTATACAAGCGGACACAAGGGATTCACTTTGCCTCATAGTGCCCAGACTCTACCTCAGCTCCTGCCATTTGGAAGCGCAGCGGGACACTCTCAAGCAAGCTGGAGTGACTCATGTGCTTCAGGCAAGGACAGGGGGCTCTCCACTCGCATGCACAACGGAAGGCCTTCGTGCACTTAGCTGCGAGCTGCTGGCGTTCTATAACAAATGTCGACTTCTTCTTGTCTTTCGTTCCCTGCTGTGCGCGCGTACAGGTCGGAACGGAGCTGACTCCCACACATCCAGGGCATTTCGCGTACAAGCACATTCCCGTTTTGGACCTGGAGGAGGAGGATCTGGTCAAGTACTTTGACCAGTGCTTCCAGTTTATCGATGCGGGACGCGACGCAGGTGCGCAGGGGTCGGGGTCGGCGAAAGGGTGCGGCCCCTGAAAAGCTGCAGCCGCGCCTGTGTGCTATACGCCAGCGCAGCAGCCGTGCCACGTTGGGCGGCACGGGCGCTCACCAAAGGGCACACGACACGGGATAGGCAACGCAAGTTGACCGTGACAGCGGCGCCACACCGCCAGCCAGGGCTTTGGCGCGCAACGGGGGAGGCGGGCTGTCGGGCAGCTGCCGTGCAACAGCCTGTCGGTCATTCGCGTTACGCGCTTGCGCACCCACGCCAGCTGCACACATCAGCCTCTCTGACAGCCCCACCTCCTCGTCCTCTTGTTCTCCTTCCTCCTCCTTCTCCTCCGCCTCCCCAAACTCCCCCTCCTCTTCCTCCCCATTCCCTCACACCCAGGCGCGGTGCTGGTGCACTGCGCGGCGGGCATCTCCCGCAGCGCCTCCGTGGTCATTGCCTACCTCATGGCCCACGGGTCACTGAGCCTGGAGGACGCACGATCCGCCGTCAAGGCCTCGCGCCCCGCCATCAACCCCAACCAGGTGCGCCGGGGCCGTGCCCCACGTTCGGCTTTGGGCCGCCGGGGGCGAGCCGGGGCGGGTGCGGTGATGGCTTGCGGGGTATGCTAGGGGCCTGTACCGTTCACCTTGCGCAGCAAATGCTTCGGGGTGAGGGCCGCACCGGATTCCTGCCAGCATGCCCGCCATGACGCTGTGAGAAGCACACCACCGCAGCCAACAGCAGCCTGAACGCCCCCTCCCCACCTGCCCTTGCCCTCGCCCACATCACCGAACCCCCACCGCACCTCTCCTCCCAGGGCTTCCTGCTGCAGCTGCAGCTGTTCCAGGAGGCCAGCTACTCCACGGAGGGGTGGCAGCCGTGGAGCCTGGAGCGGTTCCTGCAGGTGGGGGCGCAGGAGGGGGCGCAGGAGGGGGCGCAAGAGAGGGCGCAGGTGGATCAAACGGTGCAGCGCGGCAAGAGCCGCACGGAAGGGGGGCTGCCCACGTGTGCTTAGTTGCTTGCACACTCGACCTGCCAGCCTGCACCGCCCCATCCATTAAAAGCACGTGCCTCCTTCTTTTGAACACGGCTTCATGACCTCCGGTTCCTGGACACCAGGTGCGCTCTGCGGCCTACCCCCGCGCGGAGGCGGTGCCGGCGGGCAACGCCGACGTGCGCGGCGGCTGCGAGGTGGCGCCGCCGGAGCTGAGTCGCGAGGAGTCGCTGAGCTCCGCCAGCAGCCCTGTACAGTCGCCCGCGCGCAAGGGCGCAGCGCTGCTGCCGGTGGCGCTGGCGGGCGCAGCAGCAGAGGCGTCAGCAGCAGCAGCAGCAGCAGCAGCAGCGCCTTCACGGTTCGGGGCGGCGGCGGCGGGCCTTGGTGCGGTGATTGACGGCGGTGGCCCAGGGGCTGAGTTGCAGGCCAGTTCAGCGGTCGGTGGGCCGGACGTGGCAGGTGGAAGCGGCGGCGTCCCCGGGAGCAGCGTGACCGGCGCACGAGTCAGCTTGAGCGGCGGCTTCGGCCGAGGCGGGGTGCCGCTGCCGCTTCTCGCGCCGCCGCTGCCGCAGATGGGGCTCATGCCCTCCCCGCTGACCTCCCCACACGAGCTACACCCGCCGCAACAGCACCACCACCACCAACAACAACAACAACAACAACAACAGCAGCATTCTTCCGGAGCCGTGTCAGCGGCTGGACCCAGGTCATCACGCGAGGACCGCGCGTGGCCGCGGCCCTACGCGCACAGCGAGGCGCACGCCGCCCCGCCGCCGCCGCACCCGCTGCCCGGCTACGGCCCCCGCCACACGATCTCGGGCATTCCTGACGCCAGCTCCGCGTCACAGTGGGCGTGGACGCAGCGCGCACAAGCACAGGCGGCGCCGGGCACGCAGCCCCCGCCGCTGACGGCCGCGGCGCCGTCGGGATCGGCGTCCCTGTTTACCATTCCGCCGGCGGCGGCAGGGGCAGAGGAGCCGGGCGCGGCGGCGCCAGGATCAGACAGCGGGGGCGGTGCAGGATGGGCTGGCGGTGCGGGGCATGGGCATGCAGGCAACTTTGCCCGTCCGCCGCTGTCACCGCCGCCTATTGGCTTCGGGGGCAGCGGGGCTGGCAGGGGCGCTCCCAGTTGGGCGGCTCTGGACGTTATCTCGCCAGCAGGAGCGGCAGCGACGCAGCTGCCGCCGCGGGCGGGCTTCCGGTCATCGGGAGCGGGCGGCCGCGCCAGCACCAGCGGTGTTTGGAGCATCGACCAGGCGGCCGTGTGGGGCGCATCGGCCTACGCCGCTGCGGCGGCCGCCGCCGCCGGCCCGCCCGCTTGGGGCTCACAGGCCGAGGCGGGTGTGGCTGCTTGGGGCACCCCCACCTACGTGCACCCACACCGCCAGCACCCACTCCACTCGCAGCCCCCGCATTCGCAATCGCAAATGCAGCTACAGTCGCAGTCGCAACAGGGGTTCCCGGCGCAGCAGACGGTCTCCATGCCACTACCGTCGGCCGTCGGCCTGCCCGCCAGCGCGGCCGCCGCGGCCGCCTCCATTGCGGGCTTGTCGGGCGCTGCCGCTCAGCACCTGCAGCAGGTCCCAGAGCTCGCTCTTGAACGCGGCAGCGATGGGCAGGATGCAGCCATCGCCGCGAGTGCCGAGCTGCAAGAGGAATCGTCGGCCGGGGGCTCGGCAAGCGCGCTGGGTGACGTTGGCGGTGAGGGGCCGGCGTCGGCGTCGGCGCGGCCGCACCACCACGCGCCCCGACGCTCCATGAGCGACTCGCTGCCAGGCATGCTGGCGCGAGTGCTGGCAGACGCTGGAGACGGAGGGGCCACAGGAAATGGAGGCGGAGGCGGGGTGGCGGCTGCCGGTTTGGCTGCAGCTGCTGCTGTGACCGTCACCGGAGCGGAAGCAGCTGGTGGCAGCGCGGGCGGTGGCCAGGGTGCAAGCCAATCGTACCGGGTGTCAGGCTCAGGGGACGGGGTTCCGGCGCTGCCGTACCGGGTATCGGGTACGGGTGCCGGTATCATGCCGCCGCCCCGGCAAAGCTACGACGGTGGCGGCGGCGTTGGTGGCAACGGCGGTGCGAACAGCGGTACGGGAGCTGGCATTGCTGCCGCCACAATGAGCGGCAGGACCAGCTTCAGTGGCAGAGTGTCCAGCAGCGGCGTCGGTGGCTCAGCCTACGCCGTGGCGGCTGGCGCGGAGCTCGGATGGCGCGAGCCGGCGTCGCCGCTCGCCGCCCTGCCGGAAGTGGACACGACTCACGAGGCCTCCGGCTCGGGTCGGGTCGACGGAGGCGCAGCGCCAGCGGGCACGCCCGGGCTTGCCTGGGCGCTGACGCCCGTGCTGACGCCGGCGGGCTTGGACCGCACCCCCAGCAAAGCCATGGCCACGCCGAAGCTGCGCGCGGCCGCGGTCGCCATGGCGGCGGCGGCGCAGCTGCCGCCGTCGGCGTCTCCGGACTCCATGATCAGTCGCACGGTGCGGGAGCTGTTTGGCGCCGCCAGCGGTGAGGGGCTGGAGCCCAGCGTTGGCAGCACGGCGGATGCAGAGGCGGAAGCGGAGGCGGAGGCGGGGCCGGAGGCGGCCGGTGTGCGGGCGGCGCTGATGGCGCTGACGGCGCCGGGCGTGCGGTCAGATGCGGATTTGGTGGTATCACGGAGCAACAGCATGGGCGGCGCCGCTGCAGGCCTGGCGGCGGCCGTCGCTGCTGCTGCGTCGTCTACGTCCACGGCCACAAGCGGTGCAGGAGGTGTGGCGGCAGCCGAGGATGGGCCTAGAAGGGGCGCGGGCGGCGCTGCGGGCGCGGGCGCGGGGCCGGGGCGAGGAGGCCGTGGTGGTGGCAACGTGCATGCCGCAGGAGGCGGGGCGGCGGGTGGCGGCGGCAAGGGCGCGTCCCGCCTGGCCACAGCGACCTTTGCGGACTGTGGCGTGGGCTTGGGGGCACGCCCTTCATCGGAAGGGGGATCCGGACTCAGCAGCAGGCCGAGTGTAATCGGCCGCAGCAGCGGCGGAAGCGGCGGAAGCGGCAGCAGCATGGGGCATGCCGGCAGCGCGTCGGCGACGGGCGCCCTGCCAGATCCGAGCCGCGTGTCGGCATCGTCCACGGTGGTATTAAACCCCTCTCCCTCTGCAGCCGCCTCTTTCGCCTCCGGCACGCACACGGAAGCTAAGGCCAGCGCTGCAGGCACCCCTTCGTCGGGCAGCGGCCCCTTGCCGACAGTGGCGGGGCCAGCAGCAGCAGTTGCGGCAGCAGCAGCCGGGGCCGCTCAGCCCATGCACATGCCCTCCAAGCGCCTTTCCATCCGTACCCGCGCCGTGGGCAGCAGCGCCGGCGGCTCGAGTGCGGGCGATGACGCCGGTGGCGGCGGCGGCGGCGCCGAGGTCGGCACGCCCATCCACAAGCGTGTGCTGCGGTCGCTCACGTCGCTGTTGCGGCTGGGCGGGGGCAGTCCCAGCAACAGCGTCGGCGGCGCCAGCGGCGACGCGGGCAGTGGGGCGAGCTCAGGAGGGGCAAAGGGCGGAAGTGCGGCGCCGGCGTCTGACAGTGGCTCCCCGGGCGCGGAGGAGCAGGCGCGTGCGGCGCCCCGGCGGAGGCTGTGGTCCAGCACGGATAACTTGGCGGGTGGAGCGGCGGCAGCAGTAGCAGCAGCAGCTGAAGCAACTGCCGGAGCAGCAGCCAGAGCCAGCGGTGTGGCAGCTGCGCCTTCCGCGGCGGTGGCAGGTAGCGACGGTGGCGATGCTGGCGGTGATGCAGGCGGTGGCGGCGCTGTTGACGGTGCGGCGGCAATGGCGGCGCCGGCGCCCATGCACGTTGACGACGCCACAGCCGCCGCCGCGGCACAGCGCGGCGCAGGCGCTGGCGTGTTCCTGCCGCGGCGCGCGCAGCCGCCGTGGCTTGCGCCCGACCCCTACAGCAGCCCCAACTCCCCCGCGCTTTTTCGCCCAGTTGCAGGCGCGGCCGCAGCTGCAACAGCGGGCGGTGTCGTCGGGCTGTACGGCGAGCAGGGGGCACCGCCGCCGCGGCGCCGCTCCGACACCGGCAGCGTCGCCTCCCCCACCGCCAGCATGATCTACGGCCGCGGCGCCGGCGTCGGTGGCTCTGCTGGGGAAACACACAGCGCCAGCGGCGCCGGCCCCGGAGAGTTTGGCCCGTACGGCCCTGGGGGGCTGCTGTATCGCAAGCAGTCCCGGTCTGGCAACGCCAGCCCCGCGCACGCTGCGCCCGGCGGTTACGCGCCTCAGCCGCAGTCACTGCAACCGCAGCCGCTGCAGCAGCCGCTGACGCGGCCACAGGCGGGCTTGGGCGTGCGCCCGCGGCGGTCTGACGGCGGGCCGCTGGCCGACGGCGCCGCCGCAACACTGAATACCTCCGACGACGGGTCGCGCGACGCGCCGGCGGTGCCGCTGGCAGCCGCCGCCGCACGCTGGGGTAGCAGTGGTGTCGCGCCAGCCTCTGGCGCTGCGGCCCCTGCGCCCGGAACAGGGTTGATATCTCCGGCCAGGCCAGTCGAGGCAGGTGGGGCGGCGGCGCAGCCGCCCGGCAGCAGCAGTGGCGGTGGTGACAGCGGTCTGCCGGTTCCGGTGGGCTTGCTCCTCGACAGCGCGGACGTGTACGACGAGGCGTCGTGGGGCGTAGACCTCGACTCCCTGCCAGCGGGTCCGTTCCGATGGGGCGACCCCGAGCCTGCAGCGGCGGCGGCAGCAGTGGCGGCGTCACGTGCCAGCCAGGGGTTGTACTCCGGGGCAGGCGGCTCCTCGGCGGCAACGGGTGGCGCCGGCGCTGGTGCAGGCTGGGCGCCGGGCCTGGGGTTTCCGGCGAGGCACATGTCTATGGACGGTTCCGCGGCGCGGCCCCGGGCTGTGGCGGTGGTCGCTGTGCCCCATCAGGACGGGTCCCGGCCTGCCGGTCCCGCCGCTCACGCTGCCGCCAGCTTCAGTTCCAGGTCGCAGCGCTCCGCCTCCAGCAGCGCCTTCATGTCGGCAGCCACAGCGGCGGTGGCGGCAGCTGGCAACAGCGGCGGGGGTGGAGCGGCCAGCACCGGCGCCACGCCGGGTGCCGCGGCAGTCGGCGGTGGCGCCGGTGTCGCGGCGTCAGAGCCGGGCGGCTTCAGCATCAGCACACTGCGGCCAGCAACCCTGGAGCCTTCCGGGCAGCTGTCGCCGCCGGCGGCCTCGCCTGCCGGCGGCCTTGCCAGGCCGCCGCCACTTGACATGGCCGTCGTACGGCCGCCACCGCTGCCGGCGGCGGGGCCGCAAGCATCCAGCAGCGGAGCTGCCGCGGCATCTGGTGCAGGCACCAGTGTCTCCGGCTCCTCCGCCCGCCGGCCTCGCTCCTCCTACAGCGGCTCACTGAGCATGCAGCCGCCGGCGTCGCTGGCCGCTGCCGGCCGGACCGGCGGCATGTTCCTGCCCTCGCCGCTACCGTCGCCGGGGCCTTTGAACTCATCGTCCGGCGGCGGCGCCTCCGCGGCGGCAGCGATGCCGTGGACGGGGCTGGGGCCCACCGGTGTTACCTCAGGCCCGCCGTCTACCACACACTCTGCCGCGCCGTCGCCGCTGCCGCGTCACAGCAGTGAGATGGGCTCGCCGTCGCCTCGGCAGCGACCGCAGCTGCAGTCTGGCGGCGGCATGGTGGGTGAGGCCGCGGCCGCGGCGGGTGGTGGTGGTGCACCAAGCGCACGTGCGGAAGGCGGTGGGGCGGTGTGGGGTGCCAGCAGTCGGGCCACTGCGGACATCAGCTCAATGATGTCAGAGCTACCCCCGCCAGACCGGCAGGCGCAGCCGCAGCAGCAGCTGCTGCAGCTGCAACAACCAAATGCCGCTTACGCGCGGCTGCGTGAGACACCGCGAGACCATTCGCGGCAGCCCCGTGCTGGCGGCCCCGTGCCGGCTCCTAGCGTGGCCCCGCGCACCCCGAGCGGCGGAGCCTCCGGCCGCGCCGCCGCTGCTGCGGGTGCACAGCAGCGTTCGCTGACGCCGGCCGCTGGGGCATCGACGGCTGCTGCCGCCCCGCGTGTCGCCGCCGCGCCGCGGAGCACCAGCGCTGGATCCGGCAGCGCACCGCTGAACAGTGCCGGCGGGGCAAGGGCCGCCGTAGCAGCTGGAGCGGCAGGCGGCGCCGCTGCCGCGGCCGCTGCAGCGCAGCAGGCGGGCGGCGGCAAGGCGGGCCGCAGCGACGACGGGTTCGACATCACCCGCATCTGGGAGCACCTGCGGGCGGTGCGACAGCAGCAACAGCAGGAGATGCAGCAACAACAGGAGCTGCAAGCATCAGCGGTGGCGGCAGGGGTCACGGAGCCGGGCGCACAGGCCGAAACCGTGCCGCCGCCCATCTTCCGAAGTGAAGGAGGCGCCAGTGACACCTCCGTGCCGCTCTCAGTCTCGTCCCCCAACGCGCTAAGCTCCTCCAGCGACGTTGCCGCGGCCCTGGCCCTCTCCTCCTCGCCCACCTTCGCCGGCGGTGACGTCACCGCCGCCGCCGCCGCAGGCGGCGGCAGCACCGGCAGCTACATGCCTCCGAGCCTGGGCAGCAGCAGTGGCGGCGCCGGCGCGGCCGCCGCGACGAGTGGCCGCAGCAGCACGTCTCGAGACGCATCGGCCTGTGTCGGCGGCGGCGGCGGCGGCGGCGCGCGGCGCGGCGGCAGCGCGTCCCCCGCTAGCTCCGCCACCAGCAGCTCTGTGGTGTCGCCCCGCGCGCCGCCGGCCATGATGCGGGAGTCCGTCTTCGACGGCAGCGGCGCCGGCGGCGAGGCTAGGGTCAGCGGCGGCGGCGTTGTTGGCGGCGGCAGCGGCATCGACATGCACGCGCCGGCGGTGCTGGATGGCAGCCCTGGCCTAACGCACCGTGCGCCGCCGCGGCCTGGCGGCGGCGGCCGGGCGGACCCGTCGCTGCTAAAGCCGGTACTGGGCATCCGCCGGCTGCTGCCCATGCCGTCGCCATCTTGCATCATCTCGACGCCGACCGGCACGCCGCGCGCGGCCCGCAGCGGCAGCGCAGGCGCAGGCACCTCAAGCGGCGGTAACGGCACCGGCGCAGGCGACGGCGCGGCGGCCGCCGCCGCGGCGCACCCGCCACGTCGAGGCAGTGTGGACTCGTCTTCCAGGGTGGCGGCGGCGGCGGCGGCTGCCGCCGCCGCGTCGCTGGTCGCCATGCTGGGTCTGCCGCCCAGGGTCGCAGATGACACCTCCCTCGCGCCTGATGCGCCGGGGGCGGCCTCAGCAGCTGCAGCAGCTGCAGCAGCGGCAGCGTCGACGGTGGCATCGCCCTTTGGCGGCGCTGCCGGCTTGCCGGCATTTCCTACTCTTGGCGCGGAGTCGGGCGGCGTTGTGGCGGCAGGAACGGCGCGGCAGACGGCCGTCGCCCGCTCCGCATCGTCGGTGCTACCCAGCCCCGGCGGCTCCAGCTCCGGCGCCGGCTCGGCTCGGAGCAGTTTGCGGGTGGCGCTGCCGGTGGAGCTGTCGCACGGCGGCGCGGCTGCCGGCGGGCCGCTTGCGGCTTCGTCAGCAGCTGCAGCACTTGCTGCGGCGGCAGGCGGCACGGCGGGCCGCGGCGATGTGGTGGCCTCGTCGGTTGCAAGCGGTGGTAGCAACGGCGGTGGAGGCTTGGGTGGAGGGGGAGGGGTGAGGAGTGCGCTGTTGCCGAGCCGCTCGGCATCGCTGGAGCAGCCGGCGGCGTCGTCGCCGGTGTGGTCGCCGTCGGCGGTGCGGTCGCCGTGCGTAGTGGCGGGCTCACATTCGGGGTCAGAAGATGGTGCACCGCAGCAGTTGTGACGTAATGTATATATACCGTAGCTGCGTTACTGTTGTAAGTTTGACTTGTACGCCTAGCAAAGTGTGCGCACGGCGCTTAATAAGCTGTAGTGCGGATGTAGAACTGATAACTGCGGTGGAACTTCGCAGCCGTGCATTCATGGCTCTTGGTGGTAGGTGCATAGCAATGCTGCGAGGTTACAGGACGTTTTCACGAGGACACGATTGCTAGGTAGGTGATGTATAAAGGACATGGAGTAGAGAAGAGACACGCGACGGTCAGGGCGCGCACCTCCCGGGCTCACGAGCTGTGGGGGCTCCTGTGCTACCGCCATGTGCATATATGAGAGGCAGCTCATGCCAAGCGGCCCGAGTCCGGTGCTCCTGAGAAACCACTCACGGTGTTAAATGCCGACGTCCAGGCAGCTGTGTGGGCGGCAGGGCTGCTGGCACGATGGGTTGCGCAGGGGAGTGGGGCATGAGGGAAGCCGCGGGGCCACCAGCAGGAGGTTCCAGGTGTGTTCGTGCATCATGGTCCGCATAGCCATTCGCGCGGGCGTGCACGACGCTAGTCATGTCCCCATCCACCCCGGCTGTGCTGACCGTAATACGGTGTAGGGGTTGAACGGGCTGCGTGCCAAGACTGCCAACGGTTCACTCAGCGTGCATGAGGCCCCCCTGACAGCTTTGACCACTGTTAGCCCTCTGCCCCAAGCCCAATCCTGCACTCCGGTTGGCACCCAAGTCAAGTCTCGCACGTCACTGCCGGGCTCCCTTCTTCCGGTCACCGGGGGCTGACACAGCACTGCCTGGAGGGCAGCGACGAAGTTCTCTACTATAGCCCGCTGCCTAGCTGGGGGTGGACATCCCTGCAGCCGTGCCTGCGACCACAAGAGGTGCAGCATGCAAGCTGTGCACGGCGGCGAACTTAGACGCTGCTGTTGAGGCGGTTTGAGCAGCTCACAACTGAAGAACCTGCACCCAATACAGTTACCCCCCGCCCCTGGACACGGACGCTGAGCGCCGGAGCCTGTGTGGGCTGCGCTCACCTTGATAACCTGCACTGCGCCTGCTACCATACCGTACAGCCCCGGACCCGGAGTTCCGGACCCGGCGAAGTAATATTGATTACGGTGTCGGTCACACTTCGGACTCAAGCAGGGTAACCACCCGTGCCTAACTCGACAGCCGACATACACAGCGCATCACACAGCACATAAACACCTCGGTCCCTAACTGGTGCGTTGCGTGTTTCCCGGCTCCACGCACCTCAACCTGATACTCACTATCCAGGCCTTCCTCAGTCAGCATTGCACCCTCCTTTTACCGCATGCCCTCCTACTCTATTCATAAGCTCCTTAGACCATAATGGTCAAGATGTTCGGGCTGCCGAGGCCAAACCGCCGCTCCTCCCTTGTCCTCGCGGCCTCTTGCGTCAAGGTGCGCTTACGTGCGCTTACCCACACCTTCAGCCCACTGTTGGTGCCTGTCAGCGGTAACACGCATCCCGGAGCAGCATCGAGCTCCGCAGCTGCTGCTACACGCCAGCTCCTCGCGTGCCAGCAGCACCGTTTCCAGTGCCTTGGACGCATATACAGTCCATGCATTCTTGCTCCAGCGGCTGCTGCTGCTGCTCCTCCTCGTTCTCCGCCCCCATGCTACATCCACCAGTCCTCAGCGCCTACCACTGCTGCTACGGCAGCTGCAGCCGCAGCCGCGAGTCCCGCGCCATCGGCGGTGCTGCTGCTTGCAGCGGCTGTGTCCAATCTGTTTAGTAGGACTCGCGCTGCATCACGTGCGGCAGGTTGGCGGCCACCTCCTTGCTGTTCTCCTTGAAGCCCATCAGCCGGTCTGGGGTGGCGTGGGTGGAGTGTGGAGGGGAAGGCACGGTCAAGGGCTTGCATGACTGGTGTACCGGGCCACCGGCTGCAAATGCTAGCACAGTAGGGCTATGTGCCTGTACGTGCACCTGTGCGCGGCGCAGCCGTGCCGCTGCCCTCCACCGCGCCTTGCCCCCGCGACTACCGTAATGGGGGTCTTGCCCACCCCTCCACTGGACATTCCGCGCCCGTCGCCCTTCCCGACCCTTGCAGCCACTCAATCCCCGTAACCGTTGCCATCCTCCTCTCACGGCTTTCCCTCAGCCGCGTGCAGCCCTCATCCCCGGAACACGGCCGCCGTTTCCGCGGCCGTGCTCCGTCGCCTCCACCCCCCTGCCCCGCGCGCCACTCACGAGCGCTGTCCGACATGCCCCACAGCAGGCCGCTCTTCCCCAGGAAAATGGAGGTGAACAGAGCGGTGGGCTTGGCCCAGTGCACCTTGGCACCTGCGACAACAGCGCGACAAGCTCGTGTTCAGCGATGCACACCGACCGAACGACCAAAGACTATGCCATAGCATGAGCCCGGACCCTCACCGAAGTAGTATCCTGCTACGTAGCCCAGACCAGCCAGGCCAGCGACCACGCCCCAGTTCTCCGAGCGCATGTTGGTGACTGCAAACACGAGGAGCGCGCATTTAGTCCAAGCAGCCACAAGCGTGTCCGGGCTATGTGCATTACTCCATTGCGCTAAAGAACAGGCCCCGGGGCGCCCGTATGGCACCTGCGTCCGTGATGTTGGGGTCCGGGTTGATAATCGGAAAGGTCGGGTTCTCCAGCGTGACCTTGAAGCCATGCTTGGGAGCCTCATAGTAGTTCGGGGGCTCCGGCCACGTCATGGCGCCTAGGCTGAGGAAAACACGCGCTCACGAGCAACGACAGTGGGTGCTGGGCTCGGCTCTAATGCCGAACGCTAGTCTACGGTATGCGCTATGCCCAGCCACACTGGTGTACCGCTCGCGGGCCGGGGATGACTGAGCCTGAGAGACCGGAATGGAACGAGCCCGATGCAGTTTTATTTTTCTCGGCGCCAGCTAGCCCCTACTTGCTTATTACAACCTTTGTTGCAGAGTGAAAAACATAAAATAGATTACACTTCCCAGGAACACTACACGGAACCAGCATCTGTTAGACATCAGCTGGGATTTGCACTCGCACGCACAATTGGCGCTGCCCTGACTTGCTTGGGCATCACTAGCCAACATCTAGGAAGGGGGACGCACGGGCAGGCCGCCGCCCACACGGTTAGTCGGCGTTGGCGGGAGCCGACACGATGGAGGCTTCCACTTCCACGCCGGCTGCGGATGCGGGCGCGGGGCCCAGCACCAGCGGGCAGACCGCCGCGCCCAAGCCGACGGTCATCCTCGTGATTGGTGAGCTTTGGGGCAATGTGTTGGATGTAAGGGTGTCAGGAGCTTCAGCAGGAGCTGAGCCGGCGTGCACTACCCAGCACACCGCCACACACATCGTTCTGCCGCGGTAGCACCTACTGGCTTACATGCTCCCTCACATTTCCCGGTATTCCTTTGCCACCAAATTTAATGCTGCACGCACTGCCGACCTGCAGGTATGGCGGGCTCGGGCAAGACGACGCTCATCCAGCGCATCAACGCGCACCTGCACGCCACCAAACGACACGGCTACATCATCAACATGGACCCGGCCGTCGCCAGCCTGCCCTACGGTGCCAACATCGACATCCGCGACACGGTGCGTGTGCGGGCGCATGAGCGCATTGCTGAGCGCTCTGCACGTGCGCGGGGTCGTGAAGCGACCTTGGGCCGGGGGAGGTGGGGTGGGGTAGGGTGGGGTGGCGCGCGCGTGAGCTCAGGCTGAGGTGGGCATGGCGCAGCCCGGACTTATGTCAGGCTGCAGCGCTGCGGCCGCGTATCCTGTGGAGGCGGGGAAACTGCTGGACAGGATACAGGGCGTGCCGGCAAGTCCGCACCCCTGTTGTGGGGTTGGTGCTAGGGCGCCATTGATGGGAGAGCAGACTGGAACTTTTGGGGGTATGTTACCCGCTGGCTGACGCGGTGCGCCGGTACGTGACGTGGCCGCGACCTGCGGCCTCAAGTATTGCACTGTGAACCGGGTGTGTGCGGTTGTGCAGGTCAAGTACAAGAACGTGATGAAGCAATACAACCTCGGGCCAAACGGCGGCATCCTCACCTCCTGCAACCTCTTCGCAACGCGCTTCGACCAGGTGGGTCAAAGCCATGGCCTGGGTCGGGCGCACAAGCGGTCTGTACAAGTGTGGACATGCTCGCACCTGTCATCGCCACTGTTTTGACAGCCATCACCTTTTTGCTGCGAGTGTTTTTGCCTTGTGTGCATTCAGGTGATCCAGTTGTGTGAGAAGCCGCGCGACCCGCCCCTGGAATACATCGTGGTGGACACGCCTGGACAGGTGATGAGGGCGGGGCGAGCGTGCTGGGGGAGAGAAAGCGTGCGCGTCGCCCCGTAAACCCACGTGGCGTCCACACTCGCATGCTGGCACCTGCCCACTTACCTCCACTCAACACAATCCATCACCACCAGCCCCCACAATACATCACCAACCCCCATCATCACGGCCACCAACACCACCCCCATCAGATCGAGATCTTCACTTGGTCCGCCAGCGGCGCCATCGTGACGGAGCTGTTCGCCAGCTCCTTCCCCACCCTGGTGGCGTACGTGGTGGACACGCCGCGTGTCACCAACCCCCAGACATTCATGTCCAACATGCTGCAGGTGGGGGTGGTGAATTGGTGGTGGATGGCTGGTGGTGGCGGAGGGGCGGCGCCGCTGACACCAGGGCCGCGGCGGGGACTTGATTCTCACCATGCCATGAGGCCCCTGACAATGGGGGTGGCGGGGGCGGGAGCTGCGGAGCTGGAGCTGGCGAGCTAGGGAATGGATAGGAGGCAAGACGAGGAACGGCGGATCGAGCTCACTGGTGACCACACCAAAGGGTCAGAGCTGCGGCGCGGTGAAAGTCACAGGTGTAGGTGCTGTCATGGGGCACTGAGACCCACCAACCATGTCCCTAACCTCCATCCCCACCGCCCCCTGCAGGCCTGCTCCATCCTGTACAAGACCAAGCTGCCCATGCTGCTGGTGCGTGCAGACATACACAGACACGCTTACTTGCGCCCACACACATACACACATGATTTGTGCGGGTAGAATGCACGCCGTTGGCCTCTCGCTCTGTCGTATAGTGGCACATTGCACAGGTGGCGTCCTCCTTCCGTCCTCCTGACCTCTGCACCTTGGCTCCGTACGGCATCAACATCACCAGTATATGCATGCCGTGTATAAATCCTCCTTCCGTGCACGTGCGTCACGCGTGTGTATGCCTGCCCGCGCTCTCCCCGCCCTCTTTCCCCCCAACACAGCTTTTCAACAAGGTGGACGTGGCGCGCCACGAGTTTGCACTGGACTGGATGAAGGACTTCGACGCCTACACAGCGGCGCTGGAGGTGGGGCCGCGCACGCAACTCTAAACCGGGCGGGCTACACCGCACCGCGTGCCCACATGCTTTTACGCTTCGTACGCCCGTATACAGCTGAACCACGTCCCGCTTTGCCTTGCCAAGCCCGCAAAACGTCTTGGCCCCGCCCTGCTTAGCCCGTTCGGGCGGCATCCAAACTTGCAAAGATGCCCTGGACGCAGCCGGCAGCTCAGCCGCCACTTCGCCGCCGCCGCCCGCCCGCCTGACCCGACCTCCCGCTCCCGACCTCCCACCCTCGCGCCCCGCAGGCTGACTCCTCCTATGCGGCCACGCTGTCGCGCTCGCTGGCGCTGGTGCTGGACTCGTTCTACGCCAACATGCGCGCGGTGGGCGTGTCGGCGCTGACGGGCGAGGGCATGGAGGAGATGCTGGCGGTGAGAGTGGCGCGGACAGGCGGGGTGGGGCGGAGCAGGGTGGAGAGAGGCGGGCGTGGGGAAGCGGGCGTGGGGCGGGTGGCGTTGCAGGTGGCGGTGCAGGTCGCTGCCCGGGTGAGACGGTCATAAGGAAAGGGGGGCGGAAAGGTGACGGCATAAGGAAAAGGGGGCGCGGTGTGGGGTGAACAGGATGCCTCAAGCCAGGCTGCACAGCCCCTGCCAAGCATCCTTCACCAGTCCTTGAGCCCTTGACGCAGGCTCGCTGGCTCGTTGCTGGCCACCCGCCTGTCTCACTCCTTCCCCTTGTCCCGTCGCTCATCTCAAAATCCCACTGCGCCCCCACCCCGCAGCAAGTGGGCGAGTGCGCCAAGGAGTACAAGGAGTTCTACGTGCCCGAGCTGGAGAAGGCCAAGGCCGACAAGGCAGCTAAGGAGCAGGTGAGGCAAACGTGGGGGCGCCAGAGGGGGTGGCGGAGTTGGCGGGCAGGCGGGAAGGGCGTACGAAGGCATGGCTGGTTTGCTCCTATCATGCCAGAGAGTAGGGTGTCTTGTTTGCTTTCTGGAGCCCTTCCTCCGCCAGCGCAACGCAGCGCGCTCTCACGCGCTGGCACGTCCTGGCGGTATGGCGTGTGTCACTGTCGTGACGCAGGCGCGGCAGACGACCGAGATGGCGAAGCTGCAGGCAGACATGGCCAAGTCCCAGATCGGCGGCGGGGAAGCGGAGGGGCAGGGGAAGGTGCGGGAGGCCGGGCCGGCGGGGGTGGGGGCAGCGGGGGCGAGGAAGATGGAGGTGGACGAGGACGAGGACGAGGACGAGGCGGAGGACGAGGACGACGAGTGAAGACTGGCGGGTAGGGACGGATGCGTGGGGCGGATGTGTCAGCTGTGGCGCAGGAGCAGGGACGTGGTGTTGAGGTGAGGTGAACGCGAGACGTAGCATGGGGTTACCGCGTCATTTGAGCGCAGACTGCGGCCTTGTATGTGAGGAAAGTCCACTGAGGCCAGGGCAGCCGCGGCGTGTGAAACCCGATCCCGGTCGACGCTGAACGAGTTCCACGCCGGTCTGGGTAAAGCATCGCGTCTATTTTTGTGCAACTCGTTAAGAACAACTGCTTTCAGACACTGCACTGTTTACCGTCGGTTGCAGCGCTGCTGCTGCTAGCCAAGTTAACCCAAACACTTACAACTCCGTGTTCTGCTATTGGTACGCGACCGATTGCTAGTTAACATTTAGGTCAGCGCACGAAGCTGAAAGGGTCCGATCGCCCGTGGTCGGCAGACTTTGATTGATCGGAGCGCTTATAAGCCATGGCAGCAGAGCAGGAAGCGATGGAGGTTGATCTAACTAAGGAGGGCGGCGAGACGGAGGAGCAGCAGCCGGCTGTGCCTCTCAGCCTGAACCTGCTGAGCACCATCAAGACAGCGCAAGCGCAAAACGGTTTGAGGCACGGAGATTACATGCGCTACAGGTATGCCATTGGCCGGCGTTCCTCGCTTGGCAGAGCAGCTGAAGGGGACCTATTTCTGCGCAGGAAACACTGCGCGTCCAAGCTGCAGTCGCTCTATAAGGTGCTCAAAATGCAGCACGGTCGCACCAAGTATGTGAAGCGCAAGCTGGACGTTCCGAACGTCACGGACGTCAGGTGCGGCGTCTCGCTGGTGGGGTTCCTGCCGGTTGGGCAGCCCGCCGTCCCCGGCACCGCTGGGTGCACGCGGTGGCAGCGGCGCGCCTGCGGGGTGGGGGGGAAGTACAGAAGCACGGGGTGCTCAGTGTAGCCTTGCGGACTCGGGGGGCAGCCCAGCTCCTCAAACCCAGCCGTGCCCCGCACCTACATGCGCCACCTCCGGCCCTGCCCATCCCTCCCTCCGCTCCCATCCCCTCCCACCCCCGCCACCAACCATCCCTCCTCCTTTCCGCCCGTACCTCCCCCCCACACACAAAACACACACACAGGCACCTTCAGGTGCCGCTGTTTAGCGCCGAGCGCGCCTGGTCGCAGGCAATGGAGCTGAAGAAGGAGGCGGAGGTGCGCGGCAGCGCCGGCGCCGCCGACCCGCGCAAGCGCCAGCACCTCATCCGCCGCTTGTCCAAGGTGGGGCGCTGGGGCGGGGTGGGAGGCGGGGTGGAGTGGTGGGACGGGGTGGCGGGACAGATAGGGGTGAAGGAGTGGGGTGTGTGATTGTTGTGGGGTGGCAAGGGGCACAGGGCAAGGACGCAAGGAGGCTGGTGACTGCGCCCGGCTTAGTGCGGGGGTAGGCGCGCTGACTCCCATGCCGGTGGCGGTGCCGTTGCGCCGTTGGGGTGCTGTCACCTTGCATGTTGGTGACCCTCCCCGCGCACCAAAGGCCCCTATCAGCACCCGGCAACGCCACCCCAATGCCCCACCCACCTCACCGCATTCATTCCTGAACGCGCCTCTGCCCCCCCTTCTCCGCTCTGCAGGCGGTGCTGTGGGCAACGGAGCTGGCTCGCTTCGCCGCCGAGCGCGCCGACACGCGCGGCGCCCTGGAGGCGGAGGCCTACTGCAGCTGGATGGCGGGGCAGCTGATGCTGGAGCGCGAGAGCGACTGGGAGGCGGCGCTCGCAAAGTTCAGCAGGGCCAAGTGAGTGTGAGAGGCAGCCGTTCATGTGGGAAGCGTTGAAGTATCAGTATGAAGTGGCGAGGGGTGCTAGGGGGTTTGCGGGGTGCAGCTGACTGCGGGCTGTGGGGTGTGGGGTGCAGGGCCAAGTGAGTGGGGGGTGCTGGGGGTTAACTTCGAACCAATCCCGTAAGGAAACAGTCGAGCCTTATGAGTGGGGGGGGGTGCTGGGGGGTTCAACCGGCTGCGGGCTGTCTGGGGGGCTGCTAGGGGGTACGGGGTGCAGTTGTGGCGGGTGGCAGGTGGCGGGTGCGAAAGGATGGGGTGCCGTGGGTGGGGAGCACACCGTGGCTCTTGGGTGTGAGGGCTCACTACCCCCCGGGGGCATGCCAGCATGAGGCGGCAGCTGGTGAAGGGGGCTGCTGGTGTTGCCCAGATGAGCAACGAGTTGGGGTGGCGGGAATTGCAGCGCAGGGTTGCGGAGGGGCGGGTGGTGTCTGCCTGGACCCTCGATGACCTCGAAGGTCAGCAGCAACACCGACATGCCTGTCACGGCCCCCGCAATGTGCGCTGACCGCCGTGTCCACCGCTTAAGCTGTCGCTGCTGCCGCCGCCGCTGCCGCCATCAATAGGAAGCTGTGGCAGGAGCTGGCCAAGGCCTGCCCGGACCTGGAGGGACAGAGCCTGTGCCTGGCGCAGGTGCGGCGGGGGAGGGGGCCGGGGACGGCGGGATGGGGCCAGGGGGATGGCGGTGGGATAGGGCTGAAGCAGCAGGGGGCGGGGGCAGGGGGCCTGCACGGTGGGCAGGTGGGGGCGGGGGCGCCACCACGTGACCGAGGATGCTGTGGATGTGGCGTGGCGCCGTGACACCTAGCTCCCGGGTCTCGGGTCAGTTGCGACGTCGACCACACGGCACGTCAGCGGCATCGTCGCACTGTCGCTGTGTGTGTTTGCTCGACTGCCAGGTTGAGGAGATGGAGCCCAACATCCGCTACTGCAACTATCGCATCAGCCGGGCCGGCGGCGCCGTGCCCGCCGACCCCGCCGAGCTGATGGCGCTGGGCGGCGGCGGCGACACGGGCGCACTGCCGGGGCTAGACCTGCTTCAGGTGGGGAGGAGGGGGGCGCGGGGATAGCGGTTCATGTGGAGACCGGAGTGATTCAGTCACAAGTATGAAGTGCCGACGTCCGGCAGGAACAGCAGGAGCATACCGTTGGCGCCAGCACGTAGGACTGCCGCCGCTGCTGTTTGGGGGGACGGGTAGTTTGTTCCAAGCTCGAATCAACCAAGACCCAGAACCAGCCCATAGGAGGCTGGCTGCATCCGAGGAGGCTATGGGGGGCAGGAGGGGGCAGCGGCCCATGCAAGACAGGGTGAACAAGTCACACATGTCAAGTGCCAACGTCGGGGCCGGAGGCTGTGTATCAGCTGCGGTGTGCGTGTCCATGCACTTACCTCTCCCTCTCTCCCCTCGCCCCCTCGGCCCCCGCCCGCGCCGCTCTCTTCCGCCTCAGTCCAAGCTGGCGGCTCTGGCTCAGGAGGCGCAGGTGGCGCAGGCCGCCGCCACCTCCTACTTCGAGTGGATGGGCGCACGCCACCCGGTGAGCGAGGAGGGGCGCGGGGCTGTGGAGGGGCAAGGGCAAGGGCAGAACAAGGGAAGGGCAAGGGCAACGGCAAGGGCAACGGCAGGGAAGGGCAAGGGCAGGGCAAGGGCAGGCAAAGGGAGAGAATAATTACACTTGGTAGTGGCGAAGCCACTGATGACTAGGGCTGACAAGCCCTAGTGTTGGGTGAGCGCGGGTAAGGCAAAGGGCAGGGAAGGGAAGGGCAGCTTTGCGGAGGAGCATACTGGTACTAGGCAATGCGCAGAGGGGGAGGGAACCGCGGACACGGGAGCCCGTTCGTGCAGCAGGGGGCGGCTGTGTAGGCTTCTTCGTGCGCGTGCCTAAACGTGCCATGTGACGCCTTCGCGCTCCTCTGCGCCGCCACGTCACCGCCCCACGCACCAAGCCTATGCCCCAACCCCCACTCCCCTTCACTCCTTAATTATATTGTATGGGTCATGAGTGTAACTACCCCTTGCAGCTGTCTACCGCTACACTCGCTTTTCTGTACCATCGTTGCCAACCCCCACCGGCCGCCCCCCGCCGCCCCTCAGGTCCGCAACGAGCGCGTGAAGCTGGCGCTGCACCAGGCCGGGGAGTTCGGCACCCAGGCCGACCAGGCCGCCGCGGAGCAGGCCGCCGCGGCTACAGCCTCGGCCTCCGGTGCTGCTACAGCCATGGACACGGGTGCGGGCGACGCGCTGGACGCCCGGCTGGCGCTGTATGACAAGGCCATCAACGCGCTGGCGGAGGCCAAGAGCCACGTGCGCAACGCGGTCAAGGGGCTGGCGGGTGAGCGGGGTTAAGGGGTGGCGGGTGAGCGGGGTTGAGGGTGAGCGGGTGAGCGGGGTTAAGGGTGAGCGGGTGAGCGCGGGTGAGGGGTGGCGGGGTGAGGGGTGGCGGGTGAGCGCGGGTGAGGGGTGGGGTGCGTGCATTGCTTGCGTGGCGTCTGGCACGTGTCACATCGTGGCACACATGTGGATGAGGCTCCGCACAACTCGTCGTTGCCCAGCTCCACCGCCTACCGCACCTTCCCCTGGCTACAACTTCACTCCTTAATCAGGAATATGATCTCCCCAATCCCCCGATCCCCCAATCCTCGTAATTCTGCACCTACCCGCCCGCTGCACCCCTCGCTGCCCGCACACGCTGCACCTCTCACTGCCCGCACACGCCGCCGCCTGCCCCGCGCACGCCGCCACCGCCCAGGCCCGGACGCGGAGGCGCACTTCAAGGAGCTGGAGGCGCTGGAGGTGGCGGTGGAGGGCGCGCGGCTGCAGCGCACGGTGGAGCGCGCGCAGGCGCACCTGGAGCACACGCGCGCGCGGTTCGCCGCGGGGCTGCAGCGCCTGGCGCTGGGCAAGAAGATCAAGGTGCGGGCGGGTGTGTGGCGGGTGCGTGTGTGTGGGGGGCAGAAGGGGCGGAACGGGCGTGGGGAGGAGGGGGCGAGGGTGGGTGGGGGTGCGGGTGGAGCGGGAGGGGTTCCTGGGATGTGGGGAAGTCTTACAGACTACCAGGGGCGCCACCGCAAGGCTCCACCCCCACGCCTCACACGTGCCACCACACCGGCACTCCTTCCTCCTGCCCCCACATCGGCAACGACGCGCCTGCTGTACCGCTGTACCGCTGCAATTTCAATTCTTAGTCAGTCATGAATGTACCCCCACCCTCTACTTGTGATTGAATCATTTTGTTCCCCATGAACGGTTACCCCCACGCCCCACCCCCTGGCTACGCCCCAAACATCCCTGCAACCCCCTGGCTACGCCTTCACTTCTTACATAATCATGATGTAACCCCACCCCCTACTTCGCTGCACTTCCCTGTACCAATCTTTGCAACCCCCACGCCCCACCCCACGCCCCACACCCCCAGGACAAGGAGCGGCACGCGCGGCCCGAGGAGGTGGTTCGTGTGCTGGACCTGCTGGGTCGCCACCTGGAGGACCTGGCCGACCTGGGCGCGCGACTGGGCGGCAGGGCGGGGGAGGCGCTGCACGAGGCGGCGGCGGCCAGGGTGGGTGCGGCGGCGGGTGTGTGTGGGGGGGTTGTAAATACCAGCCCAAACTAAACCAAACCCAATGCAATAGAGCGAGGGGGGAGGTGGTAGGGTGGTGGTAATGGGGTTGCAAGGATTGCAAAGATGGTTGGAAAGCGGTACAGGGTGCACTGAACTGGGGTAGGCAGTGTGTGGGGTGTGGGCAGTGGGTGGGTGGGTGGTGGGGCAAACTGGATGGCATTCGGTATGGGTGTGGAGATTGGCCTTGGCGTGGGGCCGCGCGGGACGGAAGCGCCCATGGCGCAAGAAGTCAGGGAAGAGGTCTGGGAAGGCCAGACGGGCGTCATCAGGCCCCACTTAGCATCATCGGCGTTGACATGCAAGCCCCCGTCCACACGCAGGCGACTGCGGCGCGTGCCATGCGCGTGTATCATGTGGCGCACGCCCTGCTGGCCGCCGCGCCCGCCGCCGGCTCCGACGCCGCCGCCGCCGCCCCCTCCTCCTCGGGTCCCAGCAAGGCCCTGGAGTCGTACGCGCTGTTCTCTCGGGCGCAGCAGCGGGCGGCGGAGGCGGCGGAGTCGCTGAAAGGCCTCGCCGGCGGCGACGCGGCGGCGGGCGTGCTGCTGAAGGGCCGCGAGGCGCTGCTAGCGGAGCTGGCGGAACTGGGGCGCCAGGCGGCGGCATACAAGTGGGTTTGGGGCGGGGTGTGGGGGCGGGTTTGGCGGTGGGGGTGGAGTGGTTGGGGTCGGTGAATCACCAAAGCAAGCCAACCATGGGTGGGAGTGGGTGGGAGTGGAACGCAGGAAGTTGCTTTGTGATGTGGTGTTGATGGTGTGTACGGCATGCGTGTATGTCCAGTGAGGATGTCGTGGGTAGTAGTGGAGCAAAGAGCACTCTGGCGCATGTCCTTCTTGAGTGCCCGCCACTCCCAGTGCTAAGCATTTCGTTCGCCCGCCATATTCCTCGCAGGGCGGTGGCTCAGGCGGAGCTCGCGGCAGCTGACCTGAAGGCGCGCGAGGAGGTGGCGAGCGGCGTGGGCGGCATGTCGCTCACAGCCGAGCAGCAGCAACAACAGCAGCAGCAGCAACAGCAGTACTTGCTCGACAACCTAGACAAGTGGGAGTCCTTTGCCGGCGGCGCCGCCGCCACGGCGGCGGCTGGCGCCGCCAAGGCGCCGCCGCGGCTGTACAACGCGCCGTACGAGTACGGCGCCATTGCCGTACGGCCGATCATGCTTGACACGGCCAGCAACTGCCTGGCCTACCCCAGCCTGGAGCACCGGCTGCGCAAGCCGGAGAAGAAGAGCGTGCTGTCGTCTCTGTTCAGCTGGCGGCGGTGAGGAGCAGGAGGAGCAGGAGGCGGAGGAGGCGGCGGTGAGGAGGAGGAGCAGGAGCGTGCTGGTTGGGAGGAAGGTCGTGGTGGGGAGGAGAGGAGAATGTTGGGGCGTGGTTGCGGGGTGGTTTCCAACGGCGTGGCTGTGGTGTTGCGCCGGTGGGTAGGTTGATGTGGGCGGGTGGTGCGCGGGTATGCGCGGCGAGTGGTGGTGGCGGCGTGGGGCATGGCTAGCAAGCACCAGGTTTGCAGGCGGTGACGGGGGGCAGCTTAGCTGCCAGGGAGGCTGTTGGAATGACTCGGGTGAATGTGTGCAGGCGTGATGCGCAGGAGTCGGTCCAATAAGGCTGAGCAAGCCAGCACTCCGCAGAGCGTGACACCTGTTAACGAGGTTGCCTGCTGCGGGTTCTTCATCGTGACGTGTCCGCCTCGCTGCGTTCCCGTGTGCTGAGACGGCAGTCGGCCACTCGGCCTGAACGTAGCGCAATCAGCTTGACCATCTCTAATGTCAGGGCGCGAGTTCCTCTGATGCACATGCCCGCAGTCGCCAGAACTCAGTTGGGGCTCCTGGATGTAATGGGGCTCCTGGATGTAGTGATTGAGGGCGCGAGGCTCCTCCGGTCATGCACGCACGCCGAACAGCAGGGCGCAGGTCAGGGCGCAGGCACACCTGTGCGTGCCTCTGTGCCACACCCCCGCACACGCATCATATGGCCATTGCCGCGCCAGCCGTTGCGCAGCATGTCCTTGTATTGTGTTCAAGAGGCAAGTTCGGTGGTCCTGCCACGCCGCATAGCGCTGCCCCAGTCTGCCCCTCCCGCCTCCACCCCAACTGCAACTCGAGCCAGCCGCACCGCCCTCAGAACCATACCTGGCCTCCCGTATCCCACACGCATTCGCCCTCATTCCAATCAAATCACCATCTTTTCCACCCACACCAGTTGCTCGACCCCCAAGCCCCCACGTCGCACAAGCCTGCAACCCAATGCAATCCAGTCCAGCTCCCATCCATGGCGCTGCATCCCACACCCCACGCTACGCCACGCCACGCCACGCCACCACGCGTCACGTCACGCCACACGCCACGCCACACCCCAAGCTTCACGCCGCTTCACGCCGCTTTACTCGCAGGGCAGGTCGAATGTGTAGTTGCCTCCCTCGTTGTTGTCCCAGTGCTCCTGCCCCGCAGCCAGGTAGTGCACCGCCAGGCTCAGCGTCACGTGCTGGCCGGCAGCCAGCGTGCTGCGGACACACACGCCGTGCCCCGCGGCCGCTGCGCGGCGCGGGCGTGAGACGACGTGATGAGACGGGGGAGTAAAAGCGTGAGCCGTTGTTGGAAAGGGTGGGTGGCAGTTGAAGGCAGTGGTAAGGCGCGGGGCCAAGAGGGAGTCGTCTGCGCGCAGCACCTGCCGGAGTCCCCTGTCGTGCGCAAGTGCCCTTCCTGCTTCGGCTTGGACCGCCCCCCATCACCACCACCACCACCACCACCACCACCCGGCACGCTGCAAGCTGCCTTCCTCCAGCCAGCCACTCGTGCCCCCCCCCATGCCCCACGCTGCCCCACGCCGCCCCACGCCGCTCCACTCACCCCACGCCCCCACCCCCCACGCCCCCCGCCGCACCTCCATCCAGGTCCACCAGGAAGTTGAAGTTGTCTGCGCCCAGCCCCAGCCGCCGGTCCCAGTTGGCCGACACCTCGCCCCAGCTGCGCCAGCCGTCCAGGCTGTAGCGCACTCGCACATCCTGCACGGGGCGGGAGGGGAGGGGGTGAGGGAGCGTGAGGGAGGGCGAGGGAGAGTGGGTAAAGGCAAGGGAGGAGCGGCTCAGGGGCTGAGAACAGCGGCATGAGAGGCAACACGAGGCAGAGAGCAGCCAAGGTGCACGGATAGCGTGCATGTGCGGAAACGATAGTGCAACCTGACTGCCGCGAAGGCACCAATGCACAATCACCACCACTACGCTGCCGCCGGCAACTCGCCTTCTCGTAGGCCAGGTTGGCGACCGCCACGCTGCCCCACACGCTGCCCAGCGCCAGCCCCTGCAGCCGCCCGGCACGCGTGCCGCCCGGGCTGCCCGCCGTGACACCCTGCGGCCCCATCAGGCTCCGCACCACCCCCCTGTCCCCCGCTGCTGCCGCGCCACCACTGCTACTGCCACCGTAGCCCAAGTGCTGCGGCTGCTGCTGCTGTTGCGAGCCGCCCTGCGCCTGCTGCTGTTGCTGTTGCTGCTGTTGCTGCTGTTGCTGTTGCTGGAGGTGCAGCTGGCGCAGGGAGGGCGGCGGAATGCGCTCCAGGTGTGTAAGCCGCACAGGGTGGCTGCCCTTGAATCCAAGGTTGCGAGCCGGATCCGAATCATGGAACAACACACGGTGCGAGTCGGCGGCGGCGGAAGGCGAGGAGAAGGCGGCGGCTGCGCCGCCGCCGGCGCTGCTGGGGGTGTTGCCGCCGCCGCGGGCACCCTGAGTGGGCGAGCTGGGGCTGCTTCCACGCGGCGAGTAGGCAGCGACGCCTGTGGTTGGGCAGGCGGTTGGGGAAGACGGGGAACAGTGGAAATGAACGTGCGTGAGTGGCTCGGGAAGCGCATACCTGTGACGTCTATATCAGGACGCAGCGAATGTGTGGGTCGCAGCACGTGGCAGCGTGGTTGCTTCAGTTGCACACGCACACGTCTTGCCAAGCCGGCAGCCAGCACCTCCGCCCTCCCACCCCCTGCACCGGCCTGCGCACCCGCCCGCCAGCGGACCTACCTGCCGGCTCCGCCACGCCGCGCCCCGCCGCCAGGTCTGACAGCACAGCGGCGCACGTGTTGACGTCGTGATCGGGCATGCTGGCTGGAAACAGCAGCAGCAGTGCGGACGACTCCGAGCCGCCACCGCCGCCACCGCCGCTGCCGCCGACGCCGCCGCTGCTGCCGCCGCTGCCGCCGGCGCCACCTCCGGTGCCGTCGCTGTTGTCGTGGCGGGTGCCGTCGGCGGCGCCGTCAGCGGCGGCCCCCAGGACGGCCTGGGCGGCGCCGCCGGCTAGGTGCAGGCGGAAGGTGCGGGCATTGATGCGGTGGAAGAGGGGAACCTGCAGGGAACGTGGCAGGGAAGCCAGCCGGGGAGGGAAGCCAGCCGGGGAGGGGAGTTTGCCGGGGAGGGAAGTTGGCGGGGAGGGAAGGTTGCCGGGGAGGGGAGTTTGCCGCGCGCAGCTGCAATGCCGCCATTGCCGCGTTGCGTGCATGGCAAATGCACGGCCGCAAAGACACGCCCATGCCTCTGCCATCCTATCCCCTCCAGCTCTCTCCTTCCTCCTCACCACTCACCTGCTTGCCACCACCACCACCACCACCCCCTCCACCTCCTGCCGCGCTGCCGCCTCCGCCCAGCGGCAGCTCGGTAGAGCCCACCTGCAGCCACGCCGTCGCGCCGCCGCGGCCCGGGCAGGCCCGCAGCTCCATGGCGCCGCATGACAACACACGTTCCATGGCCCCGCTCACCTCCCGCAGCTCCACCTGCTCCCCCCCAGGCCCCGAAACGGGTGCAAAAGACATTGAACATACACTGCTCAATGGGTGCAAATAGTTGGCGGCGCGGGGACAAAAAGCATAAGCTAAGAGTCTGCGACCCGCGGGGCCCTACAGGCGACGTCACCAACCAGCCCGCGACTTGCTCCGACCGCGGCGCCAACACCCGAGCCAAGTTACGGTAGATTGTGAAGCATCGGCTGTCCCACCTTGCTGTCGGTGCTGTAAAGCAGCCCGCCTGCGGCTGAAGCCGCGTCGCCGCCGCCTTTGAGGCTGCCCGGGCTCCCGCCCGCCGCTTGCCGCGCGTCGCCGCCGGCGTGGCTGTGGCTCTGGCCAAAGAGGCTCTTCAACATGTTGATTTACTTGTTCTCACTGTTGTAATGTGCTTCTTGTCAAGCTTCTGCGACGTTGTCACACGACAAAGGTCGGCCTGCGCGGCCCCGTGTTGGGGCTTGATGCTCATCCCCATGATCTCCACTGTCGTCCACAGCTCAATTACACCCACTTTACAACACCCTCTTTACAACATTTTGGTCGCCGGAGGCATTGAGATGACGTCCCCTTCGGGATTACATGCAATGCTTTCACTGCAAGCCGCTTCGGCTGGTCCTCGGCTCTCGGCGCTACCCAGCCGCTCGCGTGCCCTGGCAGGCCACCCCCACACACTTCACCTTGTGGCTTGGACGAAGGACTGCACCTGACTGCACCGTCCACTAGATGAAGTGTGCGAAACTCAACACGCAAAGCATAGTGTCTTGAACCCATGTCCCCAAACCTCGTATACTGTCAACTTGATCCCACAATCAAGCCCAACCGGCAACCGCCTCCTTATGCGCCCAGCCTACACCTACGCCTAAGCCACCTGGTGGCTCCGTCGTCCTTATTAGCCATCAGACACAAACCAATCCATCCTGCACAGCACCTAATCTGGCCGCTTCCTGAGCTACAACCGCCCTATTGCCTGCCTCTCTGCATCACCTCTGCAACACCCCTTATCAGTCCTCACAAGTGCAAAGCCGCGGCGCGACCCGCCGTGGCAGTGTGTTTTGCCCGCCCTACGGCGGCAGCGCGACGCCGGCACGGGTGCGGCACGTGCTACTCCCGTAGCGCCGCCACCGCCGCCCGCACCAGCTCCTCGGGACTGCGGTTGGTCTGGTAACCGGGCCGCACCTACACACGTGCAAACGCATGCCAACAACCGCTTTGGATGAGCTTGGAAACATGCATGTGTGCGTGCGTGCGTGCTCGTGGGGTAGGTAGGGGCAGCAGTGCGCAGCACTTGAGGGACAGGAGGTCCCAGCGGCGAGGACCAGCAAGCCGAAGTCGGGCCGTGTGCACCTGAACGTGAGCCCGGCACGGCGGGGCACCCGCACGCACGCATCCACCGCCTCCGGCAGCACCCCGGCCCACCCCTCACCGGTCGCAACCACGCTCTCACCCGCACCCTGCTAGGCCAGCGGGCATCCCTGCATCCCCGCACCCTCCCCATCACCCAACCCACCACCACACCCGCAGCACACCACCACCACCACCATACCCAAGCCACCCACCGCTCCCACCTCCTCCCCTTCCCCTCCTCCCCCCAATCCCGGTCCCTCCCCACCCAACCCCACCTGCGACGCATCCAGCCCCCAGGCCCCAGCGATGCCCTCCAGCCGCGCCTGCAGTGTGCCGGGCGGCGCGGCGGCGGCGTCCAGCAGGTTGCAGGCCACCTCCACCAGCCCGTCCGCGTGCTGCAGGGCCATGGCCTGGCGGTGGTGGTGGTGGTGGTGGTGGTGATGGTTTACATTCATGGTTATGTAAGAAGTGAAGAGTGGGGGAGGGGTTTCAGGCATGACCCATGAGAGGAAGGCGAGGTTGATACGGCGCAGCGAGAGGGAGGAGGAGGAGGAGGCGGAGCATGGAGGCGGAGCGGGAGGAGGGGAGGGGAGGCGGAAGGGGCTCTCGGAGGCTTGCCGTGGGACTGGAATGCAATGGAACCGAACAGTTGTAGCGCTGGCCAGCACCAGTGCAGCCCCCACAGCCCAAGCACCCACCTGCACGCCAGGCAGGCCGCCGCCGCGTTCCGATATGGCCTTGGCGAGCTTGCGCGCTGTGTGTGAGCAGGAGGGTGCGAGCACAAGCACACGGAGGGGGTGGAGGAGGACTCCGACACGCACGTGGCCAGCTGGTCCGTTGAGGGCTTCAAGCCATCCGGACAAGAGCCGACAGAGCAGTCCAGATCACGTCCAACATCAGCCTTTACAGCATGCGCCCCTCCCGCCCCTTCAGCTCCCCTCGCCTCCTTCAGCACCCGCCGCTCGCTTTCCCTTCCTTGCCGCCTCGCTCACCCGTTGCCATGTCCACGCCCGACAAAGGCACGTTGTAGTTGCCCACCCAGGGAGTGGCCCCGATGGTCACCACGCCCCACCGCGCCGACGCCGTGGCTGGACCCAGGTCGGGCGGGAAGGCCGAGAGGTCGTTGCCGGCGGGCAGCTGCTGCTGCTCCAAGCCGCCGCGCCAGCCGCCCTCGGGAGAGCGCCGGAAGTAACCTGCAGGGCGGCGGGGTGTAGGTGGCGGGGTTTGGCAGGGGTGGGCGACTGAGAGTGCGGAGTGGTGTGGTTAACGGAGGGCAGGGGGCGCATGGCAAGGCGACCAGCGATGGGGTGATGGAGAGGCTTCAAAGTAGTTTGCAATTTGGCAACCCCGCTTGGCGGCAGTTTGCTACCATCCCCGGCAAGCCCCAACGTGCCCGGCCACCCACAAGCATTGCTGGCTCCTCATTACGCCCGTCAACCGCAACCCGCCATGCATTCCAGACCTCGGCTTGCGTAGCTACGCACCCAGTCCGCCCACGCACATCACTCCCGCAACCCGCCAGCCCAGCCCAGCCCTCCATTCCAGCGCAATAAAACCCACCCAGTTTCCGCCGTATGTCCGCCAGGCCTCTCCGGCTCGGGTGCGCATGGCCGTAGAAGTACACAGGCAGCGCCGGCACCTCCTCCTCCTGGCCACCCGCCACAGTTGTCGCCACGCCCCGGCTGCTACTACTACCGCTGCTACTGCTGCTGCTGCCGCTGCTGCTGGTGGTGGTGCTACTGCTGCTCCCCACGCCTCGCGCTCCGCCGCGCTCAGTCCCCGCCTCCGCCACCGCCACCGCCTCCTCCTCTTCCTCCTCTGCCTGCGGCGGCGACAGCTGTCGCGCGATGAGGTTCGCGCAGGTAGCCGCCACCGCCAGTGGAGTGGAGCCTGGCGGCGGCGGCACCCACACCGTGTTGGGGATGAGGCCGGCGGCGGCGGGTGACCCGCCGTACTGCGTGGCTGCGGCCGGCGCCAGGCCGCCGAGGGGGTGGAGGGCGATGTGGTCCACGACCCCCAAGCGGGGATGGCTGGCGTCGTGTCGGCGCAGGTCCAGAAGCTGAAGCGCGGCGCGACTGAGGCGCACCACCGCCTCCGTCAGCTGCGGTTAGGAGGGCGGCGTCAGAAAACGGAAGAGGGGCAGGGCAGGGCGGGGGCCGCCGGGTTTTACCGGCCGAGCATCCCAGCACACACTCACGGCACGGCAGGGCGAGGCAAGGACATTGTCAACTGCCCGGATACCAACTGCCGGGATATCAGAAATGGTTGACTGCCGGGATCTAAACTGCCAGAGACGTATCTGAATACCCCGTGTAGCCATGCGCCTGCTGTGGTTCTGCCCCGGGGCCCTGGCGTGCAGCGCTTGGGGGTGTGTACGTAAGGCAGCGAGTTGTGCCAGAATGACACGCACCCGGTCTGGTTGCCCACTAACGAGGGTGAACCCGGTCCTGTGGTACGGCTCATCTTGGAACACGTTCACCAGCGCAACTCCGGGCGTCGCCTGGGCCGCAGCCTGCGGGGGCGGGGGAGCGTGAGGGGTGACACGTATGGCAAGGCGCAGCGTGGGAGAGCGCAGTGGGCCCCAGACGGCGGAATCGCGCGCTTAACGGTAAACGGCATCACCTCGAGCTTCCCGATAAGTGCCTTGTCACGCCCTTCAGAGATGTATACATTGCAGCCTGGAGAAGCAGCGACGAGCGTTGAGACAATTTTGTTGGACGCATGCATCAGCCCTGTGGCGTTAGCTGGTGCAGCGATGCGCTCATACCTATTGCAGAGTGGAATTCTCTAGATGTTGTCTCCACTCCCATGGCAGCCGTCGACGCGTTGACAACCCGCGCCGCGCGACCACTGCGAGCGACTAAGACCCGCTGTGCTATGTGCATGATGAGCGCAAATAAAAGCGACAACAAATTGCCCACCTCAAAATTTCCCACACTCGAAATTCTCCATTGCTCACAATCTCTTGTCCGGCCCGCCCCTGGCCGCCACTGCAGCCCCACGCTCCCCTATGTTCAGGTGCGCCGCGCTTCCACTCGACGCGCAGCTGCCACAACGTGCGTTTCTTGGCCTCCGCGATGATGCGGAACAACTGAAAAATCGCTGGTTCCCATGCAAACCGTGCCTGCGCTGACACGCCCATCCGATTCGATCGACGATCCCTCGCGGCGTCTCGCGGACATGTTTTTGCGTTTGACAGAACGTCATGGATTCATAATTGAAGCTGAGTCAAGGTTGTCAGCAATATAGATCTATAAGTCCTCAGCGAAAGAATGCGGATGATACAGAGGGGACAGTCCCAGCACCCGAAGACGCTGAGCCAGCACATGCTATCAGGGTCCAACTTGACTCCACCAACCCCGACTTTGCTGCAAACCCTCCCGCGGACAAAGTCTGCGTGACTCCGCGAAAGGGGCTCAGCGGCGCCCGAAAGCCCCACACAGCTCCCCAAGCTCATCAGCATCCAGGTGAGTGGCCGCTGCTCTGCCGCTGCAAATTGTCTGCCGTCTGCTTGGGGTATGGGCGTCAGCTGCATCCTACGGGACCTCGCCATCCTGCCTAAACCCTGTCCCATCGCACATCCAGGACTATCCAGGTGAGTAGCTTCGATGCACAGCTCATCGTAAGAGCACGCCTGAATGTGCCGCTCGTCTCCGGCAAACTGCTTGGAAGGCCCTGCACCGCGGCACAGCCCGTTGCCCCAGCACCTAAGCCTGCATCGCTCGCTGGCCCCCCCTGCCCAAATCTGCTACTCGCGCCATCCTGGAGCTGCGCACGACAAGCGTTATAAGGTTTACCCAAGTTTGAATTCATCGCGAAGCTTGCTGACACCTCTGATGTCTGAGCCGTATGCTGTGCCATTTCTTGCGTGGTCTGGGCACATGCCGTGGCCCGCCGCCGTATAGCCAAGCCCCCATCCAGCACGCACCATCCTTCACTTCACCCAATCCCCGTCGCAAGCGTGGTTGGCCATACTACATATTCAAGGGAGAATCGCAATAAGTAACGAGGAGTAGCGAGAGCGGCATCGTGCGGGCAGACTATGTTGCCGCTTACCGACGGCACTACATACGCGGCTGGCTCTACAAGCACTGGTGCTGAGATCAGACGATCATAACAACTCATCATGAAACAGACGATCTACCAATGCGCATATATACAGGCCACCGGCCGCGTTGTCAACGCGGTTTTGCGGGAACAGCGCTGCGACGCCCTCGGCATAAATGAAAGGCTATCCTTATCTACGTGTGTTAATTGATATTACTTCTCGCTACATATGATGAGGTCTTCCCACCTGCTATGTGCTCTTCACTCCTTCATTGCCGGACGGCCTACGGGGAAACCGCGGGCCCAGCAGTCCAGAGACTTGCATATAGTAAACAATGCAATACTCACAATAGCTTCATGTCATAAATTACGCTAGCTGCGACCTGCGAACACCGAAGACTGGCCGAAGACTGGTCTCCGCGCTTCTTCAGGCTGCTGTCCACCCTCTGGTCTCAGCTGGTGACATATCCTTGCGGAGTCTCTGCAACTGTTACCGCCTGCGACTAGAGGACTCTCAGCAGTCGTGAGGTCACCGCCACCACAGCTGTTCCTCGGCGTGTTGTCGCGCGCCGATGGAAATATTATGACAGGTGAGGCCCGCTCCCAGGCTCGCTCGCAGTCGAAGAGGCTCCTCACTTCGCTGCTGCTCGCATTCGGCGCTTCCCCGTGTTTCTCGCACCTGCGCAGTCTGGTTGTGATGCATGTCTGTGGGGTTTTATGTGGCTCATTTTGTGCTGGGGGCATCTGGGCTCGGCTAGGAGCTCGAGGCCGTTGGATGCGACTCACCTAGAACTGGTGTTGACGCACAACCGCGCACAGACTCCGTAACAGGATGGATGACAGCCAATAGGAGCTAGCTACATCTAAAACCAGGCAGGAAAAGGTCCACCTGTTTGCCTCGCCAACTTCTCGCCCGACAGGTAAAATACAGTGACGGGTGGCGTGATTTTGATCGTGCATGTTGCGAATGAATTATAACTGAATGGGTTAGCTTTTTCGGACTTTGACCGCCAGGTTGAGCCCTCCACCTCTGCCCGCTGCGCGTGGACCACGCACCGGAACATGCAGGGACCTCGTGCAATGGATCTTCCGTACGCGCGCGGAAGTAGTAGTGATCAAGTTCACAGCAGCAGTCTGTGGATGCGTGGGGAGGAGCATGGCGGGGACACAAGTCACCCGCTGCCGGTCCTCGACGCCGCAAGCGCGGGCAGGTTGTACGGCCACGACGACAACGGGCGCGCTCACCAGCCGGGCGGCCTGGGTCAGCTGCATGTCAACCATTTGGCGGGGCTCAAGCGCTCCATCTGGGAGGCCTGCGCGGTGGGCTTGCAGGCACAGGAGTTGCAGGTGCGTGATGACAGCCGAGTCACCCTTGGTAACCTGAACACTTGATAGATAATGGTGGCCTGTACGGCGCCTGCACACGCACGATTCCTTGTCATACCGTCCGGGCACTTACACATGTGTGCCGACGTGGGTGACAGGCGCGATCCGAGGCCGCCAAGCTTTCGCCGCTAGGCCCCCAAGATGTGCCTGCGCCGCCCAACCAGTCGTCGCAACACCAATTGCTTCTTCAGCGTCTAGTCAGCGCGCTTGGCGGTGGCCACAACGCTGTCGCTGCCGCCACCACTAGCAGCGGCATTGGTAACAGCTCAGGCTACAGCTCTGGGCTGCCGCTGCAGGCGCTGCAGCTACTAGTGCGCCAGCAGGCCGAGCAGCGTGAGGTGGTGGGCGCGGGCGAAGTGGAGGGTGGTGAGGCTGCGGCGGACCAGGAGCGGACGGCCAAGCGCATGCGGCTTCAACTGTTCGAAAAGATACTGCTGGCTCAGGAGCAGCAGCAGGGCAGGCAGCAGCTGCTAAGCACGCTGCAAGTAAAGCAGGAGCATCAGCAGGAGCACGAGCATACGCTGCTGCAGCAGCTGCGGCAGCACCAGCAGCAGCACCAGGAGGACCGGCGGCCGGCGGCCGGGCCGCCTCTGCAGCTGCAGCTGCTGCAGCGGCACCTAATGCAGTTGGGGCCGTCCGCGAGCAGAGCGGCCCAGCAGCAGCAACAGAGTGGCAGCGGCGTAGGCGAGCGTGCAGGCACAAGCGAAAGCTCCCTTAGCGGTTCAATGGCCACGGGCGCTGTGCTGCGGTTCAAGTCAGAGGCGGAGGTGGAGCAGCAGCTGGCGACGGCCGCGGCGCCCATGGCGGCGGCGGTCAAGGCAGAGTTGATGCTGGAGCCAGGGCACCTCGGCATTGGACGCGGCTCGGAGACCGGCACGGGCACCGGCGCCGGCACGGCTCCTGCGTATGACAGTCAGGCGGAGGGTGCAGCGGAGTCCGGGCGGAAGCCGCAGTGCGGCCAGCAGCCGTGCATGGGCACGTCACCGGCGGCAGCGCAGCGCGAGGCACAACCGCAGGATGCCCAACCGCCACTGGACGAGGGGCAGCGGGAACAGCAGCAGCCCCGGCCATCGCTGCAGCTGCGCGGCATCCAGGCCGCGACCAAGAGCCAGCCAGCCACATCAGCGGCTGCGATAATTGAGACCAGCAGCAGGTCTCCGGCAGGCTCTGATGTCACGCCGGTGGCGACGCCCCAAGCACAAATGGTGGACGGAGCCGTCGTGAGCCCGGAGGAGGCGGTGGCAGGGATGCAGATGGACGCAGGCTCGCCGGCCGCCGCCGCCGCTCCGGAGGCAGAGGAGCAAGTCACTAGTGCCGCTGACGACACCGCGGCTGTGGCGGCATTCCTGCTGCACCTGCGCGAGGCGGCCGTGCCCGAAAGTGGCTCAGGTATGCAGGCTGTGGCGGCGGATGCCTGTTCTTGTCCTTGACCACTGCCCTGGCCAGCCGTGCTCGCCAAGCAATCTGGCAGCCCATTTACGCGCCCGTGTCCGTGTCCGTGTCTGTGTTATGTCTTTGCTGTTTGCTTCGCAGGCGGTGACGACGGCGAGGACGGCATGGAGCTCGCGGCCCCGGAGGTGGATGAGGCGCCGCTGCCCGAGGTGGACATTCTGCCGCTGGAGGCGCCGCAGGAGGGCATGGTGGACGCGGGGGACGGCGTGTTTGTGTGCCCCACCACCGCCGGCCCCGGCATCACCTTCTGGCCGCTGTGGAAGCCCGACCCGGTGAGTGTACGACAGGGATTGTGTGGCTGCAGCTGGCGGCAGGGCGGGCCCATGGCGTAGGCTTCAGCAGCAGGCGGGCCCACCGTCATGTGGGTCGCAGGCCTCCTTGTGCCCTGTTGGCTGCCTTGCTCCGTGCTACGTGCGGTGCTGTTTTCACATGGGCCCCAACGATGGTGTGCCCACTGCAGAACGGCGACCAGGAGCTCTTCCCTCGTGTGGCACGGGGGCTGCGCACGAGGCCCAACCGGCCGGCTGGGCCCATCTCATCTGGCCACTACGCCAAGCTGCGTGAGGCTGTGGCGCCCGACCCCCGCACGCCCCGTGTGCCGCGCCGCGCATTGCTCGGCGGCCTTCACCCCGCCGCCCTGGCGCAACTGCTGGCGGCGCAGCAGCTGCAGCTGCAGCTGCAGGACCAGCACCAGCACCAGGCCGAGGCCCAGCAGTTGCAGCTCCTACAGCTGCAGCAGCAGCAGATGGCGGCGCTGGGGCAGCAGCAGCAGGAGCAGCTGCTGCAGCTGTACCAGCAGCAACCGCAGCAGCCGCAGCTGCAGCCGCAGCCGCGCTTCCTGGTACAGCGCGGCGCGAACGGGCAGCCCGTGCTGGTGCCCCTCACCGGGGCCGCACTCCCTGCGCACCTGGCCTCAGGCCGGGCAGGCGCCGCCGGCGGTGGCATTAACCCGCAGGCCGCCGCCGCATTGCTGGCGCGACTGACAGGCGCGGAGCCGCCATCAGCCGGGTCGCCGGCGCCTGCGGCGGCGCTGGTGGCGGCGGCACTTGCGGGCGACGCGTCAGCACTGCTGCTGCTGTCGCAGCAGCTCGAGACCGGCGGCGCCCGCGGCAGCGGCGGAGCCAGCGGCGGCTTCCTACCGCGTAGCGTGAGCGCGGTGACCAATGTGGGCGCTGATGACGAGGACCCTGGCCACAAGCACGACCATCTACCCGCGTTCGCCTCCGACGGCCACCACCACCACGCGCGCCCTCACCCGCACCCGCGCCAGCACGCCGCCGGCGGCCCCATCCGGGGCTTGCACCACCAGCACCAGCAGCAATACCAGCAGCTGCTGCTGCAGCCCCGGCAGCAGCTCCACCTGGATGCTGCACGGCACCATCCCTACGGCGCGCAGGCCCCCACGGGGGGCGGCGGCGCCGGCATGCAGCAGGCGCAGGCAGGACTGCCGCTTTCGCTGCCGGGAGTGGTCGGCGCAGAGTGGGTGCCGCCTCCGCCTCCGCGGCCGCCGCGCAACCACCGCGGCCCTCTGCTGTGCTCCAACTGCGGCACCACGCAGACGCCGCTTTGGCGCAAGGACCGCGAGACGGGTCAGACCGTTTGCAACGCATGCGGTGAGCGACTTGTTTTGCCCCTGTGCCGCGTGCTTGTCTCGCATGAGCGTTTGTCCGACAGCTGCATGCGCTGTAGCCCGCAATGGCCCACCAGCAACGTCCTTATAGCTAAACCGGTCTTGCGCCATGCATGTGCAGGTATCTACAAGCAGACGCACAACACCGACCGCCCAGTCGACGGCCGAAGCGAGGAACGACCGCAGCAGGCGGCGCAGCCTGCCCGCAGCCAACTGCCGCCGCCACTCCAGCAGCAGCACCCGCAACTGCTCGAGCGGGGCGCGGCTGCGGTGGTTTTGCCTGCCAACGCGGGTGGCCAGCGACAGCTCGCCGCGGCCCTCGAATTGTCAAACCGCTGGGCGCACGAGCGCAGCACAGCCGCCGCCACTGCTGCTGTGACGGCCGACGTCGGTCGCTCGCCGCGCTGGTCCGCGCCGCAGTCGCCTTTGAACGAAGCTGCGTCAGAGGCAGCCCTGGAGGGAGGCCTTGGGGTGGCGGGTGGGGAGCGGGCTGCCGTGCAGCCTCTGCAGCTGCAGCTGCATTTGGGGCCGCTGTCTCGCGAGCTATCGCTACAGACGCTGCCGCTGGGGCCGCTGCACTCGGACGCTGACTTGGACCCTGCGCGCCTGCTCGGTGGGGCCCCGCTAGCCGCCGCTACTGAGGCTTCTTCGGCATCCCCAGAGCTGGCAAACGGCCAGCGGATGCTGGACCTGAACCTCAGTCCGGAGGCGCAGCTAGTCGGCTCGGACCGAATTGCCGCCGCGTGTGCCAGTGGCGGCAGGGCGGTGGTGCACGTGCAGGGCTCCCGGGCCGCGTCGCCGCTGCGACTAGACGAGGCTGCGGCTACGGCAGTGGCTGGAGCTGAAGGCGGAGCTGATCGTGGGCAGCGCCCGGTCTCGCCACTGCGGCTGTCGGCCCTCGCTGGCGGGGATAGCGTGGCAAGCGGTGCGGCAGGAGCAGGCGGCGGTGGGGCGACTGCAGCACGCCTCGGCGATGAGGGAGTGGGCGCGGGAGCAGGCGGCATCGCCAGTAGTGTGCTGCTACAGCACCTGGTGCAGAAGGTGCGGTCGGGCCAGGAGCACACCGTGCTTGCGCCGCGCCAGCAGCGACACCAGCAGCACCAGCAGCACCAGCAGAACCAGCAGAACCAGCAGCACCAGCAGCAGAACCAGCAGCAGGGAGCGGCACCGGCGACGTCCACGGCAGTGCTGCTGCGGCAGCTGCTGAGTGCGCTTCACCGCGCGCAGGCGGGCGGCGCGGCGGACGGCCAGGACAGCGGCCAGAGCGATGCGGCAGCCCAGCAGCGCGAGCGCGAGCCGGCCGCACTCCGTGACCTGAACGGAGGCGCGGGCGGTGCGGCGGGTCCGGTGAAGCTCGGAGCGCTTGATGTGGCGGGCGAGGGCGTGGTGGGCAGAGGCGCTGACAGGCCAGGCGAGGGCCACGAGGACGCACGGCTGAAGATTTTGCAGGCGCTACAGCTTCACCGCCAGCAGCAGGATGCGGAGCAGGGGCACCGGCAGGCGAGCGTGTGTGTGGAACAGCAGCAGCAGCAGCAGCAGCAGCAGCAGCAGCAGCCCGTGCTGCATCGGCTCGTGGGCAGTGGCGCAGGCGCGGCCGTGCCACACATCAGCATTGACCTCACCGATGATGCCGACGACTACGACGCAGCGCCGCCGCGACACGTGCCGCTGCTGCCGCTGCCGCGCAGTGCGCAGCAGTTGTCGCACCTGCCGCTCCACCCGCGGCAGCCGCACTCACACCCACCCTCTCAGCCACTGCAGCGAGACCTCGGAGGCCTGCCGTTGACGCAGCCGCCTGCAGCTGGAGGCGCAGGTGTGGGGGCGGGCCGTGCAGGTCACGGGGTGCGGCTGCAGCAGCTGCAGCTGCAAGGCCACGGGGTAGGAAATGGGTCCAGCTGGCTAGAAGATGGGGGCGAGCTCGGCGGCCGCGATGGCTACGGGTGCAGCGGTGGCCGGGACCGTCCGCACCCGGTGATGCAGCTACACCCAGTCGCGGTGGGCGTGGGCGGCGGCGGCAAGGCGACCCCGGGACAGCTGCAAGCTGCAGGGCGCTGGCTGCAGCTGTGATGCACTGGTACCCGTAGCTGCAGAGCCCTAGGGATACAGACGGCTGGCTGCAGGGCACACATGCAATCGCCTGCAATGCAGTGTGGTGCATCCGACGGAACGCCTGTTGGGCAAGGAGCGGTGCTGCACGCGTGAATGAGTGCACATCCACCGAATGCGAAATCTCTATGGCCTGGAACCTAATCACTAAAGAAAAGTGGCACAATAACATATGGCTGGGCTGGATGGGGGGGGGCATTCCGTCTTGCGGGGACTCCTTAACTATTAGCGTGTCATTGAGCGCTTGCGCCTCTTTTTGCCATCCCGATGGCCCACGGTGTGCTTAGTGCTGTGGCGTACTGGAGCGAAACTTGTACAACAGGTGGGTACTTGGGTTACGTCAACCGCACTGCTGTACGGAGTTTTGTGAAGCGCGAGGTTGTGTGGGGCCGCTTTCTGAGTGCTCGTACTTTCCGTCAGACATGTGGTGCGACATCGACTCACCGAAGTACCGTGGTAGCAGTACCGTGCAGTGCCCCGCGTCCTCACTCATGAAGGATGCGGGGCTTGATGCACAAATACTACGAGCACGCTGGACAGACATGTTTCACCTGACCGGTTTTGCAAGGCCCGCATTTGGGCCCTCTGCTGATCTCTGGTACCTGTGCGGGGAGGTCCGCGTTTGCGGGCTTGCCGCTAAACTAGTGACTTGGAGACCGGGGCTGGGTACTAGACGTTTCGTCGCACCTTGTGTTGCTTGGCCGCTGCTCTTGTGATGCAGCTGTCATATATGTATATAATCATAGTGCTGTCAGTGTTTAGGGGAAACAAAACACGGTTAGGGAACCCAAGGAAAGGAACAGAACGACCTGCCTTATGCGGCGCGGTGCGACGCTGGCGGTACTACCGGTGCTTTGTGGTTATTTCCTGGCCACCATGCATGTGTGGGATGGATAGCAGAGTGTGATGAGGATATGACCATGTGTTGTGCAGGAGAGTCAAGTGTGAGGTGTCGACGCATGCTGTACCGTATTCCGGATAAGTCGTGGCAGGCTGTGATGTAAGTACTAAGCAGTGACTGTAACGGCTGAGGATGCACTTGTGGTAACCGCGTTCACCGAGCTGCATTCTGGCGAGGTTGGCGGTAAGCGGGGATGCCCTGGTAATGCCGTGCTCGACTGATACCGGGCTCCTGGGTCCTGGCAACAACATCGCTTTTTTTAAACCCGGGCACCTGCGCCCCTGGACCGTTCGGGGGCATCTGTGCTGGGCGATTTGTGGACTACTGGGGGCCAGCGCCGCCTGGCGCCGATGGCCTTCTCTGGCGGGGCCACGGGTGCAAGGCGGGGCCGGGGTGCCTGTCGGGTGCCACCTTCGGGCACGGATGATTGTTTCAGCCCACAGGATTTCAGCGAAGCCTGTAAACACATATACTCGTGCTTAAGAATCACAACAAGGGTTGCCAGGCGTGCGAGCTTCTGCAAAGGGAACTTTGGTTTGACGCATCCCACATCTCTTTTGCTCACTTGCGCCTGATACCACAAACCAATTACGAGAATGAGTATGTGCCTCCAAAACCTACCCTCGCGCCATGGTGTGCGACCATTCCAGTCCGTTCACTGCGTGCGCCACACGATTGGTCGCCTTCCTGGCTTCCTGCGCGTTCGCGCTTCGGGCGAGCCCAGCGCACCTACAAAGCCGAAGCCAAAGCAGTCGTTCAACATCAAGTAAGACCGGCTTGGTGCGCAGATGTTCCTCGGCCTGTCGTTGTGTGCCCGTCGACCCTGCCGCGTGTGGTACTGTCGTGCCCATGGCCCCCGGCACTCCCTCGGCATGGCTGACCCCCGTTTGGGCATCTCCATAATACAGGGGTAAAGAGGATGCGGTGCAGATGCGGGCTGAGGCCGAGGCTCCATTCCGGTGAGCTGTTGCGGACAGAGCTGAGGGGCAAAGGGTTGGCCGTCTGGCTGTGTGGCCGCAGCGGCCCCCGGTTTGCCTTGATAGCAGTGCGAACACTGCGCACCAACGTCTGGCAGGCTAGCTCGGGAATGTGGGCTGGTAGCTGGTAAGCGCCTGCGCCCTGACGGCTCAGACATTAGCTTCTACGCCAGCATGCTGTTCGTCTCGTACCGTACCTGGCCCGGACGCCTCACGCGCCATCCCCTGTGCTCGGCAGGTCGCTCCGGATGGTGCTGTGTGGCTTTTCGGTGGTCTCCGCTGGCTTGGGTTTCCTCATCTCCATCCCCCAGCTGATTGGGGCGCTGGGGGGCGCCCGCAGCGCTCTGCCGCTGGAGCAAGTGGAGCAGGTGGGTGCGGCTGTATGGTCTGCTGTCTGATGACGAAGTTGCTTGGGTTCAGCGGTCTGTTAACGTATGACCGTTAAGTTGCTTGGAACGAGTTAGCGCTTCCTCAAAAGAGGGAAGGAGTTCGTTGGGATTTGTTGGAACGTAGATTCAGCTAGTCAGCACTACGGCGCTCACTGTCAAACCAGTGTTATCTGTCCGTTCCCTCGCCGCGCCGCCATACTCACTTGCGCACTGTTTCTCGTGTCAACAGAACCTGGCCATTAACGCCGCCGCGGTCGGCATATTCGCTTACTTCTTCTACCAGGATTGGAAGGTGATTGGGGCCCTGCTGGCGGTTTGGGAGTGTGGCCTGGCAAGAGCGTTGCTGTGGTGCTGTGCGTTGCGTTGTGTTCGCCACCTGCATCCGTGCCCCCTGACATCTGGATGCTTGCGAAGTCATAACCAGCGGCAGGCGATGTGTGTGAGAGAAACCGAATGCGCGCACAGACCGTCCGTGCGTGTGCGTATGCACGGGCGTGCGTGTGTCTACGTGTTCCCATTGCTGCGCGGGGTGCAATGCTCTTTGCATTTTGGCTAACATGCTGTCCCTGCTGCCCTCCCCTTGCCACTCACCATACATCAACTGCTTCAGGCCCGGGAAAAGCAGGTGCGATGCAGGGATTGGATGGCACGGTGTAGGGCCGGCGGGTTAGCGGGCAACCTCAATCTACAGCCCACATGACGTACTGTGTCTTCCCGCTGCTGCTCAAGCCGCTTCACAGCATACCGTAGCACGTTTGGCAGTCCGGCCATGGGACGCTTAGTTACCTCCCATGCCACAAGCCAATATCTCTCTTGCTTCCATGCCCTCCAGCGCCCTCACTCCTCACAATCGGACCACAAATATCCACGCAAACAGATTGCCCGCCTCACTCGTGAGGAGACGCTGGGGTCACTGCCCATCCGGCTCAGCTCGGGCAAGATGCTCTCGCTGAACGACCTCCGCGGCACGGCGCGTGTGGTGCTGGCGGCAGGGACACGTGCGCAGGTGCGGGTGTGCCCTGCACGGGAGCTTGTGTGGACACTATCAAAGTGCTTCAGCTGTTCTCGGAAAGACCTGGTTTGGCTATATGCGATTGCATTCTCCCATGCTCGCGTCTCAAGTTTGCAAAGCTGGCGTGTCACGGCATAAGGCAGTCCGTTTTGGATACCGTGTTCGCGCTTGGGGGCACGCGCAGGTTGCGGCGGCGCTGCGCGAGGCGGAGCCGTTGCGCGAGGAGCTGCAGAAGCGCGGCGTGCTGGTAGTGCCGCTGCCCATCTTTGATGACAGCGAGGCGGAAACGGCGGCGGCGGCCGAGGCGGCGGCGGCGGGCACAGCCAACCGCGACGTGCTGCCGGCGCTGACGCTAGAGGACCAGCGCTGGCGCGCGGAGCCGCTGCGGCTGGCGGACTGGAAGTCCTGGTTTGAGCAGCAGCTGTCGTTCAGCGCCAAGGCCAAGCCGGAGAACGGGTGCGTGCTGCTGTGCTGCTCGGGTACTCAGGGGAATGGATCCAGGCGCACTTTGGGTGAGGCAAGGTTTGAGGGTGCGCCAGTCCGCGTGGGATCGGGGTCAAGGCTCCTTGAAGCCCGGCCAGTACACCCAGGAGACCTCGGCCCGCAACAGTTTTGCGGTGTGTAAGCTGCCAAGTGCTTGCGAGTCATCCCTATCACCTGCACATGCCAACTGATTCTAACGGAAACAACCTTGCTGATGTTGTAGGTTGTTTGTGGGCCTGCGGCTCGATGGGCGTGTGCGCTCCAGCGGCAGCGGCAGTCCGCCCTGGCGGCGCTACGCACTGGAGCTGGCGCCGCTCGAGGGCGACAAGGCCTGGACCGGCTTCTTCGACGGCTTTGATGGCCGCGTGTAGGCGATACTACTTGAACTCCACGCTGTGATACACTGGTTGTATCATTTGAGCAAGGCAGGCGGTGTGGAACTTTATGGTGCGCAGCAAGGTGCGCATGTGCGTAGAGAGACGGGCATTGTGGCATACGCGAAGCCACAGAGGTGTCGGCTCTGAGGCCGCCAGGCATGTGTGGGAGTTCTTTCGCAGCAGGGATGCAGAAATCAAGCCTTGTGGCCACCCATTTTTGTAGCCTTAGGCGGGGGGACCAGCATACTGGCGCAAACCGCGACTGCTACGTATTAGTATTTGTTAATGCCTATTGCATGTAAATAGGCGGCGGGGAAAATTCGGGCGGAGCGAGAGGTGCCTTCGCACGTCGGCGTGGGGCTGAGGGTGCACGTGTTGATTGGCGGCGAGTGACGTGACTAGTTTGTTAGCTGCGGGTTAGCACGGACTGTGCACCCCACCCAACCGGCCATGTCCGGATTTGCGGGGATGCCAAAGGCCCCCAACATAGAGGCGTGTGCTTAGTAGGCGCCCGCGTCAAGGTGGCTGGGTTGATAACGACCCGGGATCAGCCCTTTTCCTGCCTACCTAAGGCAGCGACCTCCTTGTTGTAGGGTCACGTTATTAGGCATAAGGTGATGTGCAATCGACTTGTGAAGCAGGCCTTCCTGTGTGAGACGCACAGTAGAGGTATCTGTGCTGTTTTTGCAGCGGCGGATCTGCGGGGCTCGATGACTACGGCAGTGTTGCCCGTTGGCCCACCAGACCTGCCCAGACACACGCTGGTCTCAGGGCCTGCGTTCTTGATCTTGGGGCGGACCAGACACAGCTGATGATGCATTTATGTGGGCACGGGTGGGAGCCACACACATCGGGACTACGCTTTCCTGCCCCTTGCCATGTTCCATCACGAGCTGATGATGCGTTCTGTTCAGGGCATTGCCCTGCGTGGAATTGCGCTCTGATCTTGTTGCTGTCGCCGTCTGCTTTGCAAGCGCGTGCTGCGGAGCGTGAGGCGCGAATACGCTATTACAGGAAGTATTTAACAAGTGCGCCCTGAACTGTTGATTCGGGGCGCGGCGACCCACACTGTTTCATACTTTGGAAAGCACACACACTCCTCGACACGCGTCTTACCCGTACCGTTACGGTCAAGAATGAATGTATCTGACCCCGCACACCCGCACATACATATTGTGAGACACGCTTTTACTCCCCAGCGCAGCATTGCGTGGATGTGCCGCAACCAGACGCGTCAGTTACCTCTGCAGCTTGTGTGTCGTGTTCGACCCATACTAACTTGCCGCACTGAGCATCAAAAGAATTGTAAGCATGCTAAAGCATGAACACCCACACAGGGTATTCATGCCGGGACGCATTGGCGGTTTTCCCACTCCATGCCAACAGCTCTTCCCGCAGCGGCGGTGTCTTGTGCAACGCACACGATTTCGGCAGAATGCAAGGCCCTTCAGGGGCAAACACACATTATAATATACTCAAGTCAAAACCCTGTACAGCGAGCATGCATGCCGCGCCCGCGGCTTGTATATGCAAGTTGTTCCGCGCCTAAAGCGGCCACAGTTGGTCGCAGGTGGCATTAGGTAGTCTCACGCACCGGGGAGCCCTACGCATCCATACACTCACGTCTGCTAAGCGTGACGGACGGACCAAAACCCGTCACGTTCCGTGTCCTCACCGTGGTGCAGGAGCGAACACCTCCTGTCTATCGCATACACTTCAATGCACACCAACTGCTGCGGTCCCGTACTACGTATGTGGCCATTTGCCCCATGGCGCTCCATACCGGCATGTCTCGTCACGTCAGAGCATGGGGATCAAATCATCATTGCGACTACACCGGACCCTTCATGCACAGCGCTCATCAATGCCCCCAAGGCCTCGCCCAACGCTCCCTCGCAACCATGCAAACCGGAACCCGCCCCCGCTTAGACATCAGCCCCAGTCAATCCGCAACGCTACAACGTCAGAGCCGGTCCAGCCCGCGCCGCCCGCCGCCCTGCATCAGCCCGCCCGCCGCGGCCGTGTCGCGCAGATGCAGCGCCAGCAACTGCTGCTGCTGCGCCGCGCTCAGGCCACCCAACCCGCCGCCACCCGCTCCCAACGACTGGCGCAGTCCGCCGCCTCCGCCTCCGTTCCCGGCGGCGCTCGCCATCAGCAGCGCAGCGGTGTCGAGTGACATGCCCCGACCGCCACCCACGCCGCCCAGGCCGCCACCGCCGCGGCCCATCGCCGGCCCGTCCCCAAACGCCCCAAGGTAGCCGGCCTGCCGCGCCGCCAGCGCCAAAGCGAACTGGTCCTGCTGCTGCATCAACGCCAGCGCCGCCTGCGACCGCTGCTGCTGTTGCTGGTGCAGCATCAGCGCCACGCGGCTCATGTCGCCGGCGTCGGCCGCCGCCAGCGCCGCCCGCAGCTCCATGCGCTGCAGCTCGTGCTGCTGCTGCAGCGCCGCCGCGGCAAGCGGCGAGCCGCCGCCGCCGCCGCCAAACCCGCCCGCAAGTAGCTCCCGAAGCACCACACCGCCGGCGCCACTGGACGGGCCGTCGCGCTCCAGGCGCTGCAGCGGCATCGCACTGCGCTGCTGCTGCTGCACCTGCAGCTCTCGAGACTGCAACGCTGACCCCGGCCTGGGCTTCTCAGCACCAGCGTCCTGCATTGTCTCCTCCTTCATCGGCACCGCCGCCGCCGCCGCTGCATCAAGCTTCGGCTTGACCCGCTCTGCGTCCGCCTCCGCGCCGTCCATCCGCGCTGCGTCTGCTGGCCCTGCGCCGGCCTCGTCGGCCTCCACCTCTGCGGCGTCAGCCCGCGGCTGCGCCATGCGCGGCCCTAACGTTACGCCGGCGGCCCGAAGCGCAGACATCTGCTGACCCTGCACCTGGAGCGGCCGGGCGTGAATGCGCACGCCCTGCGCCGCCTGTGCGCCACGGCCAGCGTCGCTGCCGTCTGCTGTCGTGGCGGCGGCCGTGCCCGCGGCGGCGCCTGATGGCTGCTGTGGCTGCTGGGGCGAAGGGGAGGGCGAGGCGGAGGGCGAGGCAGGGCTCCGGGACGCAGCGGCTGCTGCCGACTGGTGGCCACTGCCCGCCGCCGCCTGCGGCGGCTGCTGCCCCTGGCGCGCCGCGTTGATGGGCTTGATGACTGGGATGCCGTCGAGCGTCGTCGGGCTGGCGGCGGCCTCCTTGCCATTGCTGCCAGCATCCGCGCCGCCCGGCGAGCGCGGCGCCGCCGCGGCCGGAGCGACCGCCCGGCGGGCGCCGCCGCTGGCGAGCGCGGGCCCGGTCTGCATGACCCAGGAGGAGAAGGTGCCGTCCATGCGCCGCCCGCGCGCGCGCTCCTTCTCCAGCAGCATCAACAGCTGCAGCTGCTGCTGCTCCGTGCCGTCGTGCGGCCGCTTGGCCCCAGCAGCAGCTGCTCCTGCAGCGCCTGCAGTTGTGGCAGTTTGGTCGTCGCCGTCTTCACCTGCGCCGCGGCCATTGCTATTCGGCACGCTGCCGCTACGAGGCGAGGCACTGCGCTCCACCGAGCAGCCGCCACTGCCGAGCACGCCTGCCGCCGCCGGGCTGGGGCTAGCGGCGCGACTGCCCCTGCCCTTGCCCTTGCCGCCACCCAGCGCCTCGTTGCCGCCTGCAGAGCCGGCCCAGCCGCTGTGGTCACCACCACCCAGGTGAGATCCCGACGCCGACGGCGGGTTCAGGGTCCCCACTGCCGTCCAGCTGCAGATCGGCACACCCGCCGCGCGCTCCGAAGCCATAGCGGCTGCCGCCGCCACGGCAGCGGCGGTGGCAAGGTCGGGCTTGCCGGCTGCGGGAGGGACGCTGCCGCGCGCGCCGCCGCCGCTGCCGCGCTTCGTGACGGCGGCAGCTGCGCCGCCTCCGGCCTGGTTGCGGCCAATGGGGCGGTCGAAGCCGTGCGTTTGCTTGTAGATGCCGCACGCGTTGCACTGCAAGGGGGAAAAGGAACGAGGAAAGGATCAGACGGCTGCAACAAGGAAATAGGCAGTCCAGGTATTCTATCACCTCGTCGCAACCTATCGAAGGCAGCTGCTGCGCTCGGTCCCAAATGCGAGTCACGCACCATGGTCACGCCCGTCTCGCGGTCCTTGCGCCACAGCGGCGTCTGCGTGGTGCCACAGTTGGAGCACAGCAAAGGCCCGCGGTGGTTGCGCGGCGGCCGCGGAGGCGGAGGCGGGCAGCCGCCAGCGGCAATGGTCGCCGCGTGCCGCGACGCCGTCGCCGACACCGAGTTGGGGTTCACCTTGGGCACGTGGCTACCCGCCGCTTGAGCGCCCGCCCCAAGCTGCTGCCCCTGGCCCAGTCCTGCAGCAGCGGCAGCAGCCAGCTGAAGCTGTTGCTGCAGGTGCTGATTCTCCAGCGCGTGCTGCTGCTGCAGGGCCGCCAGGGCCAGCTGCGGCGACAGGCCGCGGCCGGCAAGGCCACGAAGCGCATCCGTGCCCAGCAGCGCCGCCGCCCCCACGCCCAGCGGCAGCCCCGCCGACGCCGCCGAGAAGTCCGCCGCCGCCACCACCTGCACCTGCATGCTGGCCCGGTCGCGACTGCCAGCGGCGCCGTGCTGCGGCCGCGGCGGCGGGATGACCAGCGGCGCCACCACGTGCTCACGCGTGGGCTCGCCGCGCACCTGCAGCGACGCCGGGTCCAGGTTGCGAGCGCGGTAGCCGACCGGCGCCATCGTCGCCAGCAGCTCATCAGCAGGCCGCTCCTCAGCCTCATCACTGTCACCCGCCGCTGCTGCGGCAGCAGCGGCCGCGCCCACCGCCGGTGCTAATGATCCCAGCACGTTTTCGTCACAAGCATCGCTGCCAGTTGGCGAGGCCTTGGTGACGTCCGAGCGGGCCGCGGCGGCAGCCATAGCAGCTGCCGCCAGCTCCTCTGCTGCGCCGTCCGCCCCGGACTGGACGAGGGGCGACTCACTGCCAGCCGCCGCGAGAACCAGCTGCGGCAGTCGCACGCAGTCAGGGCCGTCTTGGGAGCTGGTGGTGGGCTGGACGGTCAGTGGCTGCGGCCGCGCGGTGCCTGTGCTGCTGGTGGGTTGTCCAGGCTCGCTCTCCGAGACCGGCTTCGCCAAGGTCTGCTCCTCCTGTACCTTGACAGCTGCATCGCCCGCCGCGGCCTCTGCCGGAGCGGCATTGCCCTCGAGCACCACCGCGGTCACTTCAGCCGCACCCGCCGCCGCCGGCGTACCTGGTGCCAAGTCAGTCGGCAGGCTGCCATCCTCGTGCTCGCCGCCCAACTGCATCCCACCTGCAGCACGCTGTGCCGCCGCGACCGCTGCCTCCAGACTCTGGTGCACAGCAGCATCCTCCCGCTGAGGCACCAGCTGCAGCGGCACCAGCTGCTGCTGCGGTGCGGCCGCATTGGCGGCGGCCTTCCTGCCGCGACTGGGGCCTGCCCTCATCATAAGCAGGAAGGACGCAACCGCACACGCGTCGTCGTCCGCCTTCAGCTCTGGACACGTGCTGAGCTCTGGGTTCATGCCGTCGACACCGCCAACGCTGCCGTCGATCAACGCGTCTTCCTCTTCCTCCTCCTCCTCCTCGTCCTCCTCGGTCTGCCCGCTGCCGTACCCGCCGGGCAAGCCGTCGCCGGCGTACAGGCCCCGCTGCAGCCCCTCGCCGTTGTATGCCATGAATTCGTCGTCCTGGCTGCCGTCACCGCCGTCGCCCACTTCGCCGCCGTCACCGCCGCCATAGTACCGCGCAAGCGCGGCGTTGTGCTCCTCCGCGAGGGCGCCTGCGAAGCCGCCGCCGCCTCCAAACATGCCGCCGCCGGCGTTGAACCGCTGCTGTGCGGCGTGCAGCGCGTGCAGCCGAGCCAGTCCGCCATTGCCGCCTGCGCCGCCACCACCGAAGCCGCGGTGACCGGCCCCGCCGTGAAGGCCGCCGTCGGCTGCCAGGGCGGTGCCGTGCAGCGGCATCAGCATTGGGCCATGGCCGCCGGCGCCGCCACCAACCGTCGCGCCGCCGCCATTCCCGGTGTAGCCCATCGCGAGCGAGTACGCGAGGAGGCGGTTGCGCATGAGTGTGGACGCCGCATCCGAGGCATGCGGTGGCAAGTGCGGTCGCCGTGCGTGGGTGGCAACGCGCGCGGTCTTGGCTGACACATAGTTGTCCTGTGTGTGCAGGAAAGGTGCGGACGAAAAGGCAGTAATAAGGTAGTTGTGGCAACCCCCGCAACCCCAGAGCTTGGTAAAGGCGACAAGTAGCTATAGCAATGCATGCACGCTGTTGAAACGGCCCCTGCCCAGCCTCACATCATCATCTGCGCCTTCGCCCGGCCTTAATGTCCGCTTGCGAGCCGACTTCCGCGTAATCTGGTTTGCTACAGCCCGTGCACGGCTGCCACCTCCTCCCCCGTCGTTGCCAGTCCTGCAAAACAATACAAGGATTTTTAGCACACGGTCGCAAGGAGTTGCAGTCATGTGGAATACGAAGCGAGAGCTTACCCGCCGTCAGGACCTGTGCCTCGTCGTGCAGACAGAATCATCTGGGCGCGAATGAGCTCGACGGGCCTGAGGGGAAACCACGGCAAGGCAGCATCGATAGGAATGAGTGAGGCAGACAGACGGCACCACATGAACGGCATCCTGAAGGCCCGACCAGCTTGCTAGAGTCATTTTCACAGCTAGGCGGAAGCTACTGGCAAACGGGAATGCCAGGCAACATTTGTCCTTGCCGCCAGAAGGCTTACCGATGCGTTCCACGGGCCTTGAGGTATATCCCACACTGCAGTGCGGAGCCGCGGTTGAGCGTTGAAAAAACAGGCACGTTTCAACGTGATGGCTAGCCAGCAGTGAGCACAGACAACACAACCCGTTATACGACGCGTGTGGCACGTCTCACTGCACGGCTTGTACTTGGGCAGCAAGACGAAACTCACTGCGTTGCACAGGTGGGAGCCACCCTCCTTGCGCCACAGCGGCGTCCGCGTTGTGCCGCAGTTATGGCACACCTGTGGGCCAGACGCGAAAAGCATTACGGGGCCATAGGCGTAAACATGGGTCCACACGCGCAACGACGCAACTGGCATGGCACCAGGAGGGGAGGCTGGTGCGTTCAAGCCGGGGGACGAGCCGCCAGCGCAACACGCCAGCAGGGCACTTCCGCCACACCTAGCCGCCCAACCCTCCGGCGGTCGGTGTCGTTTGAATTTTGCGCAAAACACTTCGATGAACCATTGTGGCACCCAAATAAACACTTTTAACTACCCTTGTTAAGATGATTACTTTCTGACCGGGGCCGTTGCGGCAGGCAGTGGAGCCGGCTTCAACGGTGTTGATGGCGCATCTAAATTGCCTCAGTCACGCCCGGGCGGCTGGCCGCTCGCGATCACCGCACTTCAGATGCATGTGCATTACCATCCAAACTGCTATGTCGCGATGGCGAGCAGGAAACCCCAGTGTCGCAGCCTCAGTCCGCCCGCGTGTCCCTCACACACCTCCCCCGAACCTCAGCTGGATGGCATCCGTTGCCGCCGAATCATAAAGTTCAAAAGCCTAAGCGCACATGACCCCCAAATACCCTGCTGAGCCTGGTCGGGCCAGTCCCTACGCAGTTGCTGCGAGCTGCGCCCCGTGACTGAAAGCCCATCGCAGGCGGAAACACATCACATTGAATTGTCCAGGTGCGCGTCCTAGCCGCTGGAGGCGCCTTGACTCACAAACTCCGCACCGACGTCATTCGCGCCAAGTCCTCACCTTCTCTTGCTTCGAACTGCGTCCATGTGCAGGCCTACTGACAGCCGGCTGTACATCATCGTCCATGCTGGCAATCGCTGGCAATCGCTTCAAGGGTCGACGGGACGGAAGAGAGATGTCGAGCCTCTTCTCGAGGGAATCAGGGCCTTGCTGTGAGCTACGATGAATAGTTCGTCAACTAAGGCGCGATACACGCCTGCGGCCTGGTCAAGTCAGGTTCTCACGTTGAGTTGAACTGTTTTATTGCTAGCACCCGCGTAGGCGCCCAGGCTAATTTAAGTTTGGACATAGTTAACACGAGTCTTAGTGGTGATGATGAGTGAACAGTGGTGATTATTTGAGGGCTTGTTAAAGCGGACCCCTTCCCCGGATCGTGGTAACAAGCGGAGTCTCGACACAAACCGCCGCACCGCTTTAACTATGTGGCTAGCTGCCACGAGGTCCCCGCGTTCAATCTTTAATTGCTGCATATTGCCGCACACGTTTATGCGCGACGTTGTTCACACCAAAGGCGTTGCGATGCCCGCGACCCGCGAACGCCGAAAGCAGGTGCGGGGATCTGCTGCAAAAGAAAGCGCTTAAATCACGGCTTAAGGTAGTTGTTGCGGGCACTACACGCTCCACGTGTACGGTCCGTCACAGCGCATGGTAACAATCCCCTGGCGCACACCACGGGCGAGGAGAGGTGCGACCGTGCGTGACACGGCTGCAAGTTATGCTGCACGTTTGCATCACCGAACCGGCGGCGGGTGCCGTCCACCGGTTGAATGTGGCGACAGGACCGCCGACGGCACAGCGTGATAGTGCTCGTCAAGAGGAGTCGATTGGCACTATTCTGGTATTACATGTGGGGGTTTTTACCCCTGAATAACAAGGTTTTGTCCCGGGGGGGGGGCGGTCGTCCCTTCCAGGGGGTCGGGAGTTGGGGTCTGGCACTTGTTCCCCCTTCGCATCACGCGGCAGCGGCGATGAGGGCTGGAACCGCATTCTAACCCACCACGCCGATGTGCCCATGAATGCCACGGCTTGAGCCTTGTGGGGGCGGGGGGCTTCACCTATTTGCGGGACCTCCATCACGTGCCCCACCCCACACAAAGGGACTCTGCCGTGCTTCGTCCTTTAAGCGGGCTACGTCACCGCCGCCGTCGCAGCTCCCCTGCCCCGCCCCTCCAGCGGCGCCCACAACCGCCCCTCGTGTCCATAGCCCTGCGCCTCCCCATGCAGCGCCTCCACCAACACCTCTAGCGACTGCACCAGCCACGGCCCAGGCCGCGAGAACACGTGAAGCCCGTCCGTCACGATAATGCGCGCATGCTCCAGCGCCGCCGCCACAGCGCCGCCACCCGTCGCCACCAGCTGCTGCATCGCCTGTTGCGCTAGCTGCTGCGAGTCTGCCAGGCTAAACCCGCACAGCGCGAACGCCACAACATCCGGCTTGGCGTCTGCAGGCCGCAAGCCAGGCGGGCAGGGGATTCCGGGTCAGGGCTGGCATGGGGTGGGCCGGCGAAGAAGCCGGCGGAATGGCACGTCCGCGGACCTGGGAGGGAGTAAGCTACCGTATACCACTGCGGCGACGATTGGGATGCAGACATACCGTTTGCCTACCTGCCAGCTGCTGCGGCGTGAACGTGACTGCCTCTTCGACCTTGCCCAACATGTCTCGTGCACCCGCCATCTCAACCAGCTGCGCACGTAGGGCAAGAAAGACAAGACGCATGTTGGGTTTGGCCACCGTTGCGCATTTAGCTGGCTGCAAGCCCACGCCGTCAGGCGCCGTGCCCGAGCCGCAGTACGGTATGTGTGCGATTTCAGATGACATCGAGCCATGTCAGCCCTCACCTGTGGCACCCATCCTCCGGCAGCGAACAGCGGGTCTGACCACTGCACCACCACCACACGTGGGTGCTGCCGCCCGCGTGCTGCTGCCGATGCCGCCGCCAGCCGCGCCTGCAGCCCTGTGACGTCACACGGACAATCCTTTCCTTTCATCCGCAAGCACCACCACATTGCTCACGCACGCACCGGCATGCCCCCAACACTCCCCTCTCCGTCACGCAAGTACCACGAACACGTTCACACGGCGTGCAGGCAGCACGCCAGGCCGCCCTCACCCTTTATCGTGTCGGCGCCCTTGCTCCCCAGCCGCAGCCCCTCCGCCACGGCGCGCATGTCCTTCCACACCCCCTGCAGCTCCAGCGCGTCCAGCTGCACCACCGCCGGCCGGTACCCCAGCAGCGCCTCCAGCGCCGCCAGGTAGTGGTCGGGGCTTAGCTCGGGGCCCAGGCCCTGTGGGATTGTGGGGTGCGGCGCCGGCGTTGGGAAAGGCGTGTTGGGGAAGGCTCGTTACGTGCAGGGCAGGCAGTCTGGTGCGGTGGAGCGGTTGGCGCGAGAAGGCAGCTGGCCGCATGCAACTTAGGGCGAGCTGCAGCCACTGAAGGGCAGTGGCAAGGAACATACGGTACACCTCGTTGCACAGTGCCTCATGCCGCAAGAACATCGACCCGACGCAAGGCCCCTCCAGCGGCGCCTCCTGCTGCAGGCCATGCACTCTTTCCCGCTGCCCCGCATTACGTGCCTGCATCTGCGTCAGGATGACGTCTGGCTTCAGGCGCGCCAGCAGATCCAGATCCGTGCGGTACGGGGACAGCCCCATCTCCAGCAGGGCCGGAGTGGCGCCCGCCCAGCCCAGCGTGGGCATCGCACTGCTGCAGGCACCCTGTGGCAGCGAGCGGTGCGCCGCAGAGGATGTGTGCGTTGGGGAGGCCGGAGGAGTCAACCAAAGGCCAGGGCAACAGCTTAACGTGACATTTGGTGAATTGGTGTTTGCCCAGCCTCCTTTCATGAGTGAGGCGTGTCATGGGGCTGTCGTTCACGTGCCGACTTCCGCTCGGCCCTGCCTCCCTGGAATGTTCAGCAACCCGCGTCGCACACCAGTACCGTGACGCACGGGCTACAGTGGCTAGGGCGCTGTCAAGCCAATCACCCACCATTGCTTGGTCAACTTCCGCAGGCGGCATGTCTCCTAGTTTATTGGACGTACAGGCTGGTAAGGACTGGAGCTCGGGCCAGTCGCACTGCGTAAGGCCCGGGTTAGCGTTGTTGCGGGACGGTGGCGGCGGCGGGTCAGGCAACATGAAGCGGCGGCACACTGTACGATCGTCCAGGGTTTTGCCCGCGTGCATACACCCGCAGAGCCGTTGCGCATCCGGAGGTCACCTTGACCCATTCCCTGTGGTAGATTGCTCGGTAGTGAGCTTACGCCGCTCACCTCGTGCGTTCGGCCCACCAACAGCTTGACCGCGTCAAGGGCACGCACAATGTCAGAGGCGCCTGGGAGCAGCGACAGCACCCGCAGCTGCTTTCCCCCTGCATTTCCCTTCTTCATTCTTTGTATGACACTTGACAATTTACAGCTTCAAGGCACCACGCGCCATAATGCTCAAAGAGGCGCAAGGCGGTCGGCATGAGGAAATACTGCGGCGACAAGCCTCAACATTCTGTTTATTGCGGTTGATGTATATGGTGACACAACTCAAAGTACGTTTAGGGTTGCGCGTAAAAGGAGCTCTATGCGAAAGACAACTGTTCTTCGGCGCCAAGGAGCCAGAGTTATGGGCTATGAGATGTACTAAGACAATTATGTGCACGATTATTCGCCTCACCAAACCTCCAGAGGATTTGCAGGGCAAGGTCGTGTGTATGGACCATACACCAGGTGTTTCGTGGCGTCGCCACCGCCGTAAAATATTGTAAAAATATTTTAATTTATAAATTCAAGCTTCTATTAAAAGCGGGCACCGAGCGCCCTGGAGTGCCCGGCGGGCCAAACTCACAACGACGGATGCACACCGGCCTTACTGGGCGTTGGAGGGCGCTGTCCACCACAACAGCACCCGCATCTGAAATGAGCAGGCGCGTGTGCTGAGCGTTGAGCAGCGGAGCCCTGCGGCGAGGGGCGGCGTGAAACGACTGAACTCCATAAACGAGGAGGGCCACAGGCTGTCCTAGATTCGTCCTGCATCCATGGCCCGGGCAGTGTCGAGCTGCGTCTCACGCCTTTTGCATAACGACGTGTACGTGTGTGGCGTGCACCCGCGCTCAGGCCAGCCAGTAACGGTCAGTAGAGCCTGGCGCCCCAAGCCAGCCAGCTCCCCATGGGAACCCGACATCCCCAATATCGGAGCAGGGACTGGGGCAAGGCTGGCGACAGCATACATCCTGTGTCGCCAGCCTTGCCCCAGTCCCTCTAATCCCCTCCCCCCATGCGACCTGCTGTCCAGGCTCATCCGCTGCCCACGCGAGCTGCTGCAATCCATCCCCAACCCTACGCCCCGTGTCAAGGTGGTGTTAAGAAACACCGAGTTTTGTTGAGAGGGTTGAAGAACAGGTCCAGCCTCGGAGCGTGCTTAGCCCGAGGTGAACTTGGTCACGGCCTTGGTGCCCTCCGACACCGCGTGCTTGGCCAGCTCGCCGGGAAGCACCAGGCGCACGGCGGTCTGAATCTCGCGGGAGGTCACGGTGGGCTTCTTGTTGTAGCGGCTTAGCTTGGAGGCCTCGGTGGCCACCTTCTCAAAGATGTCGTTGATGAAGCTGTTCATGATGGACATGGCCTTGCTGCTGATGCCGGTGTCGGGGTGCACCTGTTTGAGCACCTTGTAGATGTACAGCTTGTAGGTCTCCACGGCGCTCTTCTTCTTCTTCTTGTCCTTCTTCTCGCCGTCGCCCTTGGGCTCCTTGGCAGCCTTCTTGGAGGGCTCCTTCTTGGCCTTCTTGGCGGCCTTCTCGGCCTTGGGCTTGGCCTCAGCCTTGGCAGGGGCCTCGGCGCCAGCCTCGGCGGTCGCGGGCTTCTCGTCCTTCTTGGGGGCCATTTTGATAGAGGTGTTGATGTGGAAGGAAACTGAGTAAGTTGGGATAGTCGCTCTGAAAGAAAATGCGCTATTTATTGCTGGGGTCGGCATCGGGGGTGGCCAGGGCGAGGATGGCGGTTGTTTGACCAACCGACACTTCGCGTTGACTGGTGGCCAGGCCGAGCCGCTTTGCTTTTGGGCCAGCTGCATATAAACACAAGGGCCCCTTATTGTAGACTTACATCGCTCACAACCCTAACTCTCAGCCCTCATATCTTGTTCTTAACCAACCCCCAACTCGATACAATGGCTGGTCGCGGCAAGGGCAAGACCTCTGGCAAGAAGGCCGTGAGCCGCAGCGCCAAGGCTGGCCTGCAGTTCCCTGTGGGCCGCATTGCGCGCTACCTGAAGAAGGGCAAGTACGCCGAGCGCATCGGTGCCGGCGCGCCCGTGTACCTGGCCGCCGTGCTTGAGTACCTGACCGCTGAGGTGCTGGAGCTGGCCGGCAACGCCGCCCGCGACAACAAGAAGAACCGCATCGTGCCCCGCCACATCCAGCTGGCCATCCGCAACGACGAGGAGCTGGGCAAGCTGCTGGGCGAGGTGACCATCGCCTCGGGTGGCGTGCTGCCCAACATCCACGCTGTGCTGCTGCCCAAGAAGAACAAGGGCGGCAAGGCCGAGGACGGCTCTGCCGCTGTGTAAGCGGGCTTACGCCTGGCTGTACACATTTGTCTACAGCTCCGACACTGCTTCCCCAAACTCGGTGTTTATCAACACCACCTTTCACTCGGGATTCAGGGCGTGGATTCGGGCACGGAGATCGGGTGGGCCACAAGCCCACAACAGGTCGTGTCGAGTGGACACAAGCAATGTGCAGCACGCACAGCAAGACTTGGCTAGCAGGAAACACGCCAGTACTTCCCGAGTCGTCGTACCGAGTGTGCCCGCGGCGTACACCTTTCCGGCTTTCCCAACCTGATCCTGCCGCTGCCGTGGAGTACTGGCAGACACGTTTGGCGGTGGGTAGGAGAAGGCGCCTTCAGCCTACATCCTGCGGGCGCCCTACCCTACCGAGTCGGTTGCCTGTTGTGATGTTCGTAGTTGGAGCAGCGGGTCGTCCCGGCAACCCATTACGAAGCGCCAGTAACCTAGTGACGCAGCTCAGACCGGCGGGCAGGCACCAGATTTGCCCTGGCAGAACATTGTCCGTGGTGATGCCAGCAGAGGGGCGGACCGGCGGAGGGGTCGATTGAAAGCGAATAAGACTGAAACCAGGTACAGAGTACGGTAGCTGAGGCTGAAAGACAAGGCACAGGCAACCTGGAAGTTGAAGCGGGCAGGGCTGACAGCAGTTGTGACGGCCGGAGCGAACGTTATTGGGGGCCGAATGCAGCAACACACACACACACACACACACACACACACACACACACACACACACACACACACACACACACACACACACACACACACACACACACACACACACACACGCAGACATCTAGAGCATGTCCAGCAGTTCGGGGGGTTCGCTGCCTTCTAGTGCTCCACAACCGACGCCCGCCGACTTGACCCCATGCAGCCGATGACTCCTTATAAGTTTCTCGACGACCACAGCCTCGCTCTCTTTTCCCGCAATCATTAGTGGGCCGGGACTGGGATGCGTGTTCTAGCTTGCTTGCTGCACGCCGCCCTTAACATCGCTGTCGCCATTTTCCCTGCTCGTGACACTTTCTTGCTGCCGCCCTGTGCCTGCAATTCCTCTATCACCCGTAGGTGAGCTCGACTACGAACAGCGGGCGGGAATCAGGGCATTAGGCGTGCTGGGTCACCGTTGTAGCGCGCCCAGGGCGCGGCGCATACAATGCATATGGGTGCCACTCGGGGTCAGGTCGTTCGTCGATCGCCCGAGGGGGGGTTCCAGGCTTTTTGCGGGTAAGTATGACTACCGGGGTCGACGCGGCTACAAGACGCTCGGTATCGGTAGGTATCCGTAAGTAACTCCGTCGCGCCGTCTGGGCGGGCTTCGTTTTGTTGTTTTCTTTTCAACACATGGGCATTACCTGTGTCGTCTTGGGACTGTCAGGGGCCGCCAGGGCTGCTCCGGGTTTCAGGCCGGGTCTTGGCGCTTCTGGCTGGGGCTCGTTTGTTTTTCCAATTCGGGACCTATGGGCGGGCCTTTGGGCTGAGGGCTTTTAAGCCCCCGGTATTTGCTTTTGCTTAACTGTACTGTACCTTTCCAACGGGCCGGGTGCGCGGAGCTGGGGTAGTTTGGGCGACCTGGCGGACTGGGCGACAACGAGCTCAAGAACAAGTCGACCACTTCGCCGACCCGCTCCCGCGGACCTCGGTGCCAGCATCACGCTCGTATCCTATTTATTCAGCCCGCGTCACAGGGCCAGGACCTTGTCCGGAGCCGCGATGCAATCATGACATGCCATCGATGGCGCGCGCGCGGCGTCGACTGCTGCGAGCTTCTGGGACTACACGATGACTCTCATCATCGGCGGGCTTTGTCACGAGCGTGCTGTCGCGGCGGCGTACGGCGCAGCACTACCATGCGCCCGCCCCCTCGCCCGGCCCGTGGACTGGTGGACACACCGGCGCGCTTTTCCTTTCAGGGGAGTATATGGATGCCCCCCGGGGGGCTTGTTTCGGACAGCCGACGCGGCCACTGCGGCCGCGAGCATGCCTAGCCTCGGTGACGTCGTGGAGTGGGGAGCGGGAGGCCAGCTCCCGCCAGCCCGCGGCGCCACACGCACGAACACACTAGAGCATGTCCAGCAGTTCGGGGGGTTCGCTGCCTTCTAGTGCTCCACAACCGACGCCCGCCGACTTGACCCCATGCAGCCGATGACTCCTTATAAGTTTCTCGACGACCACAGCCTCGCTCTCTTTTCCCGCAATCATTAGTGGGCCGGGACTGGGATGCGTGTTCTAGCTTGCTTGCTGCACGCCGCCCTTAACATCGCTGTCGCCATTTTCCCTGCTCGTGACACTTTCTTGCTGCCGCCCTGTGCCTGCAATTCCTCTATCACCCGTAGGTGAGCTCGACTACGAACAGCGGGCGGGAATCAGGGCATTAGGCGTGCTGGGTCACCGTTGTAGCGCGCCCAGGGCGCGGCGCATACAATGCATATGGGTGCCACTCGGGGTCAGGTCGTTCGTCGATCGCCCGAGGGGGGGTTCCAGGCTTTTTGCGGGTAAGTATGACTACCGGGGTCGACGCGGCTACAAGACGCTCGGTATCGGTAGGTATCCGTAAGTAACTCCGTCGCGCCGTCTGGGCGGGCTTCGTTTTGTTGTTTTCTTTTCAACACACACACACACACACACAGCGAATCCTTGGTATTGCAGGGAGAAGGGGCAGCTTGGCGGGAGCTTGGGAAGCCGGTAAAGCAGAGAGCTGAAGTGACTGGAACCGGGTGAAACACAAAGGGTCACAGCTGGTAGCGGGCTGACAACGACCTAGCTCGCAGACATTCCCGCCCACCCCTGCGAGGCTCAGGCACGAGGCTCAGGTACGAGGCTCAGGCACGGTCTGGTCCATATGCATCAAACTGAACTACCGCCCGGACCCACCAGGAGATGACCATGACACATGTGAAAAGAGCTACAAAGTACCGTATGCGTGAGGTGGTGTTGAGAAACACCGAGTTTTGTTGAGTGGTAGAGCACCACCCCTGCAAGGCGCAAACCTGACGGTCTGGGCAGCACGCTTACGCGCGCTCGCCACGGATGCGGCGGGCCAGCTGGATGTCCTTGGGCATGATGGTCACGCGCTTGGCGTGGATGGCGCACAGGTTGGTGTCCTCGAACAGGCCCACCAGGTAGGCCTCGGCGGCCTCCTGCAGCGCCAGCACGGCCTGGCTCTGGAAGCGCAGGTCGGTCTTGAAGTCCTGGGCGATCTCACGCACCAGGCGCTGGAACGGCAGCTTTCGGATCAGCAGCTCAGTCGATTTCTGGTACTTGCGGATCTCGCGCAGCGCCACGGTACCGGGGCGGTAGCGATGAGGCTTCTTCACACCGCCGGTGGCGGGGGTTTTGCGAGCGGCCTTGGTGGCCAACTGCTTGCGGGGCGCCTTGCCGCCGGTGGACTTGCGGGCAGTCTGCTTGGTGCGGGCCATTTTTGCTCTGAAGTACTTGAGTGATGATGTAATAGTGATTGAGTGGGTGCTCAAGCTACTTATGTCACAGCTGCCGACCGATGCATGGGGCTCGGGCTGGCCCAGCTGAGGCGGTGGAGTCAACGCATGGTCAACGCGGCTCAGACTGGCCAACGACCGGAAGTCGTTGCCCTGCCCCCGCGCCCGATAAATTGGCTCTGAACTCCACTGGTCATCAACTCACAGCTTTCTTTCATCTTTTAACTTCAGCAACTCATCTGAAAATGTCCGGACGTGGCAAGGGCGGCAAGGGCCTGGGCAAGGGCGGTGCCAAGCGCCACCGCAAGGTGCTTCGCGACAACATCCAGGGCATTACCAAGCCCGCTATCCGCCGTCTGGCTCGTCGTGGCGGTGTGAAGCGTATCAGCGGCCTGATCTACGAGGAGACCCGCACGGTGCTCAAGACCTTCCTGGAGAACGTCATCCGCGACTCGGTCACCTACACCGAGCACGCTCGCCGCAAGACCGTGACTGCTATGGACGTGGTGTACGCCCTGAAGCGCCAGGGCCGCACCCTGTACGGCTTCGGTGGTTAAGCGGCTTCTGCGCTGCTGCTGCGAAGCTCGGCCGGCGTCTGTGGGAGCGCACGGATCCATCGTGACTTGCCCACCACTGGCTGCCTGCCTCTTCATCCAAACTCGGTGTTTCTCAACACCACCATGCTCGCATTATAGTTTCCGCAAATTGTTTGGGTGTCGTCTTCGCCATACGCTGTGAAGCGGGGCGCCTGGCGCCATAAGTGGGGAGGAGGGGGTTTTGCACAAGGGGAAGAGAGTGCGGATGCACGGAACACTGGCATTGAATTGCAACACCTAGTCGGACCGTGCCGACGTCGCCGGTAAACGCTAGGCTGGATTGGTGGAGCGACATGTTGGGTTGGTATGGGACAGAGTGAGTGACCGGTTGGGACTTGGGAATGGCGAAGTCGATCAGGTTGGGTTTGGTGAAGGACACGCCTGGTCCGCTGGTTGGACAATGTTCTGCCGGGGCACTCGAGTGCCCGCCCGCCGGTCTAAGCTGTGTCACTGGATTGTTGCTGGGGCGACCCGCTGCTCCAGCTCCGAACCGCGCAACAGGCAGCTGACTTGGTGGGTAGGGCGCCCGCAGGATGTAGGCTGAAGGCATCTTCTCCCTGGTGCTGGCGTGAGCGCTGACACACACCGCACATGCGTGCACGTAATTATGCAAAAGGCGTGAGACGCAGCTCGACACTGCCCGGGCCATGGGTGCAGGACGGGTCCATGACAACTTACAGCCTCTGGGCCCTCCTCGTTTGTGGAGTTTGGCCCCTCCGAGCGTCGTTTCACTCACGCTGCAGGGCCTCCGCAGTTCACGCCATGTCCACGATTAACCCGCTCAGTGCTCAGCGTGCGTGCGCGGGAATTACACGCACCCGTATCTGCTAAACTCAGATGCGGGGTCCGGTTGTGGTGCACCCAACGCCCTCCCAGCGCATGCCCACATCGTCCGCCCCATCAATGCCAATCATTTCTGAGTCCTGCGAGCAAGGGTAAACAGATTGGACGGGCTCACGGGCTGTGTACAGCAACGACCGTAGCAGGTAGGGAGCTCAATGGGCATGCATGACGCAAACGTGGTCCCCATATGTGGCGCACGGCCTGCAATGCCAGGTGTGACAACAAGCACGCGTCCGCACGTGCACCCAGAGCACCCCCCCGACAATTCCTTGACTATTGGGACCTATTTCATCGGGCTCAGGCACACAGACACACACACACACAAACACACACACACACACACACACACACACACACACACACACACAAACACACACCGCAGGCCCACATCCGCTCCACTTACCCACTGGCCCCCTCCGTCGGCCCAGTGGTTGTAGCGGCTGCTCGTCTCAATGCGCGCACGGACCTCGCGTATCTCCTGCAGCCGCGCGCTGTCAAGGCCGGCGCGCTTCATGGCGGCACGCTTGCTGGAGCCGCCGAGCACCACCACAGGCCGGTCCTGAACCTGCCCCTGACCCTGACCCTTAAGCTGCTGTTCCTGCTCATGCTGGTGCTCAGGCTCGTCGTCCACAGGCTCGGCGTTGCGGCGGTAGCACTCCCAATAGCGCTCGCCTGCATGCCCAGGACGCTGGCGATGCGGACCTGTTGCTTCCAGGCCTAAGCTGCTGTTTGCGCCTGTATTGCCGGTGCGGTTGTGGCCAGAAGCGGCGAATGGCTGGGGTACAGGCTGTGTGTTGGGTGTCGGCACTGTGCCTGTGGTGCTGGGGATTGCGCCCTGGCGTGCACGAGACCACTTGCTGTCTGCTGAGGCAGCTCCTCTGCTGGGCGGCTTCGCCTCCAGGACACGTAGCAATGCCGCACGAGGAACAGCAGTTTGGGATGAGGAGGAAGGCTGCCGGCTACTGCCATTCAGCAGTTTCAGCAGCCCACCACCGCCGCCACCGGGCGCAGATGCACTTCCAGGCTGGCCCTTGCTGACGTACCCAGTGTCTCCTTTGAAGCTGGATACGTCCCTGCGTACAGGAGTAGTAGGGGCAATGTTAATCATGTTCCCGAGTGACGACGGCTGGACGAAGGCACGCAGCTCCGCTCCTACCTGTTCTCCTCAGCTGGCGGTGAGCGCTTTTTGACAAACTTGCTAATATCTCGCTGCATATTTCTGATGAACACTGCCTACGGTATGCTTCTTCTGCAAGCCCAAGTGACAGGCGCCTGGCGGTCACATTTGCAGTTGTAGTTGCAAATTCGATAAGCGCGTGTTTGTCATGCAATGCTCATAGTACTGTAAATACTGTAGCGCGGCGGGGAGGCTCAAAATTTTGCAGCAGGTTTTGGATCCAGCGCGGAAACAATCGCTGAAGACCTGGCCCTAGGAGCGCTCTCCCTGTAGGATATCGAGTTCACTCGCCAGCCCCAGTAAATTAAACGCTCAAGTACGGTACAACTTCAAAGGCCACGCAGCTGACTCTCGCATGGCGCCACGACGAGGCTCCCATTTCCTTGCACCTGAACGTTGCTCGCCGTTAGCCAACCTTTAGTAACTATGACGGTACCGGCGACGTCAGCAGGGGAGCCGGCCCAGGGCGGGAAGCGGCCACTGCACAAACGCAAGTACCGGCCCCTCGACGTCAAGACCTGGTATGAGGGCTCGCTTCGCCTCATCGGCTGGATTCTGGTCATCTGCCTCGCGGTGCTCACGGCCGGCCTTTGGTTGTCATATGAGGTGAGATGAGGGCAGGCGGCAGACCGGGGACACTGCGACCCCACGCTGTGACCCTAGGGCAGTCCCAAATCCACACGCATAAAGCTTACACGGTTATGGTGTATCCCGTATCGCGCTGCGCCGCAAACCGCAGCTGTTTGTGCTCAATAAGCACGACACGGACTTTCGTGACATCTACTTCGACCAGCGCATCACCAACAACATCAACAAGTGAGCGGATTCAGGCTAGTGTGGACGTGCCCTATCACTCCGGCGCGTGTGCCCGCCTCACTCCCTATCAAACCCTAACACTTCTGCCCCCTTCCCCTCCTCCCAATCCTACACGCCCGCCCCCGCTTCTATCTTTACAGCATAGGACACAAGAACTTCCTGCTCGCGGAGTATTGCTGCAACCGCGACCCGGTGCACTTCCCCTACAGCTGCGATGAGTTTGCGCCAGACCAGTACAGCGCAGCGGCGCCGTACTGCAAGCCGCTCATCATGCTGGAGTGCACCGACATACGCGGCGCCGCCTGCAACGCGGTGAGGGCTGAGCAGGGGGGAGGGGGCTGAGTGGAGGTCTGGGGAGGGAGGGAAGGAGGGAGGGCGGAAGGGAGGGAGGAGGGAGGGAGGGAGGGAGGGAGGGAGGGAGGGAGGGAGGGAGGGAGGGAGGGAGGGAGGGAGGGAGGGAGGGAGGGAGGGAGGGAGGGAAGGCGGGAGCGGGGCGGGGCGGAGCGGGCCGGGGCATGGAGGGGCGTCAGGAATGGACGGGGGGCCTGGAGGGCTGCCTGCAATGCACGCGGACAGGAACGCAGCAGCAGTAGCCAAGCTGGTGTCACCGCCTGTCGACATATCTGAAACAGGCAAGGGGGCTCGAGCACACTTAATCGGGAGCTTACGTTGCCGTTTTCTTATGTTTCGGAACTTCACGCCGGTAACACCCCGGCCCCGGAACCCTGCCCGCTGACACGCTGTGTCCCACTCCACTTGCCAACACGAACAACACGCACGCACACAGACTCGGCAGGTGCTGTACGGTGCGGTGGGGCTGGCCATAGTCAACGACCGCGCGGTGTACTTGAACTGCACGGCGGGGGGCCGTGTGCGTGTGGGCGCCGCGGCGGTGGCGGTGGGCCGCCCCATCACGCTGGTGGCCTACTACCAGCAGGCGGCCACCGGGGCCACGCTGGTCATCCAGAGCCCCTTCAAGTGGGTGGCGCTCTGAGGAGGGGCGAGGGTGGGGCTGGGTTGGTGAGGCGTTGGCGTAGGTGTGCGTGTGGGGCGTGGGTGTGGGTGCGACCTTTTGGGGGGCGGGAGGTGTGGACTGCAGCGGGTTGCAGGGCGGACGGCGTGTGGCGTCGGGTTATGGCAATCGTATGATCTTTTGAGGCAGTGTGAGCTACTTGTTGACGTCCTCGTGTCCTTGCAGCTATCCATGTACCGCTTCGCTCCCTCGCCCTTCCCATGTTCCCGCACCTTCACTCCTGCCACCTCACCTCCCCTCACGCTGCGCAGCATCAACGCCACGGAGGTGTACCAGTTTGTAGACCAGGTGGCCGCCTCGGTGCCGGCAGCAGACGTCGACTACGTGCAGCCCAGGTGCGGGGCGGGGCCGGCGCGGCGCCTCTGCCTCCCTTTTACAAATGGGGATAAGCTGGAAGAGGAGGAGGAGGAGGAGGAGGCGGGGAAGCTGGGGGTTGACTTCGGCACTGCGCGAGCCTTACCCCCATACACCGTACATAAGCTCATGTAGCTCCTTCCTCGCACCTCACTGTCCCTCCGCGCACCACACGGCCGTGCTCACCCTGCTACCCCGCCTTGTCCCCAACGTCCCCAACCACCTCCCCAACCTCACACCATCTCCTCCAGCACCGACTCCCCAACCTCACACCACTTCACCAACCTCACATCACCTCACCAGCCTCACACCACCACCTCCACCCCCACCTCCCCCGCAGTACGCGGCTGAGCGGCACGCTGTCGCTGGAGGGCGTGCCCGCCTCCGCCGTGCTGGCGCTCTACCACGACGACGCCCGGCGGCTGCGCGCGCCGCCGCCCTGGAAGTCCGTATCCAACCTGTGGCCCTGGCCCGGCATGAACGCGCGTTGCCCCAACACCGGCGTCAACAACGCCTATTACTTACTGGGTATGTGGGTGGGTTGCAGATACCAGCCCAAAGTAAACCGAACCCAATGCGATGAGGAAAGCGTGGCCTACGCATTGACAACGGAGTGGCCCGCGACAATACGGTAGTCCCCATCCCCGAAATGCACTGAGTTCTGGGGTGCTGGGGTGGTTGGTTGGGGTGCTGGGGCGGGCGGGTGGACTGGTGAGTGCAAGACAGGAGGGTAGCACCGGAAGCACATCAAGACGCAAAAGCGCACATGCCGTCTGTGCCTGCCGCTGCCCCGTCTTAAGGCCACGCCTCGCCCCCGCCTCGGCCCCTGCTGCACGCCCCGTTCGCTCCCGCGCCCCCGCACCCCCCCTGCAGGCGAGGCGCTGGTGATGATCCCTCGCTTCGCGCTGTCGCGGCCCGCGGACACGCTGCTGACCCTGGGCGCCGGCAACGACACGCTGCTGGTGCCGGCCTGGCAGGTGGTGGCAGTGGACAGCGACAACCAGACGGTGAGGGGCAAGCAGAGGCAGGGAGGGTACTGTGGGCTATGGGGCTTGGGCTCCGGATTGGCATGGAGCAGATGGCTTCGTGCCTGTGTACCTGTGTTGCTGATGCTGCTTACGAGAACTGCGGTGATGCGGATGCTGGTGTTTGTGGATGTTTGGTGCTGCAGGTGGGCATGTCCACGGATGTGGAGGTCAGCTTTCTGTCCGCGGTGCAGGTGTGTGCGGGACGGGGAGAGGCATGCGGGGTCGCGGGACTGTAATGGAGTGTGCAGACGGTACATCGGTATCAAACGTACAGTCGACATCGAGACGGCACTTACAAGCACGGTGCTGTGCAGCCGGGCACAGCGTGTTACGAACAGTGCATTTCTACACACACGCACACACATTCACACACAATCACGTCTGGCTGGGCTACATTTTGTTGTATTCCCAAAACATTCACACACATTCACCCTGTGCTTTCCTAACGCACACGCACGTGGCTCTCTCTGCAGGTGTCTCTGGGCCAGGTGTCGCTGCTGGGCGCCTGCGACGGCTGGCGCTTCAGCCCGCAGGCCCAAGACATCAGCTACACCTACGTGCCCTACTGGACCGGGCCCATCGCGGAGCTCCAAGACGGAACCACCTTTGGCCCCTTCGTGCAGGTGCGCAGCGGCTGCCCAGGCGTGGCGTGGAGTAGGGGAACAAGGGGCCGCGCGAGGGGCGCGGTTAATGGGCTGCAGCCGGACACAGCGGATACCCACTCGACGTACCATGCGTCGAACCACACAGCGCACGCACGCACATACACACACACACACACACACACACGCACAAACGGCACAAACGGCACAAAGCACGGTACTACCGCATATGCCTACTCGAGCACGAAACAAACGCGAAACTTATGGACACGCGTACGCAGGTGGTGGCGCTGAACGTGCTGGACGTGAACGGGCCGCGCTTCTTTGAGCTGCCGTACTACGGCGGCATGTGGTACATCTGGAACGCCTTCTTCATGACCTTCATCTGGCTGGTGTCCAACAGCCTCATGCTGTTCATCATCATCCTGGTGTGGTGGAACGTGCGCTCCAACCAGGGCCTGCCGCCCATCATCTACCGCTACATGCAGAAGTACAGGGGCTGGTAGGGGTGTGGTGGCGGCAGGAGGAGGAGGAGGAGGGCGGATGGGTGGTATGGTAGGTGCGTGGGGCACGGTGAGGGGAAATGGCCGTTGTGGAGGTGTGTCTGCAATGTGCTTGGTGCCGGTAATGTTCAGTGTTGGGTGCGGCGCGATGTGTGCTGCGGTGCACCACGTCAGTGCACCACGCAATGCCGCCGTTGCGACTGGGAGGGAGGGAGGGATTGAGAGCCATGTGTGAGGGCCCTGGCGGTCCCTGACGAGGAACAACATTGCGCAACGGCCATGCGTGTTGCAGGATGAGCGTGAAATTAGCGTGATAGGGCCGTGACCTGTTCTGGCATCCGTTCATGTGCATGGTTACGGCTGCAGAAGACGAGTCTGACTGTGTGGAAGACACTTGACCTCGAGGAACCGTGAGCTGGCTGGTGTGACCGTCCGTGACAGTCCGCTGGCGACGGTACTGGGACACGCATGTGTTCGAAGCGATTGATGGGTCAGGTGTTGTGTTGTACGCACGCATGACAGTAGGCTTTTAGAGTGTACGCTTGCAGCCCAGTCGGTTTGCCCTGAGGAGGCAAGTGGGCGTTAACCACCGACTGCTTCACTACCGCATCACGCATGCGGTATCCACATCCTCGTCCGAGCTCATCAGCCTCCTCGGAAACGGCAAAGGAAGGAGTCAGCCTGCATCACGCCCACGCAGCCTGCACAGACCGCCTGTCTGCGCCTTCATTTCGCTAGCTGCTCATACAGTGACGCGGAGAGGTGTCGCCCTGTCTTCCAGATGCCCAGACACGACCTAGCCAGCTGAAAGCAACAGCTCTATGACCTGCTACCTGAGACAGTGACTCTCAACAGCCTGATCGGCAGCATGAGAGTGACTTAAGAGCACACACCTGCAAGGCCACCATCGGCGCACCCACGCGATCAGCGACAACAGACAGCCCAGGAAAGCCTAACAACCTGCACCACCCGAACGCGCGAGTCCTGCAACCGCATACCCGCCGTCCCTTCTGCCTCCGCCTTGGGCCTGCCAGCACGGCACATGCGATTGCGATATGGTAAGATGACTACGGTAGTCTCATAACGCACTGCAGTGGCCCATCGCCCATCGCACGGAGGCGGCCCGTCGAAGGCCGAAACGCTAACCCCCGCACGCCCCGCACACCTCACTCCTGCATACTTAGGGCCACCCTGGTGAATGTGCACTGCGTTGGCGGGCGCAGTTTCAAATCAGCAAGAACTCTGGGTGGGTCTGGTCAGGGGTGTAGCACCCCTGGGTCTGGTGCAAGAATGCCTCCGTGCCCCAACCAATCTCAGTTTGGGCTCTCTGGAACACACGCGCACGGTTCCCGAGCAAAGGCCCCGCCAAGATGTCGCCGGTGCGCCACCAGTCCACCACCAGGCCACCACCATCTGCAGCATCAGCGCAGCCGCCGCGCGGCCGCGCCCCGACTATTCGACATGTCTATTACGCCCCGCGGCATCCAGCCCTGCCGCCGAGGCCGTAACCCGCAAGAGCTGCACCTGGTGAACAGGCGTGCTGGAGGCGAAGGAGGAGGAAGCTGCCGGCTGCACGACCCCCTCAATAGCTCAACCCCCTGTTTGGTACCGTAGCGCAATGCAACACTGCGAGCGAGACGGCGGGCACAGAGAATCGACAGATGGAAGTGTGACACCAGGTGTTACATTGCAACTTTGCGCGACTGCGCCTCCTGATGCAGCAGAGAGCGCTGCGCTCGCCCCCAGATGATATGCACAGAACTTATCCTCATGCATGCTCAGGAACGAGGAGCCCGCCATGTGTGTTTGCCCTCCCGGGCTCACTTCGTCTCCACGTACCCTGACACACGCACGCCAGCTCTAAACCATAAATGCGTGCAATGAGGCAGCCTTGTTCTTTCCGTCCCACACTTTGTATTGTACATCGCATCTCAGCCTACATGGGCTGTGCATGTTGAAAAACAGTCCTGGCGCATCGCCGTCTCACTGCGCATGCGCCGTTGCCCATATCCTCAGTCCGTTCTGTCAATGCCCGCGCTCACCACATGTTGCAATGCATCGGATCCACGCCTTGCGAAACAGCATGCAAGCCTTAACATGCATCAAGTCCTCCACCCCGATGGCCCTCTCTTGCATGCGGCCCAAGCTGCTGCAGGCTATCTTACTCGTTCAGCCACCAGTGTGCCAGCGCCTCCTTGGCGCTGGGGCGGTCGGAGGGCGAGGGGGCCAGTAGCTGCGCGCACAGGTCGCGGCAGCCCTCGGGCACCCACTCGTCCAGGTCATCCTCAAACTGCGAGTACGCCACGAGCCGCCCTGCCTCAACGCAGAACTGAGCTGCATCTGCTAGCAGCAGCCCCACCGACGCCATGTCAATCATGCGGCTCAGCCCACACGCCGGCGTGCCCCCGGCCAGGTGCACGCGCTGTTCGGGTGCCGCTGTCAGCCAGGAGCCCCCGATAGCGCCGCGGATCAGCATGCCCTCGCTGTCGGTAGGCTCGGCCGTCCCCATGTCGCCCAGCACAAAGTGGATGGCGCCATCGCTGGCGCTCAGGTCGACGAACACGTTGTCACCCTTAATGTCGCCGTGACACATGTTGTTGTTGTGCATGGCATCCACCGCCGTGAGCACCGAGACGGCCAGCTGCTTGAGGAGCGGAGTGGACAGTATGGTGTGGGGCTTGGGGGCCTTGGCCCGCTTGCTCTTCTTGACCTTCTTGAGCACCCCGCTGCGCCTGTCCACGTCCACGCAGTGCACCAGCATCTGGGAACGGGGGGGGGGATAGATGGAGTAATGTAAGAGTGGCGCGGCGCCAGCCAGCTATGGAGGCAGCCATCAGCGGCAAAAGAAAGGGTTGCCAAGCTTGCCAACCCGACCTGACTCTGTCCGTGTTGACAGAGACATGCAGATGGCCCCCACGGCCCCACCCCATCCACGCGTGCTGCCCGCGCGCACATGCAACTGCACCCTGGGCCACGCTCTGAATACCGCCGAACTTACCAGGTAGTCAGACAGGGGCATGCCCGGCACGTAGGAGAGCAGCAGCTCATGTGGGTCGTCATCCGTCTGCGGCTCCGTATAGCCCAACAGCTGCACGGCGCTGGCGCAGCCCGCTGCTGCGCGCGTGCCCGCCACCTCCTGCTGCAGTAGCTCGGTACGTGACACGCCGTCGGTGCGGCGGAAGATCTCCTTGCGCACAGCCTGCATGACGCCGCCGCCGGGAAGCGGGATGCTCACCACGTCAACGCGCCCACAGCCACCTTTGCCAAGCTCCTTTACAGGTTCGCAGCGCTCGAGGCCGCGGCGGGCCAGGTACGTGGCGAGACTCTGCATCAGGGGGGGAGCGAGGCGGAGCGGCACAGCACGCGCGGATGAGGCAGACTTGTAAAGACAACAGAAAGTCAGGGCCCAGGAGGGCCCAAGCTCCCAGGCGATGCGCAACACACGAACAGCGTACCCAGCCTGGGCCAGTCCAGCCACCCAGCCCACGCCCAACGGCTTCGCTTACTCACCTCGAACACCTCCTGCACCTCCTCCACCTGCACTTCCTCCACTTCCTGGCTGTTCTCTACGCCGTTCTCGCCTAGAAGGCGCTCTTCGCGATGGCCCTTGTCCGCGCACAGGCATGTGGGCTTCTGCTTCGATCGGTGGGCGGGCGTAAGGATACGTGTAGGCCGTGCGTCAAGGTCAAGTAGCGTGGCCGCGTCAACCGCTAGGCCCCGGTAAGCAGCCAACCCCATCTTCCCCACGCAGTCGCACGAGCGGTATCATCCATGCTCTACTTTGAACGAAGCAGGGCCAAGGTCGCTCACCGTCGATGCAACCTCCGAGGGGATGGCGTCCAGCACAGGCGGACTAGAAGTGCTTGCGGTCGTGCAAGGCATCTGCTCGTTTTCGCGACACACGAGGTTGAGGACCTGGTCGCGACGGTGGCGCAGTCCGAGAAGTAAGAGGCCCCCACCGAACGCCAGGCCCAGGCTGGCAGCAGTCGCGAGGGCTCTGATACGTTCTGACATATAGCGTGTGTCGCGGGGCAGACTCATCGACGTGTTAGGCTCAAGGAGGCAGCGCAAAAGGTCACCTGACCGAGTCTGTCCGCTATCGCGCTGTACTGTACTGAAGCCCAGATTGCAGCCTGAGAGATTGAGGTTGCTCAAGTTTAACTTTACAGCTTGTATGGATTGTGCTTGCAATTTGGGAAAGCTGTCTGAAGCAAGGGCGATGAGGCGACGAGCTCGCACACCTTTCCTATGCCAGAAGGGCACAGGCCACTGCGAGTTGGTAAGATAACTAGTCTCATAACGCAATGCTGTGGCCCATCGCCCACGGAGGCGGCTCGTCAAAGATGGAAGCGCTAACGCCCCGCACGCCCCGCACACGCCACCTCGGCATGCTTAGGACCATCCGGGTGAATGTGCAATGCGGTGGCAGGTGCAGTTCCAATTCAGCAACAACTCAAGGGTGGGCTGGGTGTAAGGATGCCTCCGCGCTCCAGCCAAGCGTACCGTGGGAACACACGTGCACGGTTCCCGTGCAAGGGCCCGCCAAGATGTCGTCGGTGCGCCACCAGTCCACTACCGCCTGCCGCATCAGCGCAGCCGCCGCGAGGCCGCGCCCCGCCTGTTCAAGCATTTCTATCACGCCCCGCCGCATCCAGTCCTGCTACAGAGGCCGCAACCCGCAGGAGATGCACCTGGTGGCCCGGCGTGCTGGAGGAGCGGCAGCGAAGCTAGAAGGAGGAGGAAGCTGGCGGCTGCACGACCCCTGGTTTGTGTGGGCGGAATCGCGGAAGCCCACCCCCGCTACCTAGAGGGGAAATACCCCGTGCCTTTTAATGAGCCGTGCAGGCCATCTTCGCTATAAAACACTGAGCGCAAGGGCGGCACCGAATTGGTTCGGTCCATACAAAATTTGGGACCTGATGGGCCCCGCTGCCGTGCATGGCTCCTCCATCCTGCGCAGCCCGCCTGTCCGCGCCTTCATTTTGTTAACTGCTGACACAGTGACACCCCGCAACTGCTCACACAGTGACACCCCGCAGAGGTGTCGCCCTGCCTTCCAGACGCCCAGACACGACCTAGCCAGCTGAAAGCAACAGCTCTATCACATGCTACCTGAGACAGTTACAGTGCTACACACACCAGCCTGATCGGCAGCATGAGAGTAAGAGCACACACCTGCAAGGCCACCAGACGCTCAGCGATCACAAACAGCCCAGGAAAGCCTCCCTTCCTGCCTTCCTGCATCACCCAAACGCGCGATTCCTGCAACCGCATACCGGTACTTTGCCTTCTTCCACCGCCGTTGGCGCGGGGGCGGTTCTCGGCAGTCAACTATGTCAGCGAAGTGCTTCCCTTGCCCTGTTACGTCGTTCCATTCTTCCACCACGCACGCAGTCGCTCGGTCCCACACATGTCACACACCGCAGCAGTGTGCCATCCCAGCCAACCTACCACACCCCCACGGCCACACCCCACGGCCACGCGCAGCCCCGCTACGTCAGCTTGGCTGCCAGTGACCTCTGGTCGTCCTCCTCCCGAAGCATCTGACGAACCGCAGCAATCACCGCATCACCCAGCGCGCCGCCACGCCACGCGCCCTCCCCTCCCGCCCCGCCTCCACCCCCGCCCGCGCCCCGGAAACGCTGCTCCAGCAGCTTGTTCAAAGCCCGGCGTAGCTGCTTGACCAGCACCGCCGTCTGTGCCCGGCACGCCACGCGCACGCCTCCTCCTCCTGCTGCTCCCCCGCCCGCCCCCGCCCCCGTGCCGCCGACCACCACTGCGCCCTCGGCGTGGAGCACGGTGAGTGGCTCGGGTCCGAACAGCAGCAGCGACAGCGGCGAGGTGGCGGTCACATCGCGGAGGTACAGGCGCGAGGTCTTCATCTGTAGGGTTCGGTGTGGAGGGCGTGGAGGGTGTGGAGGTGTAGGGCAGGGGAAGGCGGCAGAGGGTTGGTATACGAATTTGCGTGCAAGAGGAGCAGGACGTTCGATGCTGCTAAGGCAAATCCCGAAATTAGCCACGGCAGTTTGGAAGGCTGTATGTTTGAATGAGCGCACAACATGCAGGCATGCACACGCACGTGTAACCTGCTCCACACCTTGTCCAGTCCACCCGACTTAATGTTGCACTTGGGACTGACTTTCACCCCCCCCCCCCATCCCGCCACACCCACCCATCCTGCCGCTCTTCCTCCTCACCTTCTCCAGGTACACTAGGTAGGGCTGCTCCAGCTGCGGCGTGGCCAGGCCGTGAACCACACTGCTGGGGTGCACAAACACCTGCGGAGGGCAGCATGAAGGGGGGTTCGAGGGTGGCAGAACATTGGAGTCTGCAGGGCAGGTAGCGGGATAGCGGACACAAAACAGCTACTGCTTTACTGCTCGTTCAAGAACAAGCACCATGCGGTGGCAGGCTGGCAGCACTTTGGGCTCTTGTACGAGTGCGAGCATGGAGCATGCACCTAAAGCGGGCAGCCCCGAGAGACTGAACCTAAAAGTGTGGTGACTGCGCGCACCTCCTCGCCGGCGCCCGCGCCCGGCGCCGCGTCCGCCCAGCGCGGCGGCCCTGTGGGGCTGGAGTCCTCACACATTACCGCCACCGCCGGACTCAGCGCTGCCGCCAGCGCCGCCTTCACCTGTTTACCGCATGGTGGGTGTGGGTCTGAGTAGTTATTCCCGACCCTGGAACAAACCGTTGCCAACCCAGGACACATAGAGCACGGAGGAGTGGGTATGGGTGTGTAAGGTCAGCTCTTAATGCCACAGCAAGCACGTGTCCCTGCCCCAAATCCAGACCGCAACCGAAACCGAAACCGCCAATTCCCAACTGCCGCCACAACCAGCAAAATCAAGCACAACTTCGCCGTAGCCAAGCCACCATCGACACAGCCTGCCGACCCAGCTCCCGACTCACAATGACCGGGTCACGTGCGTGTTTGTTCCAGGGCGCCATGGGGTCGTCCAGCCACTGGCCCGCCGCCGCCAGCGCCGCCTTGCCGTGACCGCCGCCGCCGCCGCCGAACTCGTCACCGCCGCCGCCGCCACCCCGAGCCCCGGCCGGCTGCACCAGGCGCGCGTCGGCCAGCATCGCGGCCAGCTGGCACCTGTGCGCCGTGTTGTGTTGTGTTTGTGTTGTGATGTGATGTGTTGTGCTGTGTGCACGCACAGCATAGAAGCCCCACACGCCTTCCAAACCGCCCCTCCCCCAAAGAGGACACGCTCGGCCCCCACCTCATCTCCGCCAGCTGCTCCAGCGTCTGGCCGTGCAGGAAGTGCTTCTTGGCGCAGGCGGCGGCCGCCCGGGCGCTGCCGCCGTACTTGGAGCTGCCGGCGATCTGCGGGGAGCGATGGGTGGAGGTGCATGGAGTGTGTGTGTGTGTGTGTGTGTGTGTTTGCGAGCGCGTGTACTAGGGAGCGCATGCACCAGTTACGCGCGGTTGTGTGGAGGCCACAAAGGCGCGAGAGCCCACCTGACACTAGCCCCTGCCGCCCGCCGCCTGGCCCCTGCCCCCTCCCCCCTTCCCCTGCCCTCCCGCCCGTCCCGGCCCCCCTGCCCCCTCCCCTCTCTCACCCGCCACAGCTCGTAGGCCGCCACCAGCAGCAGGTGGTCGCTCTGCTGCCCCGCCGCAATGCCGCCGCCACCCGGGGCCGCCAGCGCCCGCCGCGCGCGCTCCGCCTCGCCGCGGTCCTCCGTGGGCGTGAGGAAGGGAGACCTGTGCAGCAGGATGTGCGACACGAGCGACAGGGCGGCAGCAGCCGGATGGGCGCCAAGGCAACGGTACTGTAGGGCCAGTGCGACACTTGAGGAGGTGGCGGCCGTGGAGATGGTTGTGGCCCAACGTATATGTTTTCTACACGAGCACACCTCTTCCGGCGCACCCTGCCCGGGGTCTCCATGCCACCGGCCCCACCTCCAGCTCTTCCTCCCTGCCACATCCCACACACTCCCGCCCCTGACCCCTAACCCCTCCCCGCTCGCCCCCTCGCCCCCTGGCCCCCTCCTCACTTGTGGCTCATGGCTGCGGCGATGGTGGCCGCCGGCGCCAGGCAGCCCAGCAGCGCCCCCACCACCAGCAGCTTGCCCAGGCGCGGCGCCACGGGCAGCAGCGCCAGGTGCCGACCCAGGGGGCTCAGGACCTCGCGGCGGGCGGCGGCCAGCGCGGCGGCGGAGGCGATGGAGGCCGAGGTCTGCGGCATGGAGACCTGCCCGGGGGTCTGGGCTTGCGGCTGCAGGGGCTGCTGGGGCTGCTGGGGCTGCTGGGGCTGCTGGGGCTGCTGAGGGAGGTGTGGGGGCTGGCCTGACGGCTGCTGGAGTGTGGAGGTGGAGGTGGACGTGGTGGGTGGTGCGGGCGGCTCCAATGCGCCGACCTGCACATGTCGGGAGCAGCAGCATTTTGGGGGCGAATTAATTAGAAGTAGCTTCGCACACTGTGTGAACGGTTCGCTGGATGCGTTTGGACGTGTAACCCTATCGTCGAGGAGGCGACGTTGCCCGTCTCCTGCCCGAGGACCGCACCTTACTTCCTGTTACTCAAACACACGCACCCACACACAAACGCACCCTCACACCCACATTCCCAGCAGTTGGCTTTAATTTGGGCTGAAATTTACAACCCCTCCCCCCCGCCCCGCCCACCTGCTTGAGCACCTCCAGCGCCGCGGTGACGGCCCGCGGCTGCGGCGGCTCCAGCACCCGCGCCAGGAACTCGGACACCGGGCCCAGGCCCATGAGCAGGATCTGGAGCGGAGGGGTGTGCGAGTGCGTGCGTGCGTGCGCGTGTGGTTGTGGTTGTGGGGAAGCAGGAAAAGGATGTAAGGAACGAAATGTGTCCGGACGAAAATGCAAACACCTCGTGGCTCGTGACGCAGCTCCACCCTACCCTCCGTCCTACCCGCCATCCCACCCTGCCACCCGAATCGCCCGTCCCCATCGCCTCCTCCCCATCGCCCCGCCCCTCTCTGATCCCCGAGTTGCATGGACGGATAAGCCCCCTATCCACCCGCCCACCCACCCGCCCACCTGCAGCACCAGCTCTTCCAGCGGCACGCGGGTGATCTCGGGCGCGCCGTACCGCCGCATGCCGCCGCCCTCGAAGCGCTGCCGGGTGTAGGTGGCGTAGCACACGCCCGGCCGCACGCGGCCCGCCCGGCCGGCGCGCTGCTGCGCTGAGGCGGCGGACACCCAGTCCTCCACCAGCATGGACATAGCGCGGCTGGGGTTGAACCTGGGGGAAGGGAGTGTATGGTATGGTTAGTAATGGAGATGGCGATGGGCAACAGGCGTACAGAGTTTGAATGTGGCATAGGCCGAGAGGCGAGCAGACGGCCACCCGGGGTAAGCTCGGCGGAGCTGCACACCGCACCCGTGTCCAGCGCCCAGCGGCCGCCCCTCCACCCCCAACCCCATCCCCACCCCACCCCGCACCTGCGCTCCTTGTGCCGGCCCGTGTCCACCACCGCCACCACGTCCTCGATGGTCAGAGACGTCTCCGCAATGTTGGTCGCCAGGACCACCTGAGGTTGGTGAGGGGGCGGCGGGCACAGCAGGAGGGGCGTGGGAAGCTTGGAGCAATATGATAGCGTAAAGGAAGCAGGATTTGTGTGGACAGTCTACATGTGCATGTGCATGCGCATATACATGTACATGCGCACGTGCATGTGTCGACGCCTGCCGCATCCGGAATCCGACTGCCTTCCTCAAACTGCCTATTGCCGCCCGCCACCCCGCGTTCCACGCCGGCTGCGCCCTTCCAGCCCGACCCTGCCATCTGCACCACCTTCACCACCACCTCACCTTGCGCAGCCCTGCCGGCGGCGGCCGCAGCGCCGCGCGCTGCCCCGCCGGCGGCACCGCACTGTGCAGCGGCAGCACCACACAGCGCGCGCCGCCCGCCGGGCCCTTGTTGGAGAAGGCGCGCTGCGCTGTGAGCCGGTCGTACAGCATGTTGATCTCACCGATGCCTGTGTGGAGAGGAGGCAGCAAGGCACATTGCGGTCACAAGGCAGACCGGCGATAGGCACGTGCGACAGTCGGTGCTGTTTTACACACAGTGACTTGTTGTGCGTGCTGCTCCGCTGAGCGATGCACACACACGCACACGCACTCACACGCACACATACGCGGACCATGCACGCACACACACACACACACACACACACGTCTGGACGGACTGCAGTTGCGTTTTGAACACGCACACATACGCGGGCCACGCACGCACGCCCAACACACACACACACACGCCCCTCCCCCCCCCACACACATACATATACACACACGCCCCACACACGCACCCGGCAGGAACACCAGCACCGCGCCCGGCTCGGACGTGGCGTCGATGTGCCCCAGCAGCGCCTCCAGTAGGTCGTAGTCGATGCGGTGCTCGTCCAGGCGCGCCAGGTTGCGCCGCACGAACACGGGCACGTCGGTGCTGTAGGCCTCGGGGTCGTAGTCCGGGTTGAGGGGCGCGGCCAGCGACTCATCGTCGCCGAAGCCGCGAGACACCAGGTCGCGGGCCGCCCTGGACGGCGGGATGGAAAGTGGGTGGATAGGTATGGGCGGGTGGTTTGGTGTAGGTGGCTTTGCCAGTGCTCCGGCTGGTGCGAGGAAATGGACAGGCAGGACTTCTTGTTGGTCTCACAGTGGCCTTTGGGCGTCAGCAGCAGGCAGGATTTGGGGCCACAAAGGTCGGTCAAGCTCGTCAGGCACCGGCAACAACCCACGCAATTCTCGTAAATAGACAACAACCCCGGGAACAAAGACCGCATGCGCGTACGCTATCCTGAGGACACCAAACACGCATCCACCTGCGCACAGCCCGCCGCCACACCTGCTGCCGCCCACAGCGGACTGCGTGTACTGGTGCGCGGTGGTGGGGCCGCGCCGCCGCAGCGCCGCCGGGGCGTCGCTGGCCAGTCGGTAGCCGGTCATGCCGTACACGTCCTCCAGGAACATGCGGGTGACGGGGAAAGTGCGGCCCGCGGCGTGGAGCACTGCGGGCGTGTGTTGGGTGTGGGGTCGCGGTGTTGCGGCAGGAGAGGTAAAGGTGGGCAGAGCGGAGGGTTGGGTGCCCGGGCCCAACAAATGGAGGGGCACGACAAGGCTAGGTTGAAGGATGAGTGGCGGTGTTAGCTCGCGTGAGGGCCAGGCACCGTTGTGGAGTTGGCGTCAGTACCGCATTGTTTGCTCCCTGCTGCCCAAACGTAGCATGACAAGAGCGCCCAGGTGCGCTCCTGTGTCCGTTCGCGAACTGAACCGTTCCAAGTAGATACCACTCACCCGGGCAGCCGCCGAAGTAGCCCGCAAACAGCTTGGCGTCTAGGGTCGCGCTCATCAGCACCACCTTGAGCTGAGGAGGCGGGGGGCCGCCGCCGCCGCCCGCCGCCGCCAGCGCTTCGCGCTCCGCCCTCCGCGCCGCAAGCAGGTCCCGCAGCAGCGCGATGAGGAAGTCGGACTGCAGCGAGCGCTCGTGAACCTGCGGGGTTGCAAGGATGGTTGGAAAAGCGGTACAGGATGCACTGAAGACCGCAGCCGAAGTCGTTACTAAATGAGCGGGGCATGGAAGAGGGGTTGGGGTTGCGTGCCCGAGTGGGTCGAACAAGGAGTCGGGGGGAGTGTGTTGGGCACACTGCGTACGATTCTGGATTGGGAGAAGAGCGGCGACTACTCAAGCAAAGGTACTAACAACAGCATGTGCATGCGACCAAACTCGGACGTGAGCACGTGTGCATGCAACAGCCCACCTCGTCCACCACCACGTGTGTGACGCCGCGCAGGCTGGGGTCGCCTGCCAGCCGCCGCAACAAAATACCTGCGGCAGGAGGGATATGTGGGTGTATGCGTGTGTTGAAAAGAAAACAACAAAACGAAGCCCGCCCAGACGGCGCGACGGAGTTACTTACGGATACCTACCGATACCGAGCGTCTTGTAGCCGCGTCGACCCCGGTAGTCATACGTACCCGCAAAAAGCCTGGAACCCCCCCTCGGGCGATCGACGAACGACCTGACCCCGAGTGGCACCCATATGCATTGTATGCGCCGCGCCCTGGGCGCGCTACAACCTTGACCCAGCACGCCTAATGCCCTGATTCCCGCCCGCTGGTCGTAGTCGAGCTCACCTACGGGTGATAGAGGAATTGCAGGCACAGGGGCGGCAGCGAGCAAGTGTCACGAGCAGGGAAAATGGCGACAGCGATGTTAAGGGCGGCGTGCAGCAAGCAAGCTAGGACACGCATCCCAGTCCCGGCCCGCTAATGATTGCTGGAAAAGAGAGCGAGGCTGTGGACGTCGAGAAACTTATAAGGAGTCATCGGCTGCATGGGGTCATGCTGGCGGGCGTCGGTTGCGGAGCACTAGAAAGCAGCGAACCCCCGGAACTGCTGGACGTGGGCTAGTGTGTGAGAGTGTGTGGCGCCGTGGGCTGGCGGGAGCTGGCCTCCCGCTCCCCACTCCACGGCGGCACCGAGGCTAGGCATGCTCGCGGCCGCAGTGGCCGCGTCGGCTGTCCGAAACCAGCCCCCCGGGGGACATCCATGCGTGTGTGTGTGTGTGTGTGTGTGTGTGTGTGTGTGTGTGTGTGTGTGTGTGTGTGTGTGTGTGTGTGTGTGTATGCAAGATCAGCTTGCAAGATCAGCTCAAGGGGAGTGCGTGTGAGCACGTGTGTGCCATCACAATCACATCCCAAACGCCTGACTCCACTCTCCCCAACCCCTCCACGGCTCCATCCGGCATCCCCCGACAGCCCCCTCCAAAACCCCCACGCGCACACACCTGTCGTGCAGAACGTGAGCCGCGTGTGCCGCGTCACCGCCGCACCCAGTCGTACATGGTAGCCGGTGGTGGAGGCGGGCCCGGGGCTGCCGGGGGCGGGCTCGCCGCGCTCGTCCGCCACGCGCTCTGCCACGCTAATGGCCGCGATGCGGCGGGGCTGCGTGACGACCACGTGCGTGGACGCGCCCGCGCCCGAGGCAATGGCGTCCTCAAGCAGGTACTGGGGGACCTGGGTTTGGGAGGGGGAATGTGTTGGGGATGTGGGGAGAAGGGTGCGTGGAGGTGGCATGAATGGCGATGAGGGGCGGACAAGTGGGGAGGTAGGGACGGGACGGGGCGGGGGTGTGGAGTTCGCGTAGATCAGGACACGGCTTCCTTGTGGGCCGACATGAGCGATGTGGAGTCCTGGAGGAGTGAGAATGTTGGCCGTGGTCCGCGGAGGCCGGTGGGTGGAGGACACCGAAGCGGCCACGGGGGTACGGCGTGCCGGGCATTGCGACGGGAGGAGAGGACACCAGGCCGGGGCCTCCGAATCTGGGTTTTCATTTTCGTCTGCGCAGTCCTTGCATTTAACCTCTTGCACATGTAAACCTAACAACTGTTGCACTGCTCAAGCAAATGAGTGGAGGAAAGGAGGACGGGCGTCTCTCGGACCAGCAGCTGCGGGAGCTCGGCGTTGTTTTCTTCAGTCCGCCAGTACAGCCAGTTCGGAAGACAGTGGTCATTGATGGCAGGAAGTGCCGGGTAAGCAGAACAGCACATACTGGTTGCAGCGCGCAAAATGCTGAACGGCTATTTCGGCAGGTATTTCGGTCAGAGGCCGAGCGGACAAAACATATTGCGGCATGCCGAGTGCAAGTCACAAGCAACTGCATACACGGGGCTAGGTAAGACAGAGGAAGGAACTGCAAAGTGCAGGCATTGCGTGCTTTCGATTGAACGTTATGCGACTCACGCGTGCGTGCAGGGGACCGTGCGTCATTAAGGCTATGGACGCCTGCCGGGGACCCAGCTGGCAGAGGTTCCTACCGTTCTGGCCAGGTTGGTGTTGGGCGCCAACGTGTGCGCCCCGTTGTCAGCCCTGGTGTGCCGCGGGTTCTGGCCCCGTGCCCATGCGATCCCGATCCACCACGGTGCCGCGTGCTTGTATGCGCAGGGAGAAAGGACCCACGAGCCGTTGAGGAGTGCGAGGCTGAAGCTATGGAGGTGCGTTAGCCGTGGCCGTCGGCCGTGGGCGTGAAGCTTTTGCCCGCCGTAGTCCCAACGCTGTGCTTGCCTATGCGCAAACTCCCGGCCGATCCCTCCCCTCACACACTCACGGGACACAGGCATGCGTAGCATCAGCGGAGCAGGACTGTGGGCGCTATGCGACCCAGCTTTGCGAAAACTCGCACCCCTCCCGCTTGTGGATAGACTGAAGGGCGCCGGCATGTGGTTGTCGATGTGCGAGCAAGACAGGTAGTGTGGCGTTGCGCGTGGCCTATGATAATGCCCCATAGGTGAGGCCCGGTTGTCATTGACATCCTCTCTCCAGTAATAAAGGGCTTTGGGTGTATGGTGATGTGGTGAAACCTGCCTGTGAAGGTGTTCACAGGAACCGGAGGGACTGAAATTTTTGCTGTCCTCATTGCTTTCCTGGCGTTCGTCCTAACTTGACGCACCGCGGAAGTTCGCTTATCGTGTCGAAGTACTAGGAGTGTGCTGAGCGTGGTTGAGGGCGTGAGCAAGTGTGCACCGAGTGAAGTCGTTCTGCTATGTGTGATGGCCGTTTTGTAGTGGGGTGGCGTCAGTGCTTGAAGTGCACGGGTATGTGTGTACGGTATGTGTTTGCGGACGGCTGTAGCATTATGACTTGATCGGTGGGGATATCACTGAATGCCACGAAGATTGCAGTATTAAAACCGACGTAGTATGAGAGTGAATGCTCGGTCAGGAAGGCTGAGCGTCAGCGTGAGGCGGCTTGCAGCATGGGCTGGTTTGGCCCTCCCTTATTGCATTCCATTGAATGCCGTCAGGACTCGCCCAGTGCGATATGGCTATGATGTTAGTCGGTGTGCATCGGGGGCATTGCGCATGCATAGATTATGCACGCTTATTCAGGGCAGGTCAGGTTTACGGAATGGAGACCTTCCTTGCTCAAGAGTACCCTATGTGAGTAAACCCTTTGTCCCAGGCCCTCGCCCACCTGAGTTGTCTTGCCGCAGCCCGTGTCGCCTGTCGGAGAGGCATCACATGCAATGGACGCTGTCGATTCTGGTGCACTCTGATAATACAGTACCCAGCGTCCATTGCCAGGACTAGGCAAGGCCTGGACTCCTTCCAAACAGTCAAAGCCCCAGCACACGAAAAGCGGCACAACAACAGAACATGCACATCAACTACATATCCCTGCAAGTTCTCAAATACACTCGTACACACGCACACAGGTATCCACATCCTGTTACTCACCGCTGACCACCACCACGTCTCCATCCCGCAGTGCCGCCAGCACCTCCCCACGGACCGCCGCAATGGGCAGGCCCGCACGCGCCTCCTGCATGGCCCGGCCGGCAGGGCTGGCCTGCAGGCGCGGCGGCAACAGGCCGGACGTAGGCAGGGAGGAAGGGGCGTCAGCAGGGCCACCGGGCCAGGGTAATGAGGCGGAGGCGCGGGGCATTGCTGCGCGCCTGCGACAGGCGGGGATCCAGGTGTTTCGCCATGCTAACAACGCTCGTGGGATTCGTTGGCAAGCACGCACGTGAAGGTGAACACACATGCATTCCGCCGCACCCATACTCCATCGTCCCGGCTCCGCAGCCCCGCCCCCGCAGCCCCGCATCCGCACCTGCCACCGCTCCATGGCTTTGCGCAGCGCCGCGCTTGTCGCCGCCAGCTCTGCCTCCCGCGCTGCCGTCGCCGCCGCCGCCGCCTTTGGGATCACACGGTTGGGGCATGTGACCCGGAGTGAGGTCAGCGTTGCAAAGAAAGAACGCAAGGATACGGTGCGGTTTAGAACTTGAAGCAACACGTCTGCCCATGCCACAAGGACTGCCACCAAGCGCCGGTGCATTACCCTAGCAGCACCCACCTGCTCCCGCTCTGCCTCCGCCTCCGCGGCCGCGCGCTCCGCCTCCTCCGCAGCCTCCACGGCCGCCGCGGCTTCGTCCTCCACGCCCTGTCCCTGCTGCTGCCGGCCCATTGCGACCATGTCCTCCCACTCCTCCTGCTCCACGGCGTCTCCGTCGTGGTGCGTCATGGGCTCTGCATGCTCCCCGTGCGGGTCCTCCATCTCCCGGTCCTCCTCATCGTCCTCCTGCTCGTTCACATCCCGCCGCCCGCGCGCCTCTGCCTCCGCCACCTCCGCCTCCGCGGCGGCCTCCGGATCCTCCGAGTCCCCGCCGTCCGCTGCAGCTGCCGCCAGCGCGCCTTCTGCTGCTGCTACTGCTGCTACTGCCGGCGGGGACGGCGCACACGGCGCTGGTGCGGCATCTGCCGGCGCGGCAGCCGAGGCAGCGACATCCACTGGCGCCGCCACTGCCGCGGCGGCGGCCTCGGAAGCTGCGGCCCTCTGCGCCGCCGCCACGCCGACAAAGACGGGCGCCGCGGGCGCAGCCCACACCGGCGGAGCGGACGGCGGCACCGCCGGCTGCGACAGCAGCTCCCGCAGCACGGACAGCTTCTCGTCCTCTGCGGCCTTGGCGGCGGCGGCAGCGGAGCCGGCCGCGGCCGCAGCCGCGCCGGCGGCGCCCGCTGCCGCTGCCAACGCCGCCGCGCCGTCGTTTGCCTCCCAGTCCAACCACAGCTGCCGCCACTCGGGCGCCATAGCCTGGGGTGCAGTGCAACCGAATGGACAGTGACACAGGGGCATTAATTCAACATGGGGACGCACGCCGTGATCCCAATCTACTGCATCTTCTTCCCGTCTTGGAATTGAAATTGATCACGCACGCCAGCCGCACGTGTCGGTGCCCACCTGGAAAGTGGACTGCTGCAGCTGCAGCGGGGGCGCCACCTCGTACAGCGCTCGTGCTGCGGCCGCGTCCTGTAGACAGGCGGAGGACGAGACGGGGAAGGACATGGTGTCACCGTTTGCGGCATCAGCGCAAAGCCGAACCGCTAGAAACACCCATGCACCACAGTCATGCACAACTGGCCAATTGCCAACGGTCAAGGGACCGGGCCAATAGTCGATCCCACCGGTCAAGTGGCGTTCGCAACTCGCGCTCGGCATCCGACATGTCACCCAGCACCCAGCATGCCACGAATACGAAAGGAAAGGCCAAGAGCGTGGCCGGGTTGCACAAGCTCCAAGCCATACACACCTGCGCAGCCGGCGGCTCGGGCCAGGAGCGGTGCAACGGCGGCCCCTCGGGCTGCTCCAGGGAGGGTATGGAATACACACGCACGCCGTACAGGTTGCGCTTCTTGGCAACACCCCTGCAGCGGGAGCACGTCACCCCAGTGAGTACTGAAGCCACCTACCGTATGCGATGCAATGACTGCTTGCACAGCGTCCACCCTCTCCCCGTGTGGCATTCTAGTACACAGACACACCCACGCACACACCACCAGTACCCACACACACACACACACACACACACACACGCACACACGCACGCACATGCACACACACACACACACACACACACACACACGCACACACTTGCGCACACGCACACGCCTACCTGGCCGGCCCCAGGTCCAGCACCACGTTGTAGCGGAAGCCGCCGCCGCCGCCCTCCGCCGCCGCCGCCGCCGCCAGCCGTTCGTACCGCGGCTGCGACCAGGCCATTTTCATGCACAGCTGGGACAGCAGCGCGCGGGGCGTCTTGGGCGGCTCCTGGGGATCACGGATTTTCGGTTTAACGGATTGCGTAACCGGCATCAGAGGGCACATCGTGATAGGGGGAGGGAGACGGAGCGTAATACTGCCCAGAACTTGAAAAACGTTCTAAACCGACAACAGCATTACTGATCAAGTGCGAGTTACACGTGCGCTCACCGGTGCAGGCGCCGCCGCGGGCTTGCCGCCCGCCGCCTTCTTGCCCCCGGCCGCCTTCTTGCCGCCCGCGCCTGCCTCCGCCGCCGCGGCGGCCGCGCGCAGCAGTGCCGAGGGCGCCGGCGCGGCGGCGGCCTCAGCGCCGTCAGCGGCGTTGAGGTCCTCGTCGAACAGCCCGGGCAGCAGGAAAGGCTCGTCATCATCCTTGGGCTTGGGCTTGGAGGCGGCCGCGGCGGCGGCCTCCGACACACCCTGCAGCAGGCGGGCGGCAACGCAGTGAAAGCTGCGAATCCAAGCTGCTGTTGACCGTGGGGCCATGTTTATCCACGTGACGTATACCACCAGTTTGGTAGTTTAGCGCTGGATAACCGGCCAAGAAGTGCGGCCGTGCACCGGCCGGTTTACGTCCTGGACCTACCCCGTACCCGGCTTCCTCTGCACAACACAATGCGCTGGGCAGCCGCCCTTGCCTCCAGCAGCACCGCCGCCCCCCTGGCCCCTCCCTGTCCATCTCACCGGCGCTGAGGTGGCGTTGTCGGGGAACACATCGAACGCGGGCGCGCCCTCTGCGTCGTCCTCCCCGTCGCCCCGCCGGCCGCCTCGCTCCCGCGGCTCCGCCTCTGACCCCAGCTCCATGTGGTCACCCCCATCCCCGCCTGCCTCCACGCCTGCCCGGCCCCGCGCCCTCCCTTGCTGCGGAGCGTCGCTCTCCGACGTCTCCATCTCAGCCGCCCCATCCTCCTCTTGCTCCGCGCCGCTGCTGCCGCCTGCCTCCGCCCCTGCTGCCTCCAGTTGCTGCTCTGGCTGCTGTGCCGGCGCTGCCTCCGGCTCCTCCTGCTCAGCTTCGTGCTCCTCCCAGCTCTCCGGAATCTCCTCCGGCTCCGGCTTGGGCGGCGGCCGGCGGTGTGGCGGCGGCGGCGCGTTGGCGGCGGCGGCAGAGGCCGCACCGGGAGCGGGGGCTGCAAGGTTCAAGGAATCAAGGCAATTGGTACCGTTGCAATAGTGGGCAGCTTGTTACCTTACTAGTACGGCAACAGGAGAGGCAGCATTTCCAGTGCAGGTGCTCGCCCATCCCAATCCCGCTCCACAGGACAAAGCGGGCGCCACTGCCGCCGCCCCAACCACCCGCTACCCGGACCGCCCGCCACACCTGCGGCCTCCTCCTCGTCGCCGTCGTCCTCCTCGTCCTCCTCCGACGACGCCTCCTGCTGCTTCTGACGATGCTTCTCACGCTTTTCCTCTCTCCGCTTCTCCTTCTTACTCTTCTCCTTATCGCCCTTGTCGCCCTTGTCCTTGTCCTTCTTCTTGTCCTTCTTCTCCTTGTCCTTGCCCTTCTCCTTGTCCCTGCTCTTCTCTTTTTCCTTGTCCTTATCCTTGTGCTTGTTTTTATCCTTGTCCTTACCGGGCTCCGCAGCCGCAGAGGCTGCAGCGGCCTTGCCTGCCGCAGCCTTGCCTGCTGCCGCCTTGCCGGCAGCCGGCGTGGCGGCGGCAGCAGCAGCAGTGGCCGCCGGCAGCACTGGAGCTCCTGACAGGATCGCTTCGAGCTGCTGCTCCGTGACCTTCATAGACGCCATCTCCTGTGAAATGCCCATGACGTGAGCGCGATGCACTTGTCAGCCGTGCATTTGCGCTGTGCAGGTGCGGTGCTGGTGAGGTTGTGGGGTGCAGTTGGGCAGCGGTGGCGAGGCGGCAATGGAGGCAAGGAGTGATTGACGGTGCCGCCGCAACAATAGGTTCCGTGGGCATGTGGGCTGGCGAGGCACTGAACAGTTGATTCTGTGTCGCCTAGACGCCGAGTAACAGGTAAGTGCATCCCGCACTGGCCTGCGCCTCCCGGCCCCACCCGCCTCAGCCACACGCACCTGCTTCAGGTCTCGCAGCATCAGCCCGGCATCCTTCTGACGCGCCTTGTCGCCTGCGTCTCAGCACGACCACAGTACACATGACCGGCGTCTGAGTATGGAGATCAAGATCTCGAACAGCAGCAACGCAGCCGCATGGCTGACCGCTGCCTGCAGGCTGTTTGGAATGCCCGTTCCCGATCTATACACATACACACATACTTCCCCTTCCCCATGCTCAATTCCATCCCATAACAACGTAACCCCATCCCATCTCCAAGCTAGCTCGTCCCCCCACCCCTTCGCGAGCCTCACCCGCGGACTTGGCCCTGGCCGCCACCTCCTTGGTCTTGGCCCACTCCTCCGCCAGCGCCTGCCGCGCCTGGTCCGGGGGCAGCCGCTGCCGCCCGCGCTCCGCCCGCCGCCGCGCCACCTCGCGCGGGTCACCCCACAGCTCCCACTCAAAGTCCGCCAGCGAGGAGGCGGAGGAGCCGGGCTTGGCCTGTGGGAGGCAGGTGTGTGTGTTCAAGGGAGACGCGTAGGTGTTCTGCTCTTGCTTGAAGGTTTAGGGGCGTCCTAAACCGTTACGTGCGCTGCGCCGCGGTTGTGTCCCATGAACCGTCCCAGCTGCCGCCACCGATGCGCACTGCCAATTTTTACGACCCAGATAACACACTTCATGTGCCACGAAAACGCCCCATCACCCCACCCACTCAAGCATCCCGCCCCACCCCCACCTGGCCGCCATCCTCCTCCTCGCCGCCGCTGCTGGCCTGGTCGTCCATGTACCTCAGAATCCACTCCTTCATGGCCGCGCCGCCAGCGCCCGCCGCCACCCCGCCGCCGCCGCCACCACCGCCACCAGCTGCCCCGGCCTGGCCCGCGCCCGCCTCCTCCGCCTCCGTCTCCTCCTCCCCATCGGCCTCCTCGCCGCCGCCGCCCTCGTCATCCGAGTCCGCATCCCACGGCCGGTCTGCCTTGCCCTCCGCCCCCGGCTGCGTCCCACCGGCAGTAGCAGCGCCCGCGCCCGCGCCAGCTGCTGCTGCTGCTGCTGCTGCTGCGGATCCGGCTGTAGCAACGGACAGGATGCGCACAGGTGCGGCGCCGGCGGCGCCGGCCGCGCCCAGGCTTTTGAAGCGGCTGGGCAGCTCGGTGGCGGGCAGGTGCAGGCACAGCCAGTCCAGGGCCGCCTCCAGGGAGGGGTGCGACGTCTGCGGGCAGGAACAGAGGATGTGTGTGTGTGTGTGTGTGTGTGTGTGTGTGTGTGTGTGTGCGCGCGCGCAGCACGCGCGGCACCTGTAGGTGCTGGGTTGGGGAGGGCGGGTCGCTTCGGACTTTCCTGACAGACGCCGCACAGCGACTGCCCTTGCGCTGGGCCCGTACACGGTCCCAACCGCACACACGCGCACAGGCGCTGCCGCACCTCCACCGACATATACTGCCTCCCCACACCTCCCCACAACTCCCCACACCACCCCACAGTAGGCCGCCATGCCATACCTCGCCCTCCTGCCCTCCTTCCACCCGCAGGGTAGGTGAGTGGCAAGTGGACCGGTATACGTACTACTGGCGAAGGCGTGGCGTGGTGTGATGTGTGCCACGCAGCCGCCCGTAATCATAGGCACATTCCCAGCACAGCTCCCGCCACGCTCACGGCCACCCCCATCCTCCTTCCCGTCATCCTCTCCCTCCTTCCCTCCGTCATCCTCTCCCTGCTTCCCGCCTTTATCTGTCCCTCCTTCCCTCCGTCCTTCCCTCCCTCCTTCCCTCCCTCCTTCCCTGCCTCCCTCCCTCCCTCCCTCCCGCCCCGCTCACCCGCGGCAGCTCCATGAACACGCGCTTCACGTGCTCCGGCCCAAAGCCGGCGGCCGCCAGCGCGTCCCACAACCCCGAGAAGGCCGCGAGCACACGCCCGTCCACCGCCACCGCCTGAGGCGGCTGCTGCTGCTGCTGCTGCTGCTGGTGGGCGTTGTGCGGTTCGTGGCTGCGGTGTTGGTGTTGGTGTTGGGAGTGGTGCGCCTGCTGTGCCGCTAGCTCCTGACGGTGGAGCTCCTGTGTGTGTGTGTGTGTGTGTGTGTGTGTGTGTGTGTGTGTGTGTGAGAGCAAAAGGAAAATCAACAACAAAGACTGTGTGTATGTGTGTGTGTGTGTGTGTGCGTGTGAAGTAGAAGCAAGGCGGGCGGCAAGCCGGCAAGGCAACATGCATCAACACATGCGTGAGCGGATTGCACCGATGCCGCGCGCCGGAGGCTGATTTGCATGCAGATGCAAGCGTTGCGCCACCGCCTCAAGCTGCGAGATCGACTGGAGTTGCGGTAAAAGGGGGAGGAGGCCCGCACGGGGCTTGGACTCACCCGCAGCAGGGTGCGTACTTGCGCCTCCACGCCCCCTGAGAGCGAGCCCACGGCCTTTCGCTGCAACACCGCGGTGGCCATGGCGCCTCCCTCCACCACGGCCCCAATGCCCGCAGCCTTGGAGCCTTTCTTGCCGTCATTCGCGCCGCTCCGGCTGCCCTTTGTCGCCTTGAGAACCTTGGGCGCCATTCGGCAGGCGGCACTAAGTCACCGCCTAATAGGCGGGGTAGCTTATTTTGTGTCACAAAGGATATGTACAGAGCTTCTGCGCTGATCTGCGGCAAACTAGCGCTGTTCGAGGCCGAGCGCCTCGCCGCGAGCCAAACACAGGGTTATCTAATAAGGATTTGGCGTCTCCTATGAAACTATTACTTGCAGTTTTGCTCCATTTGTTCGGTGCTCGCAATTGTAACTTGCATCACCAAACTTGGCATTGCACTCTTTTCCCAAAGCCGAGTAGCTCAACGATATCCCCACAGGTACTGACTCACAGACATGTAGAGCTATCCGGCTGAGGCCCAACAACGCATCACCACGAAAGGCCATCTTCCTCTGCTTCGATGCGCATTGCCTGATAGTGCAACCGCACTATGGGCAGCTATGAATGCAGTATGTGGCGATTGCACTCAGCGTCTAGGATTCGCGGCTGACCTGTCTGAGGGGCCCCATGGCTTCCCAGTGCGAATGCTGTCCAAAACAGGCCTTGTTCCGCTGCGGCAAGTGCAAGTCTGCCCGCTACTGCAGCCGTGAATGTGAGCGTTGTGGGTTGAAGCGGCGCTGGGGCGAGCAGGACGCACTGTGGCCTGTAGGCACGCTGGCCCTGGCTCTGGCCCCACCGTTGGTTACTCCTCGCTGGGAGCTTCGGACTCAGCTTGTCCCCACCTAACTTAGTGGTGGTCATGGTCTCAAGGAAAGATGCATGATTACTCGATGGAGGAGCCGGCGAGGGTTGCTGTGTGGCCGTGAACCCGCGTGGCGTGTCGCTCCGCTGGCCCGCGTGCTATGGCATTCACTTAGCTTCCGCTTCCGCTGCTGCCTAACAAAGCCCTGACATTCAACCCTTCTACACATGCACAGGCCAAAAGGACCATTGGGCGCACCACAAAACCCAATGCGCGGCTTTGGCGGCGGCGACGAAACAGGCAGTATCGGCAGCGGGTGCAGCCGCGCAGGGCGCGGGCAGCTCCAGCTCTACATCCCCTGCCCCGGGGCTGACACCGCATCCACCCCTTCAGCCGCAGCCGCCGCAAACACCACAGCCACCATCTGCTCAGCCGCCAGCTGAACGCGCAGGGGCGGGCGGTCCAGGGCCAGGTTTAGTGTCCGGCGGGCCCCGCATAAACCCACGGCTTGCTCGCCTGCTCGGCGACGCCCCGCCTCTGCTGCAGCCGGACCCGCCTGTACCCAATGCGCCCCCAGCTCTGGGCTCAGCGGTGGCAGCCGCAACAGCAGCAACAGCCACAACATCTGTCGACGCCACTGCTGCGCCGGTGGCTGCAGCCGCTGGGGAGCCGGCAGTGGTCCCACGCCCGCCGCTGCTTCCGCAGCCGCCGTCGGAGCGGCCCTCGCTGGGCGGCAGCGGCGCCGGCGGCGCAGGCGCGATGGCTCGGGGGCGGCCCACGCCTCACCTGCGCCAGGGGGCAGGCGCACCGCCACACGGCGGCGGTCTGGTGGCGGCGGGCAGCAGCATACTGGACCAATTGGCGCCCGCAGCACCCACAGCACCGGCAGCGCCAACAGCGCCGGCAACGCCAACACCTGCTGCGCAGCCTGCGCGAGCAACCGCACCACCACCACCACCACCAGCAACACCAGCAGCAGCAGCACCACCACCAGCAGCAACAGCTCCAACAGCAACATCAGCACCTGTTGTCAAGGGCCCAGGCATGGAGTCCTGGCCCTGGGCGCAGGTGTTCGGCGGCACCACCACCACCACAACCACCAGCGGCAGCAGCGGCCTGGGCTCGCTGCCGCACGAGTGCCTGATGGAGGTGCTGAAGGCACTGCCAGCCCGCAGCCTGGCCACGGCCAGCGCCGTGTGCCGCGCCTGGCGCCGCGCTTCGCGCGAGCCCTGGCTATGGGTGCGGCAGCTGTGCGCCGCCGGCTACCCGCTGCCATACGCAGCCTACGTGGCCGCCACCGCCACGGCCGCAAGGGGCGCTGGTGTAGATGGCACGGCGCTGCAGCATCAGCAGCAGGCTCAGTCGACGGGAACGGCAGGCGAGGAGGGCGGCGAGCCCGAGAGTCCAGGACGTGGCGCCGGCCTGGGCGCGCGGGCAGTGGCGGGCGTGCGCGGCATTCGGGCGGTGAAGGCGGTGCGTGCGGCGGGCGTCGCGGGCAGCCACGAAGACTTCCTCGGCGGCCTGCGGTCAGGCTTCCTGGACCGCCTGCAGGCGCAAGCACAGGACTCTCCTCAGCAGGGCGCAGGCGCAGGCGGCGGCGCGACCGGAAGCGGTGGCGCGGCGCTGCACATGCCCCGACCGCCGCCGGGCAAGCCGCCGGGCGCAGCTGCCTCCTCCGCCACCTGCTCCGCAGCTTCCACAACTGCCGGGGGCTCCAGAGCGGCGCTGCTGCAGCCGGCCCTGGACCTGAAGGCGATGCTGGGCCGCAACCGGCGGCTCGAGTCAAACTGGGCCAGCGGCCGTTACGCCGAAAGCCAGCTGCGCGAGCACAGCAGCAATGTGGAGTGCCTGGCCTTCCAGTGGGTGGAGCCCTGGGGCCCGGTGCTGTGCAGCGCCGCCTGGGATGGCAGCGTGCGTGTGTTCGCGCTGGGGCCGAGTGAGGTTGGAGGAGGTGGAGGAGGTGGAGGAGGGGTGGTGGCGGCTGCGCCGCCGCAGCAGGTGCGGGTGGTGCGGCGGTACCGCGGCCACACGGGCTGGGTGACATCCATGGCGGCGGGGCGGCACGTGGTGGTCACAGGTGAGTGGCTAGGGCTGTGGGGAGGAGGTGTGAGAGGAGCTGGAGGGTCTTGCGGCGGGCATGTGGGGGCCTCGCAGCGTCGCCAGATCCATGCGACCATGTCCTTGAACCGCTGCGCCGCCTCAGCCCCTCGCGCCCTCACACACGCCCCCGCCCTCACACCGCGCAGCCTCCACGGACCGGCGGGTGGCGGCGTGGCGCTACTCCAGCGAGGCCGAGTCTCCCGCCGCGCTGCTGGACCACCCTGCAGAAGTGACCAACGTGCGCTTCGCCTACGCGCCCAACGCGCCAGCGCCCACGTCCCAACACCCCGCGCCGCAGCTGGTGCCGCTCTCCACGCTAGCGCGCAACCAGCACGGCGCCGGCCCACAGCAGCCCAACACCGAAAGCGACGGCGGCACAGGCAACAGCCCTCTGAGGCAAACATCTGACCCTGTTCAGCAGCAGCTGCAGCCCTGGAGTGGCAATGACAGTAGCTTTGGCAGGGGCGGCGGCACAAGCACGGCGCTTTTCAACGCTGGAGGCGCCGCTGCTACTGCCATGATCCCGCCGCACGATGCGCCGTACGATCCGGCTTGGGAGGACTGGGTTGTCACGGGCTGCGTGGACGGCTGCATCCGGCTGTGGCACGTGCCCAGCCGCACACTGCTCCGGGCCATGTCGGGTCACAGCGACGTGGTGTGGAGCTGCCACCCGCTCACGGGCAGCAGCGTGCTTGTCAGCTCAAGCAGGGACGGCAGCACCAAGCTGTGGCAGCTGCCGGCCTTCGCCGCGGCGCAGGACGCAGTTGCCGGGAGGCAGGCAGCAGAGCACGGAGGAGGAGGAGGAGCGCTTGTAGCAGGACCGCGCGCGGCGGGCGCAGGGGACGGAGCAGCATTGGGCGGTGAAGGACAGGGGCAGGGGCAAGGGCAGGTGGCGGCACCAGGCGCGGCAGGCGAAGCGGCGGACGGAGCTGGCGCGCGGGCGCCGACGCAGGTGGTGGAGGCGATGGCGACACTGTGCGGGCACAGCTCTCCGGTGTTGTGTATGGACGTGACCCGAGTGCCTGCGGGTGTGTTGCCGCCGCCCGCGCCGCCCCGTGCAGCGGGCGCACCGCCGTCTCCGCATCTGGCAGGCCCGGGGCCGGGCGGGCAGCCAGCGCCGCCTCCCGCGGGCGGGGTTGTGAATGCGCCTAACAACGCCAGCGCGAGGCCCGATGAGGTAAGGTTGGTTGTAATTCAGCCTTGCGCGCACGCCCTCTCCCTGGTTGGTATGGTTCCCGGTTGCGGTTTGACACCGACCATGCAGGCATTCTGCTCCTGTGCTCGGCTGGGCCCACGTCTGTGACACCCACACGCCACGGCCATTGCTGTTTGTGTATGTGGCTGCGCAGGTGCTGGCCGCGCATGTGGACCTGCTCTCGTCCCTGGTGCACCTGCTCAACACCAGTCTGGTGGAGCCGCCCGCGCCCGCATCCCAGGTTCCAATGGCTTCAGCAGCAACCCCGGAGGCGCCTGCAGGAGCAGGCACACCGGCAGCGGCAGCCAGCCTACCAGCAGCAGGAGGGCGGCCTGGGGCCGCGGGCTCCTCACGTACGTCGCCGGACGCACGGCTCGATGCCAACGGCGACCCGATTGATGGCCTGGGTAGCGTGACAAGGGCGAACAAGGCGGCGGCGGCCGCGGCCGCGGCGGCTGCGGCGCTGCCGGTGTGGCTGGTGGCGACGGGGGGCGCGGACGGCGTGGTGCGTGTGTGGAACCTGGCGTCTGCGTCCGTGCTGAGCACCCTCAAGGGCCACACGGTGAGCGGCGGGTCTGTTGGCAGCGAGTTGCATGGCGTTATAAGATTGTGGTAAAGATGGTTGTGGTGGTGGCACTGGGGGAAAGGGCATCTGGGGCCAGGCGTCCGCCACTGCGAACGCCCCACTGACTTAATGCTTTCGTAAGGCTTGGGGCTTTTATGCTTTTGTGAACCTGCGGGCCTAGATGCTTTCCCAAACCTACTGGCTGCTGCTCACCTGCTGTGCACGCCCACCCAACAGTCCCCGCTTGTTCCCTGCTCTTGCTGCTCTTTGCCTGTTCCCTCTCCCTTCACCTCGCAACCCGCTCTTGTGGTCGCAGGTGGGTGTGCTGTCCGTCAAGTTCGGCTACCTGCCCCGCGCCGCCGCCGCCGCCTGTGATGATCAGCTGCTGCCGCCAGACCTAGACGTCAGTGCGGCGGTGCCGCCGCCAGTCGCCGCCGCCGCCGGCAAGGCGCTGCCGCCAGGGCAGTACGGCCTCGGGCTGGCGGCGCCGCCGTCGCTGATGTCGCCGTTATTACCAGACGCCAGTGCGAATACCGCGTGCGCAGCGCTGCTGCCCAAGCGGGCCGCTGCCGGCGGCAGCGTCGATGCAGCACAGTTAGGCAGGCGTCGGCGACGCGGCGCAGTGCTGCCGCCCTCTCAGCGGCTGGTGCTGGTGACGGGCAGCGTTCGGGAGGTGCGGGTGTGGGACGCGCTGAGCGGAGTAGCGCTGGTGGCGCTAGAGGACCACAGTGGGCCGGGTGAGTGGCGGCGCTTCTTGCATGCGGTGATGGGGATGCAGGGACACTGGGGTTTCTTGTTCACCGTATGCTGTGCGACGTGCCGAGTCATTAGCAACGGGGTGCTACCGAGTCCCGGTTTCAACGGCCTGATGCCGCCGCGCTTGGGCAGCCTGGCGGCCCTTCCCCCCCAGCCCTATGGTCCGCACCCCATGTCTTCGGAGCGGGGGTTCTGGATCTGGGTTTGGGAACTGACCTGGGTCCAGACACAAGGACCCACATCATCCCATACGCACCCAGCCTTAGTCCCCCATGCAACCTGCTGTCCCCTGCCGCCAATTACAGTGACCACCATCAGCCTGGTCCACGGCGCCTTAGTCACGCTGGCCATGGGGGACGGACTCATCGTGTACAAGTGCAACGGCCTCGACACGCCACCCACAGCCCCAGCAGGGTCCTCCACCTCCTCCGCCTCCAGCACCACTGGTTTGCCGGAGCAGGTGGGGCGTGGTGGAGGTGCCGGAGCGGCGGGGCTGCGGCCCGGCAGTGCCGGCCCGGGCGCGGCGGCTGCGCGGCTGCGGCAGGCGGTGGCGGCGCATCGGCGGCCGCTGGAACCCGTGATCTGCCTGCAGGTGCGTGTCGTGCCACCGTGCCTTTGTAGTTGCGGGCGCAAGGGGAACGAAACACGTGTGGACGGGATGTGGACGGCTGTGCAGAGCGCGCCGCTAGTTAGGGCACACGTAGCGTTCACACATATGTTCACGTACACTGCCGCAGACGCATCAGAACGCTCTATACCGCCCCAGTTCCCGACCCAGTTGGCATTACTCCCGCACCGCCCCTTCGTCGCGTGCCCCTCACCTCCAACCTCCACCACTCGCCTCTCTACCGCTCACCACTCACCACTTACCCCTCTACCGCTCATCACTCACCACTCACCCCTCCACCACCCCACCACTCACCACTCACCGCTGCACCCACCCCGCCCCTACCACAGGACGGCGTGCACCACAGCTTCGCCGCCGCGCTGGCGACGCACCTGGAGGGCCTGGCGGTGGGCAGCGGCACCGGCGACATCACGTATCTGGACTTCAGGCCGCGCGCCTCGCCGCTGCCCAGCCTCATTGCGGGCCGGCAGCAACAGCAGGCGGCGGCGCTGCGCGCGGCGGCGGCGGCAGCGGCGGCGGGGGCAGCGGCGCCAGGCCAGGAAGGCGGCGGCGGAGGCGGCTCGGCGTTCGTGCTGCGGTTCTGATTCATGTGAATGGGTGGGTACGGGGTGTGATGGACCGTAACGCGGCTCGACACTGTCAAGTAGTTCTGTCTTGCGGGTCAGGCGTGCGCGTGGTTGAGTCCGGTCGGGCTGGAGCGTGCGGGGAATACGTGTGGCATCCTTACCCGTGGCACCCCGTATGCTGTTTTTTTTGCTGTACACACCCGTATTCATCATTCATCATCCCTCGGTTACTTGCAGTCAGCAATGAAAACACCAGTTTTACAGTGTTGTGACCAGCGCTTGTGATTTGGGTTGCGGAATGGTTCTGGGTTCATCTGGGTCGGGCCACGGGTCAGGCCAACTACCGGAGGCAGGCCCAACTCCGCCTGACTTCTGCAATTGTCTATGGGCGTCCCGGTAGGTTGCTGACATGAGGTAGAAAGCAGAGACTGACAGCGTAGGCTGCGGTGCGGATGTTTCAGGGGCAGCTTCACAGGTTGACTTCCCACAGACAGGTTGACTCCAACAGACGACGGTGGGTCGGGCCACGCCCTCACCGGTGATACGCGTAAGGGCATCTGTGTTGCGGCACGAGTCACGACTGTTAAGCAGGACTGCCGTCGCGGGCCCAGGCGGTGAAAGCAGCGGCGGATGGCGCCGGGCGCCAGAAAGCGCGCGAAAGTGGGCCGATTCTGCGAACCACCCCCGACCATCCCGAAACCCCCCAAGCCCGGAAAACCTATAAAAGCGCTGTCCTCTCTGCTCAGACGTCACATACCTTCAAATCCTTCAGACGCCACACACTGTCCTACCAGCTCCTAGCAGCACCCTACACGCACGCACGAGCTCACGCGCTTATTAACAAGCGAAAATGGCCGCCGTCGCTCCCGCCCAAGCCCCCGCCGCCGCACCTCCCGCTCCTGGCCTCCAGCTGCTCGTGGAGGAGGTCAAGATACTCGTCAAGCCCTTCAAGGCCGCCGTGCGTCTGTTCCCCCGCGCGGAGGCCAGCGCCAAGCGTCTCGCCACCCGCACGGCCATTGACTGGGACGACGCGCAGCTGCTGCTGCAGTGCATTTATGACTACGTCCCGCACGCCGCGGAGGCCAGGAGCTTGGATCCTGTCACCGTGCAGCAGCTCACGGAGCTTGGCGATCGGCTCGAGAACACCGAGCTCGTCATCGCCAACGCTCCGGGGATATCACTAACCGAGCAGGAGCAGGTAGATGAGGCACCGTGGCGATATCTATAATTGCTGTTTGCTCTATAAGCGCCTGCGCACTGCGATAATGGTCCACACGGCGTACCCCGTATGTGTGCCCCTGCGTGCGTGTCCAGCTTCATTCCCTGCTGTCCTTACTTCTTTCCTTTGCTCGGAATCTCGGCCTGCCGCGCAGGCCCACCGCGAGAAGCTCAAGAGGGCACGCAGCAGCATCGAGGACGTGCTGGCGGACGCGTACAACGCCGGTGTGGACAACGACTGCCCCTTCAAGTCGGTGAGTCCCGTCGGCGAGGTTCTAGAGGCCCGTCCATCATCAGCTAGCGCCGGCGTGTGTAGCACGATGAGGCTCTCAGGGCAAAGCAGTACGCGTAGCGTCAGCTTAAGCCGGCATCGGGTGTGTCGGGGGCAAGTTCAGCTCAACTGCATGCCACGGCCTGACCTACCAGCATCGTCAGAAGTCCCGCCTAAGCCGGCCCTACACCGCTTTTCATTCATTGATGAGACCACCACTCCCCTTCCTTTCTTCCCATCCCGCACACCCTCAGTATGACGACATCATGGAGGCAATCAAGGTCGCCATGCCCCGTGTCCAGGCTGCCGCCGCTGCACAGGCGGCCCGGCGGGCCCTCACCACCGCACAGGCTGCCGCGCGGGCCTCAACCGCCGCCTCCGCCTCCACCGCCGCCTCCGCCTCCACCGCCGCCTCCGCCGCCGCCGCCGCGGCGGCGGCATCCTCATCCTCCGCCGCCGCCGCCGCCAGCAGCACCTCCTCCGCGACCAGGCCCAGCGGCGGCTGCGGCGGAGCGCCGCACAAGGCCGCCCGGCCAAGCATGCGCTGCGACGTCGGCGTGTACGACGCCACCAGCACCTCCACCGAGGAGGCAGCGCACTTCTGCGCTCAGACCATGCCGCTGGCTTACGTGCTGGCAGTCATCGCGGAGGGGGTGCTGGCGCTCCTGCCGCGTGCCATGCTCATGTCGGTGGAGGCCATGATGGGCGAGGACGGCGAGGAGCTGGACAGCATGATGGGCGAGATGCGCCTCTCTGTGGCGAGGCACCAGACCCAGCCGGTAAGCCGGGGCCAAGCGCTGTGCCTCTGGGTCCGTGGTCTTAGGGAATGAGGTGGGGACGGATGCGGGTCGGGTTATCAAGGTCCGCGTCTGGCACTTGAGGCAAGGCTGAGCCGAGGCTGGGCCGTAACAGCAGGTCCTGCGCTCTGCATGTGGGTCCGTGGTCGTGAGGGACGAGGGCATCGGCATATGGGTCGGTTTCATGCTGGGGCGTGGACATTGGGGCCGCGCGCCCCTTGTTGCTATGGCGGTTCCAGCCCACACACACATTGAGTGTTGCATGCCTCATGCTGACCCTGCGTCGTGCCTCCTGCTGCTGTACGCACGCACTTCTTGCGCAGGCCGCCGCCGCTGCAATCGTCGAGGCCGCCGCCACGAAGGCTGCCCTCTTCCGCCGCCTGAAGACTGCTGGCGACGACACCGACGCCACGGGCGTGACCACCAGCAACGCGAGCTGCCTGGTGAAGGTGGTGGAGTCGCCCCAGACGGTCAGGGAGCGGGTGAAGCTCAAGGGCACCAACCCGGACCTCGTGCTGGCGCCCGACCAGTACGTCACACTGCGCGTCCTCATCACGGAGCCACGTGATGACAAGAACCGTGGCAAATGCATTACCGTCAAGCTGAAGAGCCTGGACGTGCTCGACCGCGCCTTCGAGGGCGGCATCCGCGCGCGTTTCGGGAGCGCTTTCAACATGGCGCGTGACCTGCAGGACGGCCGGCCCGGCTCCGTCACCATTGCCAACGGCAAAATCAACATGCTCTCCGTCGACTGACCAGGTGCGGGGGTTGTGCAACGGTGGCCGCTTCGTCTTGGGAGCAGCACTGACAGCGCTTCACATGCGATTGCACCACAGATTCGCGCTCGTAGCAGCGGAACCGTATAAGAAGTCATATGATGTCTGTGAGCGTGCCTTTATCCCGCTATGGGGGTACGCCACTCCCACAACGCTGCACACTTGCACGCGCACTGTGCTGATGCGGTTGTTCTTGCAAATGCATCCGGCCCGCACAGGTGGCCAAGCTCGTTGGACGCAAAGGAGCGTGGCTGGCGCTGGCTGCCGCATGCTCGCCTGTTAGCGGGCATGGCGCCTCCGTGAGAGTGCGTGTTGTGTTTCGATGCTCTGGAGATTATGACTGGGAGAGCGCAGAGGGGAGAGCGCCACGGGCAGAGCGCAGTGGGTCCGTCGGGTGTTTGGGTGGGCTCTCACCGGTCGCTCCTGGTCCCACCTGCACACGCGACCTAGTACTAGCAGAATAGCAATGTTTGCACGCGCACGCCTTCTGGTCCCTTTAGAAACAGCTAGCGTTGGAGGCCAGCTGGTTTGGGCCGGAAGAAGTAAGGCAGCACTATATGCACAGCAGGGCCATGCATATGGACGGAAGGTGTGGCATCCTGATTTGACATGTCGAGCGCACGGACACGACAGTATGCGGCCGGTGTTTACTAGGCTACCCGGGAGAGTGGAACTTGTAGGCAGCAGCATGAGTAGTGCGGCCGTTCATTTGTGCAGTAGTGTGGACTGGGTTTGTCCGGGAGAGCGGCACCGTAGCGTCAAGACTATTGGCCCACGTTTCCCTTGTGTGAATGCGGGCTGGGCGGACTGGCGGACACGCCGTATGGCATTGTGAGGCTGTAGCTGTGTAGGATAGCGCGGCCGTTTGGCTTGGAACGCGAGTGCTTTTATCGAAGATGCTTTAAGGTAGCGAAATACGCATGACGCCAGCGTCGGAGCTAGCAGGCAAGGAGAGAAACCGGTCAGTAGCGCATGCGAGTCCACATAGGTACACACGTTACCTCCCAAACTGCCGATGGACGCTGCGGCTGATATAAGTCGCCGCTGGCAGACTGTGTGGAGGCATTCGGCTGCGCTGGCTAGGCTAACGGGGTCTGGCAGGCGGGGTGCCGGAATGCTTGTTGTTGGCCGCGGGGTCTGACAGGAGCCGCAGTGTAACGCAACACGGCATGAAGCGGGAACTGTTGCACCAATGTTTGGGTGGTGTGGGGCGTAAGAGCTACCCCTCTGGCTGACCGGACGGGAAAGCAACTATGAGCGATGGGATGAGGCATGGGACCTGCCTAACAAGCGACCGAGCCAACACGCCTAATTCTTGGGGTCGCACCAGGCAGAACAGTAAGCCTTACCACCGAGAACACAACACCTGCCCGAAGGACATCACCTGATTGATGCAACAAGGGGAAGCCTCATCCGTAGGCGTACGCAGCCGCCAGGCGCACAGGGCCGATGCCGCAGCGCCTCCACGACCTACCCCCGCAGCCCTTCCAGCGGTTGCGGCGCAAGACAGCGGAGGCGAGGGCGGCGCGTCTGCTGCGCCGCCTTCGCTAGGCTTTTCTAATGCCGAAGAGGGACATAGCTCAAGGGGGAAGGCTGGGCAAGATCGGGGAAGGGCGGGCGGGCAGGGAGAGAATGTCCCCGCATCACGCACGTAACGAACCCTCTCACCACAGAATGCATGAGAGGTCAAGGCAGGCCAGCCCAGTGCATACGCCCACTCCCACGCCCACTCCCACGCCTCAGCACCGCGTGCTCCACCTTCCTTCTTGCCGCCCGCCTCGCCCTCCGCTGGCTTCACTTGCGCTTCTAGCCCGCCCCTTCCTCCGCCAAGCTTTGCAGCTGTCCTACCACGGTACCACCAGCACTGGCACGTCCCACCGTGCTGCACCATATGTCCATGCCATCTCAAGTCCTCCGGCGCCTTCTGCCCGCCCCAAACATTCCGCCACCACCTCCTGCGGGCCCGCCTCCACCACCGCTGCCACCCGCACCAGCTGCTTACCAGCTGCCGCTGTCCGGGTTTCTTGGTTTGGGGCTGTGGGTACGGCGTTGGGAATACGCTGTGCCAGGAACAGGTTGCGACATCCACGGGCATTAGCTCTGCGGTCGCCTTCGGGCGCTCAATTGTGGACCCTTGTCTCCTGCAGGTGCGCTGCACCTCTGCGTGCTGCGGCGTTGTGGTGTGTGTATGTGTATGTGTGTGTGTGGTTAGGCAATGAAACGGAAACAAGGCCCTGCCCAAATGTATGTATGTGTACATGTGCGCGCGCGCGTGTGTGTGTGTGTGTGTGTGTGTGTGTGTGTGTGTGTGTGTGTGTGTGTGTGTTCAAGAGCACCACCACCCTGCCGCACCCTCCCTCCGTGCCCACCGGTCCTCTGTCTCCCCACGAACAACCCAACAATCTTCACTCCACAAACTACACAATCTCCGCTTTACAAGGGGCGCAATCAGTCAGCAACTGCTGAAGCCTAGCTACAGCCTCAACCAGCTGGGAGGGCAACAGGCCCAACCCTGCCACACATCGCTACCGACGCTACACGCCCGCACGCTGTGACCGTTACTGGGGGTAGTGAGAACTACCGGATCTGCTTTGCGTACATTGCGAAACCAGACCTGCTCTACCCGACAAAGGACCGCACAGCGTGTTCTCCAGTCTCTTGCACGCTCTCACTGCTGCACATCGGACCAATGCAGTTGCGACTGCTGCCCATTCCGCTCCCAGTCACCCTGCGCAGCGGTCTCGCTAGCTGGATGCACCAGCGCCTGGAGGGAATTGAGGTGCTTGATGTGGCGGGCCGTAGTGTAGTAGGACAACCGACAACAGACACATCTAGACGCCACCAGGGCATGCATGCAGCCAAGGGGGCTGACTGTTCATCCGCTAGGAACATCATCACTTGGCACCCAGGCGCGTGTGAGGCGGATAACTGAAGCCAAGAACTGCATTGCGTGATTGCGTGACAGGCTCACCTGCACCAGCAACCAGGTAAGAAGTGCCGGCACCAAAAGACGCGCGGAGGGTGAGATGAGCGTGAGCTGAGGGGAGCCTGCTTGGGTGGGCAGGGCGCGCGTTGAGGTATGTAGATAGGGCATGGCGTATCTCCAGGTGTCAGTAACAGGATCACGGTACAAGGGAAGGACGAGCACGGTCGTCATGGCAAGCGGCGGCGAACACGCCCAACTAACAAAGGTTGAGACATCTAGATCAGCCAGCAGGGGGGCGGGCACTTGCAGCGGCTTGCAAGTTGTTGGCCGTTACTGTCGGTTTGTGGCATAACGGGGCCTGTTCAGCGTGGGCCTGGTCAGATGCCTTGTGAACTCACTACTTGGCGGCTGTAAAACAAGAGTCAGGACCCAACATTTTTTATATGGATCGCTGCATCAGAGGCCCCAGAGGCACACTCACACCAGAAGCACTTACGGCGCACCACCGCCAGCAGTAGAGCATGTGTGCCAATATGTCGAGGCGGGGAGCTTGAGAAGGGAGCATTCGGGATGACGAGTGTATGCAGGGGGAGGGGTTATCACAGCCGAGCTCAGCCAAGAAAGACATGGAGCGTAAAGCCGGTTAGTGCCGCAATGGCTTCGCCTCACATGCAGTACACGAGAATGACCTGTTACCGTAGTCAGGGCGTGAGCCTTGCCGTGTACTGGAATTGGTTGTGCAGCAGTCAGAGGAGAGCAGATTGCGAGCAATGCGGAGCCATGCGACCGAGCCCATGTAATATTCAGGACATGGGAATTGTAAGGCTGTCACCCCCTCGTCCCCTGCCGCCCGGCCCGGCCTGCTGCCCCCCACGCTCTGTGGTCTTGGGTTTCATATTGGATTGACTCCCCCCACCCCACCTTCAGCACTGACCAGCCTGTCGCGCGCCCGGCTGGCGTCCTCCTGTGTGGCTCCAGCTCGTCATCGCCGCCGCACGCGCCGATCTTGCTGGTATTGACCTGGGTGGAGTTTGGGGTGGGGCGGGAGTGCGGAGATTGCAGGTGGTGGTGGGGCTGAAGCTGGCACTGTGCGCCCACCCCGTCCTTCAGGTCCTCCTGGTTGCCGCGTCCCAGCAGGGAAAGCAGGAGACCCATTCTAACACCCCCACTTCCCCAGTGCCAACCTCCCAACACCCCCAGTCCTCCCATCTCACACCCTCCAACCCTTCCATAGCCTCCCACCTGCACGTTCTTGCAAGCCAGCAGCCGCAGCGCAACCCCCAGCACCTCATCCGTACCACCCACCGCAGCCGCCGCCGCCCCACCCGCCGAGGCCCAAGCCGCTGCCCCTGCCGCCGCCGCCATTACCCTTCCAGTGAGCGGCAGCCACCCACCCAGCACCTCCGCCACCATCTTGGCGGAGGCGGCGAAGCGGTGCTCTCATGTGCCGCAGCAGGCTGGTGTAGATGACGTCGCGCTTGGGGATACAGATGTGTGGGTATGTGTGTATGGCTCAAGGGAAGAAAACACACAGGACTATGTATGCGATACGGTGCGAGGCGGGGAGGACGGAGGGCTGACGTGCAGGGCATGACAGTGGTTGTGTGTGCGGCTGAACTCCCGCCACTGCCTACCGGAAATCCTAGCCGCCATGCATCCCCGCGTCATAGGGCGCCCTCCCCCCCTCCCCCTCGCCCTCCCCCTCCCCCTGGGACTCATTCCGCTAGGCTTGGGCACATACCCCCCTTTGACGGCCAGCAGGCAGCTCAGCAGCGCGCCGTAGCGGGTGGTGTCGGCGGTGGGGACCAGGATGTCAAAGTAGCGCACCTCAGGGCGGAAGGCGTAGGCAGGCACCGCCGCGTCAGCACAAAACTCCTGTAAAGGGTTGAAGGGTTTCAACCGTTGGTTTTAGCGGACAACGAACAAAGAAACACACAGCACCTTGTTCACGGTGACCCCTGCACCCCCTCCTTCCCTCCTTCAGTCTTTCCTGTGCCCCCATACGCACTCTCGTTGCCAGTTGTGCGCCGAGGAATCCGTTTCCCTCCCTCCCTCCCTCCGTCCCTCCGTGCGTCCCTCCCTCCCTCCCTCCTTCTGTCCCTCCCTCCTTCCGTCCCTCCCTCCCTCCCTCCCTCCTTCCGTCCCTCCCTCCCTCCCTCCGTCCCTCCGTGCCTGCCTGCCTCCCTCCCTCCCTCCCTCCCTCCCTCCCTCCCTCCCTCCCTCCCTCCCTCCCTCCCTCCCTCCGTCCCTCCGTGCCTGCCTGCCTGCCTGCCTGCCTGCCTGCCTCGCCTCGCCTCGCCTCCCTCCCTCCCTCCCTCCCTCCCTCCCTCCCTGGTGGTTGGGCTGGGGGGCTTCGCCAGGGCCAGTGATGCAGGGTGTGGTTTCCGCCAGAGAGCGGCCCCTGCTGGTCCTTTTGAGGGGGCTTGGTTAGCTTGCTTTATGCGCCCTAAGCGCCTTGCTTTCCCTCTGTGTGGCCAGGGGCGTTGTTTGGTGGGCTTTTGTGGCGGGGTGGCCTTGTGTGTGTTTCTGGCCTTGGCAGGCGGTGTTTTTCCTGGCGTGTGTTTTGGTCTGGTGTGTACGTGTGGTGTGGTGTGAAGGAGGCAGTTGTGTCTGCCCCTCTGAGGCTCCGCCCTAGCCTGCTGGCTGCTAGGTGCTTTCTTTTGGTGGAGAAGGCGTGAGCCTTGTGTCTCCGTGTCTCTTTTGTCTTGACCAGGACTGGGGCCTTATCCCCTGCTGTGTCGGGCGTGCTTAGGGGTGAGCGTGTGGAACGCGCTCACCTAACACTAGGGCTTGTCAGCCCTCCCTCCCTCCCTCCCTCCCTCCCTCCCTCCCTCCCTCCCTCCCTCCCTCCCTCCCTGGGGCCTTATCCCCTGCTGTGTCGGGCGTGCCTAGGGGTGAGCGTGTGGAACGCGCTCACCCAACCCTAGGGCTTGTCAGCCCTAGTCATCAGTGGCTTCGCCACTACCAAGTGTAATTATTATTATTCCCTCCCTCCCTCCCTCCCTCCCTCCCTCCCTCCCTCCCTCCCTCCCTCCCTCCCTCCCCCACCTGCGGTCCCGGCGCCTGGGAACCTGTGACACTGCTTTTGGGCTTTCAGCTTTGTTGCCGTGTACAGTGTTCAGTGATACGCAACAGCGGAGGCTGCTCGTTAAAATGTGTTCTTCGGGTTCTCAGCTGACCGCACAAGCCCCAGTTGTTGGTGATAGCGAATGAGTTTAAAGCACAAATTATTTTACAGGGAAGTACGCCGGCAATTGCAGAGGGAGTTGTGCGAACCTGGCCCAGTTGCGCCTCATCGCACACCCATCGCATATTTACTTGCCTTGCGCCTTCTTTCTTGTTCTTGACAACATAGACAAAGAAGCCTCGCCCTAGGACTCGACTTTGCACACTGTCTTCAGTTTATCGCAGCGAGACGGCAGACTCGGTCAATCCCGAGCAGAGCAGTCTTCACGCACGTTTGCCACCTTTCCGACCGCCATTCAAAAATGTTGAGTCTTCCGAAGTCCACAAAAAGCTCGTTAGGACGTCTAGGTGTAGGCCTCGGCGTTGGCCTAGTGCTCGGCGTGGGAGTTATAGGTTTCCTGCGCCACCGCCGCAACCAGGCCGCAAAGCTCCTCCACCTGCAGCAAGAGCGGATTGTTACCTCAAGCGTCGCGGCTAAGTCGTCGCCGGCTCCGGACGCGTGCGCAAGCGACTGCGCCAGCGATGAAGCGCGACCGGTAAGCCGCTGGTCTTTGGTTTGCTTAACGTTTTGCACACTTGCGGGCTTTTGCATATGGCCCTGTGCAGCTCAACGCTTGAACCGTTCTGGCCATCGAGCAGTTATCGTTGCTGACGTTCGCAAAAGCAGAGAGCACAGAGCATCATTCTTTCACCACCGGATAGCTGAAACACCTTCCTCGTGTCCTTCGTATGTACAGGCGCCCTGTGCGCAGCCCGATGACTGCGTGCTCGCCGGGTCAGCCGCTGCTCTGGACGACTGTGCGGAGAGCCGGAGTAACAGCAGTGACAGTAGCGACAGTGACGGCGAGGCGCCGTCGCCTTCGGGCCGACAGGTAGGATCTGGCCGTTGGCTCGGCGCTCAAGCCACGAGGGGTTCTGTGCAAGCCGCCCAGCTTGCCTCCTCTGCAGTTATGTGACTATGTGTGCACCTTCATCCCCCTCATGCCCCTCACCACTTTCTTTGTCCTTGCAGAGCCTCGCCACGTTCCTGGCCCGCCTCGGCCTGGAGCGCTGCGAACCTGTGCAAGAGCTTGGAAGAGGTGGCTTCGGGCGCGTTCAAGCAGTGAACATCACGCTTCCCGGCGGCGGCGTCATCAAGGCCGTGCGCAAGGAGATCTTCCGCCGCACTGACGGCCTCTCGCGCACGGAGCTACTGCAGCAGGAGGTGGCGGGCACGCGCGCAGCAGCGGGCTGTGCCAGCGCCGTTCAGCTGCTGGGCTATACGGAGCCGCAGACGGATGACGATCCGCATGAGCTGCTGCTTTCCTACGTGCCGGGAATGACCCTGTCTGCCTACCTGGTAAGCGGGCATTGTTTGGGTGGTACCCTTCTTAGCACTTGCATGTTTGGCAGCTGCCAACGGCACGCAAGGGCGGGTGAACATCGGTCATTTGCTCAGTTCTGTCGAGCACCTGCCATATGCGCTCCGTTTTGTGCCATACTGACCGTGCTGCCCACGTCCTTGCCTTATCACCACATCAGGACCTGGTGCACCGCGCGGACGTGGTCAAGCGCTTCGTCGCCAAGAAAGGCAAGAAGGGCAAGAAGGGCAAGACTCTGATCCCCCGTACCAGTACCATTCTGTCAACTCCACTCCTCAAGCAGCTGGCCATCTCGGTGCTCACGGCGGTCAACGTCATGCACAACAACAACATGTGTCACGGTGATATCAAAAGTGACAACGTATACGTCAACACGGGCGACGCAGATGGCGTCATCCACTTTGTCCTTGGGGATTTCGGGAGTGCGGAGCCTACCGACAGCGAGGGCATGCTGATAAGTGGTGCGGTTGGGGGCTCCCGGGCGACAGCGGCACCCGAGCAGCGCGTGCACCTGGCCGGGGGCACGCCGGCGTGTGGACTGAGCCGCATGATTGACATGGCGTCGGTGGGGCTGCTGCTGGCGGAGGCAGCTCAGTTCCGCCCAATGCCAACACGGCTGTGGGCCTACTCGCTGTTTGAGGACGACCTGGACGAGTGGGTGCCCGAGGGCTGCCGCGACCTGTGCGCGCAGCTGCTGGCCCCCTCGCCCTCCGACCGCCCCAGCGCCAAAGAGGCGCTTGCGCACTGGTGGCTGAACGAGTAGAAGACGACGGATGCCTTGCAGCTTGGGCCGCTTGCAAGATCGAGGGACGTAGGCACGTGGACGTAGGGGTGGAGGACTTGATGCACGTTCAGGATTGGATGCTGTTTCGCAAGGCATTTCAATCCGACGCATGGTTTATAACCTTAGCTGTAGTTGCATTTACGGTACCGTATGCTGGTGTGGGTACAGGTGGTGAACGCGGGCACTGAACAAATGAACGAACTGAGGTGATGGGCAATGGCCGATGGGCTGTGAGAGGGCGTTGCGCCAGCACTGCTTTCGAACATGCACAGCCCACGTAGGCTGCGATGCGGTGTACGACTCTAATGTAGGGCGGTAAGACGGCTGCTTCGTGAGTGCAACTACGGTGATGAGCTTGGTGTGGCTGCATACTGGGCTGCATGTCAGGGTACGTGGAGACAGAGTGACACGGAAATGGCGAGATGGCGTTCGGTACTCCCCTTGACCTTGGACAGTATACGGGGTTGTACATGAATCATACCTTGCGGAGCGGCGAGCGTAACTTGAGAGTTAGTGCAGTCTATTGATAATGACGCGCTTAAAGAAACGCAACACTGACCGGGCTGCGTAAATCACGACGTAAGGTTCGGCACCACCCTTCACTCCCTGTCCTCGATTTGTGGGGATGCGGCATTCTCACGCCGTGTTACGGCAGCACTGCGATGGCAAAGAGGGCATGAGCCATGAGGGGTCGTGCTTCACAGCCAAGCGGGGCGAGGGGGCGCATAGGCGGATGACGGGCGTTGGCGGGTGGCGTGTCACAGGGTTTGCTGCACATGGATGCATTTGATGATGCCAATACTGCAGCGTTTGTGAATTGTTTCCCTAAAAGTATGCAGTTCTGACACCGCGCGACGAAAAGTCCCGTTGAAGTTAAGACGGGGAATACAAGGAGCATGTCATTTTGTTATAATAGGTAACCTGCTTAATTGGCAGGTTTACAAAGAAGGAACGTTTTCTGAGCGGGAGGGCTTGGCCGTGAAGACGAATAGCCCACGAAGCCGGAGAAGCCAAGGGAGACTCCTCAGCAGCCGCTAAAGCTCGGATTGTACCTTGGTGCACAGGTAAAAGATGTAACTACTTCAACACCTTCTTGCAGGACGCGTTGCGTGTTGCCGTGTCTCGACTGCCGTGTGCAACAAATGTTCGCCCCTCCCGCAGAATCCTACAAATACACTGCCCAGTCTTGCCCCGAAGCCACCTCATGTGGCTGCGAATGGGCAAGGCGCGGTTGCGGTGTTGCGAGCGCGGCCAGGTCTACCTGCACGGCCCCCAGCTGGTGAGGCCGACGACACGGAGGGGGTGGGGCCGCCCGCGCTCGACGTATCCGAGGCCTGTGTACGGTCACTAGCATGCGTAGCCAAAGCGCATGATTATAGGCATGTAAGGGGCTATGCTGACGTTGCAAGCACTGGGTGTGTCGGCTGGTGGCGGCGTGGCGCTACTCCAGCGAGGCCGAGTCTCCCGCCGTGCTGCTAGACCACCCTGCAGAAGTGACCAACGTGCGCTTCGCCTACGCGCCCAACGCGCCAGCGCCCACGTTCCAACACCCCGCGCCGCAGCTGGTGCCTCTCTCCACGCTAGCGCGCAACCAGCACGGCGCCGGCCCACAGCAGCCCAACACCGAAAGCGGCGGCGGCACAGACAACAGCCCTGCGAGGCAAAGCCATTCATCTGACCCTGTTGAGCAGCAGCTGCAGCCCTGGAGCAGCCATAACAGTAGCTTTGGCAGGGGCGGCGGCACAAGCACGGCGCTTTTCAATGCCGGAGGCGCCCGCTGCTACTGCCGTGATCCCGCCGCACGATGCGCCGTACGATCCGGCTGGGGAGGACTGGGTTGTCACGGGCTGCGTGGACGGCTGCATCCGGCTTTGGCACGTGCCCAGCCGCACACTGCTCCGGGCCATGTCGGGTCACAGGGACGTGGTGTGGTCAGCCGCTGAAGCTGAGGTCAAGCCGCAGCCAAAGCACATCATGCCTAGCATCTGGGTTCGTGGTCTTAGGGGAGGAGGGGATTGGGGTTGGGTTGCGTTATTTGGGCTGGGGCACAGGCAGGGGATAGATGGGGTGGGGATGGGGTGGGGTGGGGTTGGGTTGGGTGTAATTGGGCTGAAGCATGGGTAGGGGGCGGTGAGGAGATGTGGGTTGGATCAGGTTTGGGCTCGCTGGGGCACGGGTTGGGAGTGGGGTAGAAGGAATCTGGATGGGGTGGGTACGGGTAGATAGAAGGCCATGCCGCCGCCGTGTCGCATGCTTCTCGCTCGTACCCATGTCTTGCCTCATGCTGCTACTTGCGCAGGCCGCCGCCATGCAGGACGCGGCCGACGATGCAGTGGAGGAGGGCATCCGCAAGCAGCTGACCAGCAGCACCGCCGCCGACAAGCTGGACTCCACCGGGCTCAACCTCAAGTCCGCCTGGTGCGCCTTCACGATGGCGACACCGCCTCTCGAGGCCATGGACTTCATCAAGCTGAAGATCCGCCCGCCGGGCAAGCCCGAGTTCGTGTTGGACCCCGACCGATCCATCGACCTGAAGGTGTATTTCTTCGGCGACGGAGACGACGGTCAGACAACCACTGTCGCGCTCCCATCCCTCGAACCCCTGAACCGCGCCTTCGAGGGTGGGCTCACTGCGCACTATCGTGATGCGGCCGAGCTGGCGCTGGGCCTGACGGCGGTCCGCAAGGGCTATATCAGCATGAACTCGGGCGAGGTCACGGCAATCTCGTCCACCCCTCCGCCGACACCCCTTCCGCTGGTCACCGACGCTGCGGCCGCCGCAAGCGGTAGCACCAGCGGCGTTGGCACCCGCCGCACCATCAGCAGCAGTGGCGGTGGCGCCAGCGGCAGCTCCAACGGCGAAGGCGCCCACGACACCTGCAGCAGCAGTGGCGGTGGCGCCAGCGGCAGCAGCAGTGGCGGTGGCGCCAGTGCCAGCAGCAGTGGCGGTGGCGGCTCCAGCGTTGGCGGAACCCCTCCCATGCTGGTACCCAACGTGGACGACCCAACACTGGCGGCTGAAATCATGCCTGTCGGTCAGAAAAGCGTAGCGGACGCCTGACCACCACCGGTGGACAATTTTGTCGCAAGTTAAATGCTTTTGTCGAGGGCTGGGAAGGTGCGCTGCTTCCCAGCAGTACCCTGCGCCGCCGTATGAGACGTCGGCGGTATCTATTTTCTCACGCCACTGGTTCGCTTGATAGGTCTAGGCGGGTAAGATAGCAGGCAGGGTTGCGCCCTGAGCGGGTGGTGCAGATACAGGCCTGCAGCCGTGGCAGAGGCTGTCTCACTCAACCCTGCTGCCGCCCTGAGATGAATGCAAGTACGTACGGTGTAAGGCAAGCAGTAGACTGCCTTCGGCGTACCCTTTAATGAGGTGCCGAGCGCGGTCTGCGGTCGCGGGGCTGCTTGAGTCTACAGATAAGCTTGAAGGCGGTCACTGCGGCTGCGGTTGAGCAGGACAGAAACAGTAGTCGGTGACGCCGATGGGAAACCGAAACACAAGCGCAGGAAGCAGTCGAGCGAGGAACCCGATAGCTAGCAAAGAAGAAGGGGAGGCTGGAGAGATGCCCAGCATGCGCATGAGCACGGCTGCTCGTTTTGGGCACGGGGTGCGAGGTTACTGCTGCACAGGGTGTATGAGTCGATTGTGGACATATGGTGGGCTTGCAGGCACCCCCGCATGGTACGGGCCCATGTGCGTGGGATGTAGCTAGTAGGGGAGGCTGACTGTTAGTTGCTTTGCCTAGGGTTTAAGGGGCTGAGATAGGGTAAGGAGACGACTGCCACGCGTGAGCTGCTAAGATAGAGGTGCCGGTTGGTTTCTTGACGACTTGACAGTCCTCATGTGAAGAGCGCGGCTTTCCCTGTGGCTTGTGGGCGTGAGTTTTGTTGCTCAACAGAGTCCATGCGAGTAGTAATGAAAGGCTGCTGGGCGTGCCGTGCTGTGGTGCACGGGTCTTTAGCCATTAAGTTCATTGGTCTGATCCGCTTGCTCTTGCTCTAAGTCCGAGCGCACACTTACTTGGAGCCAGGCTAATGGGCGCGTTCATCCGCAGCGTAGGGGCAAAAGTCAGCACTATAGCTCTCAAGAGCCAAACTTCCATGGGGCATTCGCCAGCGGTATAGGTGTCAGCATCAAGCAACAAAACTTCAACCACCGACAGGGCTATACACCGTGGCTATACACCCATGGGTAGCCTACGCATCAAGGCCTCTGAGCTTAGCCCACCGAGTGCCCATGGAAATGATGCCTGGCATCGCTGGGCGGGGGCCGCTCATTTCTGCCATACAGTGTGTTTGGATGTTACTCCGTCTCTCGCCTCCGCCTTGCTCACCCGTGCTCACCAAGACCGCCAACCCCGCCACCTCCGCCGTCATCGTCCTGAAACGCAGTTCCTCCGCCATGGACTCCCGTCATGCATCACATGCCTCTCAACTGGTCCCTCGCAGCTGGCGCCCCACCCTGTCATCTGCTGCCTGTAACCCGAACGACGCCTCTGTATACCTGCCACCCTCTCCATCCGTCCCCCATCGCCTTCGACATCTACTTTGACGCGCGCTTTCTGCCCCCACGTCCTCCCCACATTTCGGGTCGCCCGGTCACCCACGCCCAACATGGTCAACGCCACCCTTGCCCAATGACGACCGCCCGCAACGCAATCTAGCCGGGGTGCAAATGTCCATATATATGGCAGGTACTGTTGCCTGGCTATCCGGCGCCCAGAGCGTAATGATGTGGCGGGGAAACCCTCCGGGGAAACCCTCCGTGTGGCGGGGAAACCGTGCGGGGAAACCTTCCACCATGCATCTTGTGAAGTCTCTGGCTAGCTAGCCAACTAGTCCCTTGACCAGTGTTCCTGCGACACAGCGCTTCCAGCTATACACGAGCACCGCCTGGAAGTCCTCCGTGTCGGCGTGCTGCGGGAACGCCTTGCGCTTGGCGTTGAGCACCATACCACCGGGTCCAGCGGGCGTGGCCCTACCGCAGCCGCTGCAACCGGCCACCCCCGCCGCCATCAGCAACTCCGCACCGGCTCACCTCTGTGCTTGCGTCTACTATCCTCATGTACGCCTATAGACCTCGTGCCTAGACCTGTGAACCGGGTATCACCGTAGCACCTTCAATTGGCCGCGTCCCGCACCGCTTGCGGCTCCCACTGCATGTTCACTGCCCGAACACCGCCACCAGCATCAGGATGGGCCCCGCGACACAGCATTATTGCAGCCTATGTGCCTGACGCCCTGACCAGTCATGTGGGTGAAAGCCACCCATACTGAGTGCCGGTACCGTACTGGCTCAACGCATTCACAAGCTGACACCGTTTTTGGTGGTAGTGAGGACTACCGGGTCACATATGTGCAGCCAGCACGTGCACACCGGGTACTGCCGTACACTTCTGATCCGCTAGCCGACCGCGTGCTTGCAAGCCATCATCAAGTTCGTCGTGCTAACGTACGTATACGGTACGAGTTGGGCCAGGTGCCAGGAACACGAATAATTCCAGGGGTGCTGGATCGCGAGCATCAGTGTTCCGGGGATGAAGGGCTGGGGCACGGGGAGGGGCACAGGCACGTTATTAGCCTTCACTGCACGCACACGAACATGCGCAACAACTGGAAATGCGAGAAAGCTGGGGCGCGCCGAGTCTGGCCAGGTAGTTCCCTTTGACAACTGAGCCCTCATCACAATGCTGCGACCTTACCCAGGACACGACCTTACGGTGAATGCACCACGGTTGTGCGGAAGCACGGGCAGCTGATAGCAGGTGCGGGTGGCGACGTGCCGTGCGGGTCCATTAAGACGCCCTCGGGTGACAAAAGCTGGCCACAGCTGAAGGACATGCACGGTCCCTGCGGTCACACCAAGCCGTATGTTCTCCCCCATGCGCTCGCTCCCATGACTTGTTAGGGCATGGACACATGCGCCATGGACATCACCCCTGGACGACTCTGCGTGGACCGTGGCGTGGACACGGTGAGCTCGACTGTCGCAAGCAAACCCCCGGTCCGGACTACCCACCAGTTAGGGCCATGGACAAGGCCGCTGACCGCTGAAACCCTACGGCGAATACCGTACCCATACCCAGCTCCCCACGCGTTGAATGCTCAGAGGAGGAATGTTGAGTACGGTATGCAATATGTACTGAGGGCAAGCGATCCATGACTCTCTAGGGCGTATCAGTGACACTGTTGACATTATCAACAAGTGTGCAACAGCGCATGAATGCCCGGTCAGACACCAATGGGGCACACAGCGACGGGCGACACGCCCGGCCGAACCCGCCACCCCCCGCTCACACACGCACTGCGCACGCTCCTGCGCCCGCCCGTGCAGGTGCAACGTCGCATTTGCACGCACGGGCGCACGGCGGCACGCCCACGCTTCCCGTACTCCCAGCCATAGCTTCCAGCCATAGTTCCCAGCCATCCTGCTTGCCAACCTCCTTGCTCTCCCAGCCCCACGTCCACACGTACGCACGTCGCTCCAGTGGTAGGCAGCAGCTCGATGCAGCCATTCAGATAAACTTAAGGAGGATACGCCGAGTCCTGGGCTCCTGGGCAACGCTGCGAAACATCGTTGGAGCACGCCGACCCATGGCCTGCAAACATTGTTGAGGCAAGCAATATCATGCGGACATGAGGCATGTGTATATCAGACAGCAGTTGGCGTTTTTGGTGGACGACATCGACTGTGGTGGGCTCCCAGTGCCCTTGAAAGCGAGTTGTGGGTCAAATGAAAGGCATAGTACTGTATAGATTGTTGCCATGAAGCACACGGGCGTTAGCAGAGGGAGAGTGAAGCTGGCCCAGTTGTGCGCGGCCAATTGCTCGCCTTGCGCCTTCTCTCTCGACTCGACACATTATATACATACAGTAATCTTTGCTCCAAAGACTCAGCTTTGTATTCTGACTTCGTTTTGTTGCAGCGCAACAGAAGACTCGGTCAACCCTGAGCTGGGTCAGTCTTCGCGCAAGTTTGCCACATTTCCGACCGCCTCTCAAGAATGACTAGTCTTTCTCAGTCCACAAAAGCTTCATTCGGGCGTTACCTAGGTATAGGCCTGGGCGTTGGCCTGGTTCTCGGCGGGGGAATCGTGGGTTTCCTGCACCACCGCCGCTACCAGGCCTCAAAGCTGCTTCACCTGCAGCAAGAGCGGATTGTTACCTCAAGCGTCGCGGCTAACTCGTCGCCGGCTCCGGACGCGTGCGCAAGCGACTGCGCAAGCGATGAAGCGCGACCGGTAAGCCGCTGGTCTTTGGTTTGCTTAACGTTTTGCACGCTTACGGGCTTGTGCATACGGGCCTGTGCAGCTCGAGGCTTGAACGATTCTGGCAAATCGAGCAGTTATCGTTGCTGACGTTCGCAAAAGCAGAGAGCACAGAGCGGTATCAGTATCAATCTTTCGCCACCGAATAGCTCAAACACCTTCTTCCTGTCCTTCATGTACAGGCGCCCTGTGCGCAGCCCGGTGACTGCACGGTCGCCGGGTCAGCCGCTGCTCGGGACGACTGTGCGGAGAGCTGGAGTAACAGCAGCGACAGTAGCGACAGCGACGGCGAGGCGCCGTCGCCTTCGGGCCAACAGGTAGGATCTGGCCGTTGGCTCGGCGCTCAAGCCATGAGGGGTTCTGTGCAAGCCGCATAGCTTGCCGCCTCTGCAGTTATGTGAGTAGTGTGGCACCTTCATACCCCTCATGCCCCTCATCGCGTTTTTTGTCACTGCAGAGCCTAGCCACCTTCCTGGCCCGCTACGGCCTTGAGCGCTGCGAACCTGTGCAAGAGCTTGGACGCGGTGGCTTTGGGCGCGTTCAATCAGTGAGCATCCCGATTCCCGGCGGCGGCGTCATCAAGGCTGTGCGCAAGGAGATCTTCCGCCGCACCGACGGCGTGTCACGTACCGAGCTGCTGCGGCAGGAGGTGGCGGGCACGCTCGCTGGACGGGGCTGCGCTAGCGCTGTGCAGCTGCTCGGCTGGACGGAGCCGCAGACGGATGACGATCCGCATGAGCTGCTGCTTTCCTACGTGCCGGGAATGACCCTATATAAGTACCTGGTAAGCTGGGCATCATCCCGGTGGGGCCCGAGGCAGTGACATGGGTGTTGGGTGTTGGTAGTTGGCATGGGTACGTTTAGGCGGGTTGGCGCACCACGGCACTCCTGGACACCTGCTGAATACCTCAGTTCTTGGCTACAACGCACACCTTACAGTGCTGCCTCCTCCCTCCCACATCACCACTGCAGAACCTGCTGCACATCACGTACAAGGACCAGTGCGCGGCGGAGGCGTGCAAGAAGGGCAAGAAGGGCAAGCGGGCCAAGGCCCCCACGCCCCGCACCCTGCTGCCCACCCCGCTGCTCAAGAAGCTGGCCATCTCGGTGCTCACGGCGGTGGATGCCATGCACAACAACAACATGTGTCACGGTGATATCAAAAGTGCCAATGTTTTTGTCCACGAGACTGACGCGGGCGGCGCCATGGGGTTTATCCTGGGCGACATGGGGACTGCCGAGCCTACCGACAGCGAGGGCATGCTGATAAGTGGCAGGATCGGGGGGTCCCGGGCGACAGCGGCACCCGAGCAGCGCGTGTACCTGGCCGGGGGCACGCCGGCGTGCGGGCTGAGCCGCATGATTGACCTGGCATCGGTGGGGCTGCTGCTTGCGGAGGCAGCTCAGTTCCGCTCTGACCCCGAGCGGCTGTGGGCGTACTCAGTGTTTGAGGACGACCTGGACGAGTGGGTGCCCGAGGGCTGCCGCGACCTGTGCGCGCAGCTGCTGGCCCCCTCGCCCTCCGACCGCCCCAGCGCCAAGGAGGCGCTTGCGCACTGGTGGCTGAACGAGTAAGACAGATGCGGCAGTCTGCAGCTTGGGCCGCATGCAAGAGAGGGCCATCGGAATGGCGGACTTGATGCACGTTTAGGCTTGCATTCTGTTTCTCAAAGGCGTTTGAATCCAATGCACGGTTGAAGGGCTTGGCTGGACTTGCATTTACGGTGTCCTGGTATAGGTACAGGTGGTGAACGCGAACATTGATAAGGATGGCAATTTAGGCGTATAGGAGCCGCTGGCTATACGTAGTGTACCGTGTGTACGTAGAGAATGGCGGACTCAAAGGAGTTGAGGCCACATGGACTCGAACCCGTGAAAACGCTCATGCTCATGCAGCTCATCTGGTCACGAACTACTGCAAATGATCCTCGTGCGTGCCTGTAGTCTGCTCAGGGGTGAGCTGCCCGCCAGACATGGTGCCCTCCCGGGGTCACATCATCTTACCCTGACACACGCACGCCAAGCACAATCATTGCAGTTACAATATGCACTCTGAATACAGTCATTCGTGGGCACCCCTGTGGCCAGTCCAGAAGAGCACCCCGCGCCATCTTGCCATTTCCGTACCAGCGCATTTTCACGTAGTGGGCCCAGTTATTGCAGCCCAACCAAGCTCGATACCGAAGTTGTTTATATGATGCCTTCCGCCCAATCTCTCCCTCCTCTGGTCCGGTCCGGCTCATCTGTCTTTTCAGGCGCCCCATCAATTACCGTGCGTTCCCCACATATCTGGCACGAACTGTCCCCACCCACCCATCTGCGACCACTGTCCCGAATGTCCACCGTGTACCCCTGAACGCGCACAGCCCCCCATTAACGTTCTCCCATACTTTGTATCAAAAATTGCATCTGTGGGCTGCGCATGTTTGGAAGCAGTCCCGACGTAACGCCCTCGCGAAGCCAATGCACCTTTGCCCATATCCTCAGTTCGTTCGGTCAATGCCCGCGTTCACCACCTGTACCTATACCAGCACACCGTAGATGCAAGTCCAGCCAAGCTCTTAAACCGTGCATTGGATTCAGACGCATTTGAGAAACAGCATGCAGGCCTACACATGCATCGAGTCCGCCACCCCGATGGCCCTCTCTTGCATGCGGCCCAAGCTGCAGACTGCCGCAGGCTGTCTTACTCGTTCAGCCACCAGTGCGCAAGCGCCTCCTTGGCGCTGGGGCGGTCGGAGGGCGAGGGGGCCAGCAGCTGCGCACACAGGTCGCGGCAGCCCTCAGGCACCCACTCGTCCAGGTCGTCCTCAAACACCGAGTACGCCCACAGCCGCTCGGGGTCAGAGCGGAACTGAGCTGCCTCCGCAAGCAGCAGCCCCACCGATGCCAGGTCAATCATGCGGCTCAGCCCGCACGCCGGCGTGCCCCCGACCAGGTACACGCGCTGCTCGGGTGCCGCTGTCGCCCGGGACCCCCCGATCCTGCCACTTATCAGCATGCCCTCGCTGTCGGTAGGCTCGGCAGTCCCCATGTCGCCCAGGACAAACCCTATGGCGCCGCCCGCGTCACTGTTGTCGACAAAAACATTGGCACTCTTAATGTCACCGTGACACATGTTGTTGTTGTGCATGGCATCCACCGCCGTGAGCACCGAGATGGCCAGCTTCTTGAGCAGCGGGGTGGGCAGCAGGGTGCGGGGCGTGGGGGCCTTGACCCGCTTGCCCTTCTTGCCCTTCGTGCACGCCTCCGCCGCGCACTGGTCCTTGTATGTGATGTGCAGCAGGTTCTGCATTGGTGACGTGCGAGGGAGGAGGCAGCACTGTAAGGTGTGCGTTGTAGCCAAGAACTGAGGTATTCAGCAGGTGTCCAGGAGTGCCGTGGTGCGCCAACCCGCCTAAACGTACCCATGCCAACTACCAACACCCAACACCCATGTCACTGCCTCGGGCCCCACCGGGATGATGCCCAGCTTACCAGGTACTTATATAGGGTCATTCCCGGCACGTAGGAGAGCAGGAGCTCATGCGGGTCGTCATCCGTCTGCGGCTCCGTCCAGCCGAGCAGCTGCACAGCGCTAGCGCAGCCCCGTGCAGCGAGCGTGCCCGCCACCTCCTGCCGCAGCAGCTCGGTACGTGACACGCCGTCGGTGCGGCGCAAGATCTCCTTGCGCACAGCCTTGATGACGCCGCCGCCGGGAATCGGGATGCTCACTGATTGAACGCGCCCGAAGCCACCTTGTCCAAGCTCTTGCACAGGTACGCAGCGCTCAAGGCCGTGGTGGGACAGGAAGGTGGCGAGGCTCTGCAGTGACAAAGAACGCGATGAGGGGCATGAGGGGGGTGAAGGTGCCACACTTGTCACATAACTGCAGAGGCGGCAAGCTAGGCGGCTTGCACAGAACCCCTCGTGGCTTGAGCGCCGAGCCAACGGCCAGATCCTACCTGTCGGCCCGAAGGCGACGGCGCCTCGCCGTCGCTACTGTCACTGCTGTTACTCCGGCTCTCCGCACAGTCGTCCCGAGCAGCGGCTGACCCGGCGACCGTGCAGTCACCGGGCTGCGCACAGGGCGCCTGTACATGAAGGACAGGAGGAAGGTGTTTGAGCTATTCGGTGGTTAAAGATTGATACTGATACCGCTCTGTGCTCTCTGCTTTTGCGAAGTCAGCAACGATAACTGCTCGATTGCTAGAACCGTTCAAGCGTCGAGCTGCACAGGCCCGTATGCACAAACCCGTAAGCGTGAAAACGTTAAGCAAACCAAAGACCAGCGGCTTACCGGTCGCGCTTCATCGCTTGCGCAGTCGCTTGCGCACGCGTCCGGAGCCGGCGACGAGTTAGCCGCGACGCTTGAGGTAACAATTCGCTCTTGCTGCAGGTGGAGCAGCTTTGAGGCCTGGTACCGGCGGTGGCGAAGGAAACCCACGATTCCCCCGCCGAGAACCAGGCCAACGCCTAGGCCTATACCTAGGTAAGGCCCTAATGAACCTCTTGTGGACGGAGAAAGACTAATCATTCTTGAGAGGCGGTCGGAAAGGTGGCAAACTTGCGCGAAGACTGACCCAGCTCAGGGTTGACCGAGTCTCCTGTTGCGCTGCAACAAAACGAAGTCAGAATACAAAGCTGAGTCTTTGGAGCAAAGGTTACTGTATGTATATAATGTGTCGAGTCGAGAGAGAAGGCGCAAGGCGAGCAATTGGCCGCGCACAACTGGGCCAGCTTCACTCTCCCTCTGCTAACGCCCGTGTGCTTCATGGCAACAATCTATACAGTACTATGCCTTTCATTTGACCCACAACTCGCTTTCAAGGGCACTGGGAGCCCACCACAGTCGATGTCGTCCACCAAAAACGCCAACTGCTGTCTGATATACACATGCCTCATGTCCGCATGATATTGCTTGCCTCAACAATGTTGGCAGGCCATGGGTCGGCGTGCTCCAACGATGTTTCGCAGCGTTGCCCAGGAGCCCAGGACTCGGCGTATCCTCCTTAAGTTTATCTGAATGGCTGCATCGAGCTGCTGGCTACCACTGGAGCGACGTGCGTACGTGTGGACGTGGGGCTGGGAGAGCAAGGAGGTTGGCAAGCAGGATGGCTGGGAACTATGGCTGGGAGCTATGGCTGGGAGCTATGGCTGGGAGTACGGGAAGCGTGGGCGTGCCGCCGTGCGCCCGTGCGTGCAGATGCGACGTTGCACCTGCACGGGCGGGCGCAGGAGCGTGCGCAGTGCGTGTGTGAGCGGGGGGTGGCGGGTTCGGCCGGGCGTGTCGCCCGTCGCTGTGTGTCCCATTGGTGACTGACCGGGCATTCATGCGCTGTTGCACACTTGTTGATAATGTCAGCATTGTCACTGATACGCCCTAGAGAGTCATGGCTCGCTTGCCCTCAGTACATCCTGCATACCGTACTTAACATTCCTCCTCTGAGCATTCAACGCGTGGGGAGCTGGGTATGGGTATTCGCCGTAAGGTTACAGCGGTCAGCGGCCTTGTCCATGGCCCTAACTGGTGGGTAGTCCGGACCGGGGGTTTGCTTGCGACAGTCGAGCTCACCGTGTCCACGCCACGGTCCACGCAGAGTCGTCCAGGGGTGATGTCCATGGCGCATGTGTCCATGGCCCTAACAAGTCATGGGAGCGAGCGCATGGGGGAGAACATACGGCTTGGTGTGACCGCAGGGACCGTGCATGTCCTTCAGCTGTGGCCAGCTTTTGTCACCCGAGGGCGTCTTAATGGACCCGCACGGCACGTCGCCACCCGCACCTGCTATCAGCTGCCCGTGCTTCCGCACAACCGTGCGCACCAAGCCACCAACGCATGCGCAGGTCGCAGGTCGCAAGTCATTCTACAGCTTTACTGATTCTGGCGTGCTGCCGCCAGGGCAGTACGGCCGCCTCGGGCCGGCGGCGCCGCCATCGCTGCTATCGACATCAATGTCAGACGCCAGTGCGAATGCCACGTGCGCAGCGCTGCTGCCCAAGCGGGCCGCTCCCGGCGGCAGCGGCAGTGGGAGCGGCGACGCAGCGCAGGGAGACGGGTGGTGGCGGCGTGGCGGCGCAGTGCTGCCGCCCTCTCAGCAGCTGGTGCGGGTGACGGGCAGCGTTCGGGAGGTGCGGGTGTGGGACGCGCTGAGCGGAGTGGTGCTGGAGGACCACAGTGGGCCGGGTGAGTGGCGGCACTGCTTGCACGCGCAGGTTGGGGTTGGGGAACCTGGGCGTGCTTTGGTCACCATATGCTGTGCAACGTGCTCAGTTGGGGTGCTACCGAGTGTCAAGTTGATGCCGCCGCGCTAATGCCGCCTGGCGACCGTTCTCCTCAGTCTACGTGTAGCCCGCACACCGTGTCTTTGGGGCTGGGGTTCTGGATCTGGGTTTTGGAACTGCTGACCTGGGTTGGACACGACTCCCCACATACATCATCCCATCTGATACCCCACGCACCCCGCCTTATCCCCCCATGCACCGTGATGTTCCCTGCCGCCATTCGCAGTGACCTCCATCAGCCTGGTCCAAGGCGCCTTAGTCACGCTGGCCATGGGGGACGGACTCATCGTGTACAAGTGCAACGGCCTCGACACGCCACCCACAGCCCCAGCAGGGTCCTCCACCTCCTCCGCCTCCAGCGCCCCTGGTTTGCCGGAGCAGGCGGGGCGTGGTGGAGGTGTCGGAGCAGGGGGGCCGCGGCCCGGCAGTGCCGGCCCGGGCGCGGCGGCTGCGCGGCTGCGGCAGGCGGTGGCGGCGCATCGGCGGCCGCTGGAACCCGTAATCTGCCTGCAGGTGCGTGCTTCGTGTCATTCCGTACGTGATGGGCGCAAGGGGGGTGGAACACGTGTGGACGGGACGTGAACGGCTGTGCAGAGCGCGCCGCTAGTTAGGGCACATGCGTGGGGCACACGCGCAGAACGCTCGACCGCCGATGGTGTGCGTGTGGTAGATGGCATTGCTTCTTTAATGCCTCGTCAAACGATGCCCCCGCGCCTCCCAACTCTTCGCCCCTCCACCCCTCCTCCTCTCACCCCTCCACCACTCACCACTCACCACCCCGACCATCCCGACCATGCCTCCCGACCATCCCAACCATCCCGAACCCCCCCCCCCCCCAGCCCGACACACGCCGGTGGGTCGGGCCACCGGTGGCACGCCGACTTCTGGGTTAAGCTGAAGGTTTTGAAGCATACTACATTTATTTAAAGGCGCGGCTGCCGGCACGGCCCAAGGCTGTGGAACAACGCACGGCGCCCTTGCTTGCGGCAGTAAGCGCGCGAAAGCGAGAATACCCGCGACCGCATTCCGAGACCCATTCCGAGACCCATTCCGAGACGCTGGAGCTGGTATGTATTGTGCTATCGCTTCTCGTCACATACTTTCAAGTCCTTCAGACGCCACACACTGCCTTACCAAAACCTTGCAGCACCCTACAAGCACGAGCTCACGCGCCGCTTAAAAGCAAAACGACGGCCGCCGTTCCTGCCGCCCAGACGCCCGCCGCCGCGCCTATACCGCTCCCGCTGCTCCTGGCGTGCAGCAGCCCATTGAGGATGCCGCAATCATGTCTGCAATTATCGTCCAGCGCTTCAAGGGCGCTGTGCGTCTGTTCCCCCGCGCGCGCGGAGGCCAGCGCCAAGCGTCTCGCCACCCGCACGGCCATTGACTGGGACGACGCGCAGCTGCTGCTGCAGTGCATTTATGACTACGCCCCGCACGCCGTGGAGGCGAAGAGCTTGGACGCTGCAGCCATACAGAAGCTCACGGAGCTTGCCGCAAGGCTCGAGAACACCGAGCTCGTCATCTCCAGCGCTCCGGGGATGCCGCTGACCGAGCAGGAGCAGGTAGATATCGCCACGGTGCCTCATCTACCTGCTCCTGCTCGGTAAGCGATATTCCCGGAGCGCTGGCGATGACGAGCTCGGTGTTCTCGAGCCTGTCGCCAACCTCTGTGAGCAGCTGCACTGTGACAAGATCCAAGCTCTTCGCCTCCGCGGCGTGCGGGACGTAGCCGTGAATGCACTGCAGCAGCAGCTGCGCGTCGGCCCAATCAGTGGCAGTGCGGGCGGCGAGATGCATAGCGCTGGCCTCCGCGCGGGAGAACAGACGCACAGCGGCCTTGAAGCGCTTGACGATAATCGCAGACACGACAGACACGACACGGCACGTCCATTGCTGTTTGTATGCGTGCAAATGCAGGTGCTGGCCGCGCATGTGGACCTGCTCTCGTCCCTGGTGCACCTGCTCAACACCAGTCTGGTGCAGCCGCCCGCGCCCGCGCCCCAGGTTCCAATGGCCTCAGCAAGCCCGCCCGCGCCTGCAGGAGCAGCCACAGCGGCAGCGGCAGCCAGCCTACCAGCAGCAAGAGGGCGGCCTGCGGCCGCGGGCGCTTCACGTACGCCGCTGGACGCACGACTCGATGCCAATGGGGACCCGATTGATGGCCTGGGTAGCGTGACAAGGACGAACAAGGCGGCGGCCGCCGCGGCCGCGGCGGCTGCGGCGGCGCTGCCGGTGTGGCTGGTGGCGACGGGGGGCGCGGACGGCGTGGTGCGTGTGTGGAACCTGGCGTCTGCGTCCGTGCTGAGCACCCTCAAGGGCCACACGGTGAGCGGCGGGTCTGTTGGCAGCGAGTTGGGCGGCGTTGTAAGATTGCGGTACCACAGCCATCTTTACCGCAATCTTACAACGCCGCCCAACTCGCTGCCAACAAAGATGGCTGTGGTGGTGGCACTGGGGGACAGGGCATCTGGGGCGCGGCGTGCTCCACTGCTAACGCCCCACTGACCTTGTGCTTTCCTAAACCTGCGGGCCTAAACCTACTGGCTGCTTCTTACCTGCTGTGCACGCCCACCCAACAGTCCCCGCTGTTCCCTGCTCCCGCTCCTCTAAGTCTGTTCCCTCTGCCTGACACTCGCAACCCGCCCGCACCCTTGGTCGCAGGTGGGTGTGCTGTCCGTCAAGCTCGGCTACCTGCCCCGCGCCGCCGCCGCCGCCTGTGATGATGAGCTGCTGCCGCCAGACCTAGACGTCAGTGCGGCGGTGCCGCCGCCAGCCGCCGCCGCCGCCGCCGGCAAGGCGCTGCCGCCAGGGCAGTACGGCCTCGGGCTGGCGGCGCCGCCGTCCCTGCTGTTGACGTCATTACCAGATGCCCCTACTGGTGCCGCGCTGCTGCCCAAGCGGGCCGCTGCCGCCGGCAGCGTCGATGCAGCACATTTAGGCAGGCGTCGGCGCGGCGGCGCAGTGCTGCCGCCCTCTCAGCGGCTGGTGCGGGTGACGGGCAGCGTTCGGGAGGTGCGGGTGTGGGACGCGCTGAGCGGAGTGGCGCTGGAGGGCCACAGTGGGCCGGGTGAGTGGCGGCACTGCTTGCACGCGCAGGTTGGGGTTGGGGAACCTGGGCGCGCTTTGGTCACCGTATGCTGTGCGACGTGCTCAGTTGGGGTGCTACCGAGTGCCAAGTTGACGCCGCCGCGCTAATGCAGTCTGGCGGCCCTTCCCCACAGCCCTGCAGCCCGCACACATTGTCTTCGGGGCTTGGGTTCTGGATCTGGGTTTGGGAACTGACCTGGGTCCGGGCACAAGGACCCACATCATCCCATCTTATACCCCACACACCCCGCCTTAGTCCCCCATGCACCCTGCTGTCCCCTGCCGCCAATTACAGTGACCACCATCAGCCTGGTCCACGGCGCCTTAGTCACGCTGGCCATGGGGGACGGACTCATCGTGTACAAGTGCAACGGCCTCGACACGCCGCCCACAGCCCCGGCAGCGTCCTCCGCCTCCTCCGCCTCCAGCACCCCTGGTTTGCCGGAGCAGGTGGGGCATGGTGGCGGTGCCGGAGCAGGGGGGCCGCGGCCCGGCAATGCCGGCCCGGGCGCGGCGGCTGCGCGGCTGCGGCAGGCGGTGGCGGCGCATCGGCGGCCGCTGGAACCCGTGATCTGCCGGCAGGTGCGTGTCGTGCCACCGTGCCTTTGTAGTTGCAGGCGCAAGGGGAATGGTGCACGTGTGGACGGGATGTGGACGGCTGTGGATGTTGGTCGGGTGCAGCACCGTGTGCGTGGTTACCGTACTCATGTTCCCGCAATTGTTGGCACTACTGTCGCCTGAGAGCTGCGGTCTGTCATAGCGGCCTTTCATCCGTCTGGGTGCGTAGCTAGGCGGCAGTCTTCGCATACTAGCGCCGCAGCATCCCCTTACATGGATGCCCGTACGTCGCATGCCTACCTCCCGTGACCCCTGTAACGTTTCCTTCCTGTTCTCCTACCTTGCACAGGCCACAGCGGCCGCCACCGCCGCCGCCGCGGCCATGGAGAACAACAGCATCCCCAAGGTTCTGAAAGACAACAACCTCATCATCGACGCCACCGAGCTGGGCAAGCTTAACACCAAGTCCGCCAGCTGCGCCGTCCAGCTGGCGACACCGGCCATGGACGCCATCGACTGTGTCCCGCTTCTCAAGGGCTGCCTGGGCTCGCTGGAGTTTAGCTTGAAGCCCGGCTGCTGGCTCGACCTGAAGATCGCCATCCTGGTCAAGGACAAAGGTTGGCGCTGGTTCCCCACCAGGCTGACGTCGCTGGAGCTGCTGGACAGTGCCTACAATGGCGGGTTGCGCGGCCGCTTTCCCAGCGTCCTCACGATGGCGGCCGCGTTGGAGGACTTCGAGATGGGCATCATCACCATCGATAGCTTGGTGGGCGCACCAGACTCGGCGTCGACAAACCTGAGCGCGGTGATCTCGCCCAAGCTATCAATGGTGACGATGCCCATCTTAAACTCCTCCAAGCGGCCGCCATCTTTAGCACGCTGGGGAAGCGGCCGCGCAGCCCGCCGTCGTAGGCACTGTTTAGCAGCTCCAGCGAGGTCAGCCTGGCGAGGAACCAGCGCCAGCGCTTGTTGCCCCTCAGGATGGCGATCTTCAGGTGAAGCCAGCAGCCGGGCGTCAAGCTAAACTCCAGCGAGCCCATGCGGCCCTTGAGAAGCTGGATGCGGTCGACGGCGTCAATGGCCGGTGTCGCCAGCTGGACGGCGCAGCTGGCGGACTCGACGTCGAGCTTGCCCAGGTCGGTGGCGTCGATGATGAGGTTCTTGTTCTTCAGAACCTTGCTGATGCTGTTGTTCGCCACGACGGCGGCGGCGGCGGCAGCGGCGGCGGCGGGCAGGCCTGTGCACGGCAGGAAAAGACGTGCAAGGAAGGAAACATTGCAGGCGTTACAGGAGGCATGCGCTGGTCCGATGGTCGCAAGGCAGCAGGAGCACGACGCAGGGTCAGCAAGAGGCATGCGACACCAATGGGTGTGTGTGGGCTGGAACCGCCATAGCACCTAGGCGCGCCCGACCCACATCCCTTCCCTCACCCACACATCGAACCCAGATGCACCCGATGGCGTCCATGGCCGGTGTCGAGATGTGGTGAACGACGGGCATTGAAAGGACGAACGAACCGACGTTATGGCAACGGCGCATTGGCTGCGAGAGGGCGTTATGTCAGGACTGCGTTCAAACATGCACAGCCCACGTAGGCTGAGATGCGATGAATGATACTGAGTGTAGGACGGGCGGAAGACGGCTGCTTCATAACGTTTCCCTTGTGTGAATGCGGGGTGGGCGGACTGGCGGCGACGCCGTATGGCAATGTGAGGCTGTAGCTGTGTAAGATCGTGCGGCCGTGTGGCTTGGAACGCGAGTGCTTCTTATTGTCCGCGGGATCTCACAGGAGCCGCAGTGTAACGCAACACGCATGACTGCGTGAAGAGGGACTCATTGGACCAATCAATGTTTGGGTGGTGTGGGGCGTGTGCCCCTTCGGCTGCGGGTTGCTTTCCTGGACTGGCCACACGGGTGCACACGAATAAACGTATCCAGAATGCATAACCAAGCTGCCATGATCGTGGCTGGCGTGCGTGTGTCAGGCTAAGTCGATGTGAGCCCCGGAGGGCAGCATGCATGGCGGGCAGCTCATCCCTGAGCGGATCACAGGCACACACGAGGATCATTTGCAGACCGTATGGCGACGAACGCAATGCTGTCTTCTGCTGTATCAGGAAGCTCAGCGTTGCCATGTAACTTTCGGTGTCACCCTCCAGGGGGGGGTAGTCTCGACTGGGAAAGGCCCCATGTTCTCAAACGAAAGAGCTTGACGAGAGGACTCCAAATCCACTTTCAGAGTTTCAATCAGGGTAGTAATTGCAAAGTTATGGGCCCTCAAAGTTCAGGGTCGGTCGTCGGGGTTGGGGGTCCCCAAGGTTTCGTCACGCGGATGTGGGTGGGACTGCCAGATTTCGTCTCCGCGCCCTAAACGCCCCTCTAAACGCTCCACCCAATAGCACAAGCACTAGCACACATTAGCATGCACATACTAAAGCACTTGCATTACGTTTGGCCTCAGGAAAGCGGCCGCATGTCCGTCCACATGGGCATCGTAGTAGCGTAGAGCCCCACTCGAGCGTCTCTCACTGGTGTGATGGAGACTATGCGAACTGATGCTGACATGTAACGGCCAAGGCTTGGTGTGGGTCATGGCGACAAGGCTGCCGCCGGCCATCGAGCGTGACATGAATCCCGGGATTCTTTACATGATCCCGGGAGAACGTCCACCGATCTCTTCCGGCACACAATCCCAAACATCATATGTACAGCGCAATTGTAAGCTTAAGCGCACGCCCCGGTAGTCTGACAGAAGGGTCGGTGGTCGGCCATGGACACATGGACATGTGTGGCATGGCTGCCAGTCAAGTTGTGCCTCCAGCTGAACCGAAGGTACACAATTGTAGAGCTCGCCGAGAGCAGTCGATTGACACCGACCTGGCTACAAACCGAAGGGTTTTGACGGGGTTTTTGAGGGGTTGCACGGTGGTGGGGTCGGTCGGTCGGTCCGGAGGGGGGGTCGGGAGGTTTTGGGACATGGGGTCTGGAGGTTTAGTTCGTACCCCCCCCCCTGCACCCTCACACCCTGCTGTCGGTTCTCTGTAGCCGCTGTCTTGCTCGCGGTGCTACGCTTGCATTGAAGTGTGCGAATGCGAATGCGAGTGCAGACGGCAGCGGTAGCAAAGAACAGGGGATTCAGAGGCCTGGCAAGCCGGCAGCTTCCTCCTCCTGCGCCTCAAGCATGCCGGGTCACCAGGTGCTGGTCTCACTGGTTGCAGCCTCAGGAGCACGGATGCATGCGCGCGGCGGCTGCGCTGATGCGCCAGGCGGTGGCGGGCTTCCGACTACGGTAACGGCACACGGGCGACACCATGCATGGGAGCCGTGCGCGTGTGTTCCAAAATAAGATTGGTTGGAGCGCGGAGGCATCGTTGCACCAGACCCACCCTTGAATTGTTGCTGATTTGGAGGCGCAGCTTCCACGTTCACGAGTTGCCGGCATTGCCGCTTGTTTGTGTTTGCGGAGGTGGCGTGTGCGGGGCGTGCGGGGGGCTAGCGAAATCTTCGACGGGCCGCTTCTCAGTGCTTCATGAGAGTAGACATCTTACCAAATCGCAGTGGCCTGTGCCGTGCGAGCCACGCCCTGCCGTCGCCTCATCGCGCGGTAACTCGGACAGCTTTCCCTGCAAGCACAATTCATACAAGCTGCGAAGTCAAACATAAGCAACTTCAACTTCTCAGGCTGCAATCTGGGCTTCAATACAGTACAGCGCGATAGCGGACAGACTCGGTCAGGTGCCTTTTGCGCTGCCTCCTTCAGCCTAACACGTCGATGAGTCTGCCCCATGACACACGCTATATGTCAGAACGTATCAGAGCCCTCGCGACTGCTGCCAGCCTGGGCCTGGCGTTCGGTGGGGGCCTCTTGCTTCTCGGACTGCGCCACCGTCGCAACCAGGTCCTCAACCTCGTGTGTCGCGAAAACGAGCAGATGCCTGGCACGACCGCAAGCACTTATAGTCCGCCTGTGCTGGACGCAATCCCCTCGGAGGTTGCATCGACGGTGAGCGACCTTGGCCCTGCTTCGTTCAAAGTAGAGCATATATGATAACTCGTGCGGCTGCGTGGGGAAGATGGGGTTGGCTGCTTACCGCGGCCTAGCGGTTGACGCGGCCATGCTACTTGACCTTGACGCACGGCCTACACGTATCCTTACGCCCGCCCACCGAAGCAGAAGCCCACATGCCTGTGCGCGGACAAGGGCCATCGCGAAGAGCGCCTTCTAGGCGAGAACGGCGTAGAGAACAGCCAGGAAGTGGAGGAGGTGCAGGTGGAGGAGGTGCAGGAGGTGTTCGAGGTGAGTAAGCGAAACCGTTGGGCGTGGGCTGGTTGGCTGGACTGGCCCAGGCTGGGTACGCTGGTCGTGTGTTGCGTATTGCCTGGGAGCTTGACCCTCTTGGGCCCTGACTTGTCTGTTGCCTTTCCAAGTGTGCCTCACCTACCCGCACGTGCTTTCCCCCCCTGTTGCAGAGTCTCGCCACCTTCCTGGCCCGCCACGGCCTTGAGCGCTGCGAACCTGTGCAAGAGCTTGGACGAGGTGGCTTCGGGCGCGTTCAATCAGTGAGCATCCCGATTCCCGGCGGCGGCGTGATGCAGGCTGTGCGCAAGGAGATCTTCCGCCGCACCGACGGCGTGTCACGTACCGAGCTGCTGCGACAGGAGGTGGCGGGCACGCTCTCTGCACGGGGCTGCGCTAGCGCCGTGCAGCTGCTCGGCTGGACGGAGCCGCAGACGGATGACGACCCGCATGAGCTGCTGCTCTCCTACGTGCCGGGAGTGCCTTTGTCTACTTACCTGGTAAGCGGGGCATTGTTAGGGTGGTGCCCTTCTTAGCACTTGCATGTTTGGCAGCTGCCAACGGCACGCAAGGGCGGGTGAACATCGGTCATTTGCTCAGTTCTGTCGAGCACCTGCCAGATGCGCTCCGTGTTGTGCCATACTGACCGTGCTGCCCACTTCCTTCCCTTATCACCACATCAGAACGAGGTGCACCGCGCGGACGTGGTCAAGCGCTGCGTCGCCAAGAAGGGCAAGAAGGGCAAGACTCTCACCCCCCGTACCAGTACCATTCTGACAACGCCACTCCTCAAGCAGCTGGCCATCTCCGTGCTCACGGCGGTCGACGTCATGCACGCCAACAACATGGCACACGGTGATATCAAAAGTGACAACGTATACGTCAACACGGGCGACGCAGATGGCGTCATCCACTTTGTCCTTGGGGATTTCGGGAGTGCGGAGCCTACCGACAGCGAGGGCATGCTGATAAGTGGTGCGGTTGGGGGCTCCCGGGCGACAGCGGCACCCGAGCAGCGCGTGCACCTGGCCGGGGGCACGCCGGCGTGTGGGCTGAGCCGCATGATTGACATGGCGTCGGTGGGGGTGCTGCTGGCGGAGGCAGCTCAGTTCCGCCCAATGCCAACACGGCTGTGGGCGTACTCGCTGTTTGAGGACGACCTGGACGAGTGGGTGCCCGAGGGCTGCCGCGACCTGTGCGCGCAGCTGCTGGCCCCCTCGCCCTCCGACCGCCCCAGCGCCAAGGAGGCGCTGGCGCACTGGTGGCTGAACGAGTAAGACAGCCTGCGGCAGTCTGCAGCTTGGGCCGCATGCAAGAGAGGGCCATCGGGGTGGCGGACTCGATGCATGTGTAGGCCTGCATGCTGTTTCTCAAATGCGTCTGAATCCAATGCACGGTTTAAGAGCTTGGCTGGACTTGCATCTACGGTGTGCTGGTGTGGGAACAGGTACTGGTGGTGAACATGGGCACTGAGCGAACTGAGATGATGGGCGATGGCCGATGCGCATGGGCTATAAGAGTGTGTTGCGTCATCACTGCTTTCGAACATGCGCAGCCCACGTAGGCTGAGATGCGATGTATGATACAGAGTGTGGGACGGGCGGAAGACGGCTGCTTCATGAACGCAACTACGGTACTGAGCTTGGTTGGGCTGCGTAGAGGCGTGCGTGTGTCAGGGACAGAGTGACACGGAAATGGCGACTGGCGCTCGGTACTCCCCTGGACCCTGGACATTACCGTATCCGGGGTCATACATGAATCAAAGGCGTGCCTGGCGGATTGGCAAGTGTAGTGTCCCCGGCCGCGTGTAAGGTTCGGCACTACCCTTCACCCCTTCTCCTCGATTTGTGGGGACGTGGCATTCTCACTCCGTGTTACGGCAGCAAGGCAATGGCAAAGAGGGCATGCGGGGTCGTGTTTCACGGCTAAGCGGGGCGAGGGGGCGCATGAACGGGGTAGGCGGATGGCGGGTGTTGGCGGGTGGCGTGTCACGAGGTTTGCCCGGCCGGGCTCACAGATGGACGCATTTTGATAATTGCAGACGATGCCAATTCCGCAGCGTTTGTGATATGTCGGTACCCTTCAGAAAGTATGCAGTTCTGACACTGCGCGACGACAAGTCCCTTTGAAGTCAAAAACTGGGAGTACAAGGAACATGCCGTTTGTCATATTAGTGGACCTGCTTGACTTGGCAGGTTTACAAAGAATGAACGTTTGCTGAGCGGGAGGGCTTGGCCGCGAAGACGAAATGCCCACGGAGCTGGAGAAGCCAACGGAGACTCCTCAGCAGCCGCTAAAGCTCGGATTGTACCTTGGTGCACAGGTGAGAGATGTAACTACTTCAACAGTTCGTGGGACGCGTTGCATGTTGCCTTGTCTCGACTGCACCAATGTTCGGCCCTCCCGCAGAATCCTACAAATACAAGGCCCAGTCTTGCCCCGAAGCCACCTTATGCGGCTGCGAATGGGCAAGGTGCCGCTGCGGTGCTGCGGGCGCGGCCAGGTCTACCTGCCCGGCCCCCAGCTGGTGAGACCGTCGACACGGAGGGGGTGGGGGCGCCCGCGCTCGACGTTTCCGAAATCTGTGCACGGTTGCTAGCATGCACAATCTAGGCGCTAGGTTGTAGGCATAAAAATGACTGTACTGACATAGCAAGCACTGGGTGTGTCGGCCTGGCCGTTTGCGGGGGGTGAGCTGTGTAGGGGCTTGAGGCCCTGCAGAGCGGTCTGCAACTTTAAGCCTCATTTGGTATTCAAACTGCTAGCGCGGCAGCCCATGCACACACGTAACAGGATCATTATGACATCTCGTCGTGTGGCAGGTACAGCGAACGAGGCGGCGGCTGGGTCTGCGGCGCCAGCAGTGCGCACCACGCACGGCGCGTCGTCCTTGATCACCAAGCCGCGGCCTGTGCTGGCGAGCGGCCTGCATTCTGTGGCGGCGGCCGGAACGGCAGCTGCAGGGGACAAGCCAGCAGCAGCGGCCGGGAATGGAGTGGCTGGCGATGCAGGCGCGGCAGCTGGGGCGGAGCCGAAGTATGACTTCTCCAGTGCGCCTAGGTGCGCTGCGGGAGGGGTGTGGATGGGCGGGTGAAGGGCGTTGCACGGGTGCTCATTCAATGTACCAACAGTATATGTGCAGACTGTAACAAATTGTGTGGGAGGCGACCGGCCGTGGAGCGGTCTTGCAAAAGGGTATTAGTGAAACGCGCACAGCCGGAACAGGCTTGATCAGCAAGCTCGAGGGCTTCTATGCTACGCGACGAACGAGACGACGTCTCTCCATTGACCTTCATTTCCCATGTGTTCCAGGGGTGTAAGGCACCGCTACCCATCTAATAACGGCTCAGCGGCGTCGGCTGGTGGTGCTGGGTTGGATGCGGGCCGGCGCTCGCACCCAGGGGCGAGCGCTGGCGGCGCCGTGGCGTCGGAGGGCGGCGCCAAGGCGGGGGCGGGGCCCGCGGCGGCACACTCGGCACCTGGCGAGCGGCCCGCGTTTGAGGAGGACCCGGAGACGGCAGCCAGTGTGAAGAAATGGCTGCGGAAACTGCAGGTGGGGTTTCGTGCTAGGAGCCGGAGCTGAGGGATGGGATGATTTACAAGCTCAACCGGCATGCAACGACGTCCAGATCTGGTAGAAAGCAGGGCAACTGACACTAAAGCTGTAATCGTGTCAGATGTACCGTACCGTGCTGTTCCGCCGCATCAATATGAGATAGGTCTTGTGCTTGCCCTGCCCTGCGCCCTCCCCTCACCTTTAGACCGTGCGTCCCTTCCCCTTCCCCTTCCCCTTCGCCTCGCTCCCCTCCCCCTCACATTCCAACCGCAGGACTTCAAAGCCATGTCTCCGGACGCGCTTGAGTTCATCTACCTGCGCCACGCCCACGCCGAGGTGCGCAACCCCTACAACCTGGTCATCGTGACGCACGCTGACATCAAAGCCAACGCCGCCAGCCGCAACAACTACTACACCATGTCCGTTAAGGTGGGTCTGCTGGGACGAGGGCTGCGGCTCCTCGCGTAGCTACTGAACGGTCTTGTTGCATGCACCCTTGCCTCGCACGGGCTTTAAGAACTTCGTGTGCCAGGTGATACGCACATGGGCTTCATGGCTAATGGCTGATTGCTCCTGGAGTCATGGCTTGTTGCTAGATGGGCCCTTCATCCCACTAGGGACCCGGCTCGAACCTTTCTTGTTGCACTTTTGAAGTTGGCTTCTATACTTCCTTGTTGCCGCGGGCGCTCTACAGGGCGTGACGCACTTTGCGGAGGGCAGCGGCGAGTTCATCACGCTGGAGCAGTTTGAGCGCGAGTACTTTCTGTACCGCCAGCTGCTGCGCTTCCGAACATTCGTGCAGTTCCGACTTTGGAAGGCCTTCAAGGTGAGCGCCGCCGCTACTCGGACATACCCTACACATGAGCTGCCAGGGGCGGGTTTGGCTTACCGTTACTAGCTTGCTTGGCTTGCACTCTAATGCCTGCGCGCTGTCGCCTTACCCGCTACCAGATCTGGCGGCGCTTCGTGAGCAGCCGCAAGGCCCGCAGCGCCAAGGAGGTGCTGCAGAAGAGCCTGTTCATGCTCAACCCCGTGTTCCGCGTGGCGCTGGTGCGCATGCGCACGGTGAGTGGCGGCTGGCAACGTGCAGGGCGCCGGGCGGGGGTTTGATGGAGTGAAGGAGAGCCAAAGGCGAAGTGCGTTGGACTGCACTGCCAGCTTCTGGGGAGACGAGATATCAGCTGGGGTGCAGACGCAAGCCCATAGGCCTTAGGCCATAACCGCTATCCTGCACGAGCGGCCAAGTCCTGAAACTGCGTCCAGTTGCCGCGGGTCCACACCATCCTGGGAACTCATCCTTCTGGGACCCCCCTCACCGCCGGCCCCGCCTTGCCGCCTCCTTCCAACTCATGCACACATACACACGCGCTCGCACGCAGGCCTGCCACGGCCTGCAGCAGCTGCGGCTGCACGCGGTGGAGCGCGGCCAGCTGTACGGGCTGCCGCAGCTAGTGTCGCTGCACGCGGCACGGCATCAGGACACCAAGGCGGCGCTGGAGCAGTTCGAGCACGACATTGTGGCGCAGGCGCAGGTGCGGCGGGCGGTCCGGGATTCGGGGCTGGTAGTGGAAATAGTTGGGAGAATGCCGTGTTGAGGTGCTTCTGAATGTTTAATGGGTTTGTTTGAGGGGTGCGCCGACCAGGACAGGTGGGCAATCCAAGTGCGGACACATGTCTCACGAACGCCACGTACCGCGTGTGCTTTAACACCTTCCTGTAGGAGGCGTGCGTGGCGGCGATGCAGCGCATGGAAGATCAGCTGCTGGGCGTCAAGGCCAACGCCGCAGCCAGCGGCAACGGCCCGCCGGCAGGGCTGGGCGGCGGCAGCGGTGGCGGCGTGAGTCTGGGCGCGCCGGGTGTGGTGCTGGGCGGCGGCATTGGGGACGCCATGTTCCCGGACGGGCCGCTGCTGCCCCCCATTGCGGAGGGTCCTGCAGGGGGCCCTGCGGAGGGCGGCGAGGGTGCAGCAGGCGCGGCGGAGGCTGCCAGCGGCGAGGGTGCGGGCGCAGGAGAGGGTGAGGCGGCGGCTACGGGCGCAGACGGCGGCAGCAGCAGACCTCGCCCGCCGGCAGACGACGGCACAGTGCTCCCGCCATCGTCCACGGGCATGGCTGACGGCGAAGCCGCCGCTGCCGCGGATGTAGCGACGCCAGCAGCCGCGGCGCCAGCCGCAGCCGCAGCCGCCGGCGGTGTCACCTTTGCTGCGTCGGTAGCTGCCGGCGGCGCCGCCGCCGCGCACCGCGACACCGACGGCGCTGCCAGTACCGTAACTGGCTACACCGCCGCCACGTCGGCGGCGCGCGGCCGCGGCGGCCGCGGCGGAGGCGGCTATGCGCACTCTATGATGTCGTACAATCCGGCCGAGCTGATGGCGGGTGGCGACTTCAGCTATGCTCTTAATGCGGCGCGGCGGTCGTACAAGCGCAGGATCCACGCCTTCGTGCGGCTGCTGGACTACATGGTGCGTGGCGGGCGGGTGGCGGCGTTTACGCGGGGCTTGACCTTGTCTGCATGGGTGTGGTGTGGTGGGGTGGGGTCGGGTGTGGCGCGGTGTGGAGAGCATTTCGGTTCAGCTGCGTGTGTATCATAAGGTGACAATGGAAGCAACTCAAGTGACCTCAACCTGCACACGTGCCGCACGTCGGCAACCGACCTGCCTTCCTACAGGTGTGTGGCGCGCTGCATGGTCTGCTGATGGATTCCTCAAACGACATCCTGGCTGCACTCAGCCCCCGCCCGACCCGTGGACCCAGCGAGCTTGGAGAGCCAGCGGACGCGGACGCAATCGCCGACGTCGACGGCGTGACCGCTAGCGCAGCTGCCGCCGCCCACGGCGCCTCCACCAGCCGCCGCGCGTCCAGTGCCAACGGCCTCTCAGGCGGCGACGCCGCCGCCCCGATGGTGGACTTGGGCGAGGCCGCCGCGCTCATCCTAGGCGAGGAGGTGAAGGCGCCGCCCAAGGACTGGGGCGTGGACGGTGGTCAGTTCCTACAGCTGGCGGTGCAGCTGCAGGCGGTGTCGCCGCCGCAGCCCTCCGCCCGCGGTAGCGGCGCCGTGTCGCGTGTGCGCACGATGCGCAACCCGGACGGCGGCGCGGAGGGCGCCGGCGTCAGCGCGCACAACAGCAGCAGCCAGGTCTTTATCACGCAGAGCAAAAGCCTGGCGCGTGGGCTGCTGGCGGCGGGCAGCAGCGGCAGCGTGGCCGGCAGCATGAACGGGACTCCGGGGAACCTGCCGGCTCTGAGTCACGAGCTGGTGCTGGTGCCGCCGCCGGGCGAGTTCGTGGCGGCACTGGAGAAGATCCACTCCACGTGGGCGGGCCAGATCCAGTCGGTGGCGCGGCTGCTGACGCACCCCAACCTGCAGGTGTGTGCCACCCGCAGAGACAAGCGAAGCGATGGCTGGCTGCACTGGCAGCGCTGCGTTGGGACTTGAGATTGAGAGCTAGGGCGCAACAGGCGTTGACCAGCTTGCCGCGTAGCCCATTGCGCGGCCCAGCTGGCCTCAGCCATGCCACGCCCTTCCTCAGCTTGCGATCCTCTCCCGCTCCCACTCTCTATCCAACCCCATCCATGTCCCTCTGCTTCTGGGTCTCGCTCTCGCTGCCAGGACTACATGGAGCGGCCCGTGGACGCGGGCTTCACTCCCGACATGGAGGGCTTCACCGACATCGTGCTGGGACAGGCCTACAGCGACAGCGCCAGCGCCGTGCTGGGCCGCCTGCGCGCCGTCATGGAAGATGCCAACGGCTTCAAGGCCACATTCGAGCCCATCAAGTGCGTGTGCGCCTCCTTTGTGCGCATGTGTGTGTATGTATTTGCGCGTGTATGTGTGGCTTACTTCTACCTGCTGCCAGGCCGAGGCCGGCCGTGTGCCACCACTGCCTGTCACTTCTGATCTTTATCACGCGCTCACCCGCACCCGTACGCGATCACCGCCATTCCATCACCGCCTCCATCGCTGGCACTCGCCCATGTTGCCACCTGCCTGGGCCGCAGGTCCTCGGTTCTGGCGCTCAAGCCGGTGGACGAGGCCGGCTTGCGGCTGGCGTGGGAGTCGGGGCGGCGCGACCTGGAGGCCTACCGCCGCGACCTCACCTCCCTGCGCGACCAGCTGCAGACCGTTATGGACGTGCCGCAGCACAAGTGAGAGAGGCAGCGGAAGGGGGGCGGCGCTCGCTCGCCGGGTGGCGGCGTGGCTTCGGTCAGCGCCACCGCGTCAGCGCCTCAACACTCGTGTCCTGTTTGGCTACGTGGCTGCTAGCTCAGCTGCGGCCATGTGCCTGAATGCCCCGATCCCACACCGTGCCTGGGCACCTACGCCCACATCCACATCCACGCCCACACTCACAGGCAGCTCAACGTGTTGCGGGTGGAGCTGTCGGAACTGGTGGCGGCGCTGCGGCCGGCGCCCGAACGCGCGCTGGCCTCCCTGTCCGACCTGTTGCCGCGCCTGGCCTTCTCCGCCTACAACTCCTTCATCAGCGCGGTGCACTCCGCCACACGCCGCCTCAACACGGTGCGCGCCGTGTTGATGGGTTTTTGGGTTTTCCTGGGCGTGCATCTGACTGCGGCGGTGTAGGTGCGTCTGCTCACCTCCGCCCGCCTGCACGCACGTGATAATCAACGGGTCAGGTCTTTCCTGTACCCAGATTCGCCGCTATTGATCCCCCTCCTTCCCCTCCTCCTCCCCCACCCGCCAGATGCCCACCTCCGCGGACGAGCTGTCGGAGTTCCTGCACTTCCTGGCCGAGTGCGAGCGCAACAAGGCGGCCATGGACAGGGAGTACGACGCCGTGGTGGCGCACTACGACCTGGCGGAGGACTTTGACATACGCATCCCCGACATGCAGGTGGGGAGGCGGGGGGCGGGGGGAGGGACACGGTGCCAGGGACATGCAGGTGCGCCGGTGGGGGTGGGGGCAGGGACACGGTACCCAAGGACATGCAGGTGGGGAAGCTGTGGGGGCGGGGGGAGGGACACGGTGCCCGACATGCAGGCGGGCCGGTGGGGGCTCCGCCATGCTCATGAGAAGGGAGAGGAGGGGCTGAGGAGGGAGTGAACGTGTTGGTGAGGGACGCTTGGGGGGCGCGGGCGATCGCAAAGGGCTGCGCCACACGCGTGTCCGCCGTCGGCAGTCCTGCCGTCCAACCACCGGCATCGCCATGAAGCTCCCGTGCTTGCAGCGTGACATTGACGCGTGTACGCCCGCCTTTGCCCCTACCCTTACCCCTTCCTGTTCCCCCCAATTTCTCAACCTTGCAACCCCTTCCTGCACCTCTGCCCCCCAGGCCGCCGCCTACGCCACACTGGACCGGGACTATGCGGCGCTGCGTGACGCCATGTGGGCGGCCGACAGCTCCAGGTGGGTGGGTGGGCGGGGCGGGCGGGGTGGCGGGGGGAATTGTAGATTCCAGCCTAAAAGAAACCGAACCCAAGGGGGGGGGGTTAGCGCGGGATTGTAAGTGCCGGCGCCGCGCAAGCCATGATCGCATTGCGAGACTAGGCGTGGGGAGGCACCCACCCTTCCAGCAGCATGCGCAGCATGCGCACAAGCATCGCCATTTTGTTTTTGCCTGCTTGCGGTGCGTTCTGCTGTACCGAGCGCTCTCTCCCTTCTCTGCCTCAGCCCCTGTTCGTCACCACCACCGCCTAATTGTTTCCCCTTCGTGCCTGGAACCCCTTCCCTTTCCCCCTGCCCCTGCTTCACACACACACACGCGCGCGCACAGGGAGCGGCTTGTGGAGACGTACGGCGCCGACCTCAGCCGCGCCGTGGACGCCATCGCCAAGCAGCTCGCGGGCATCTCCATGCAGGCGCAGCACGACATGATCCTGGACGAGCGGTCCGACCCGGACGTGGTGCTGGCCTACACCGGCAAGCTGGTGGAGCGGGTGGAGGGGCTCAAGGTGGGGCGGGGCGGGGCGTTCGGGTGGATGTGGGGTTTAGGTGGATGTGGGGTTGGGTGGATGTGGATGTGGGCGGGCGGGCGGGCGGATTAGGGATTGGGAGAGGAGGATTGAGGTGCCGGCAGCGAGCAAGGGGTGGGCGACAAGATGCAGCTAGACGCAGGAGGCCTGCTTCATGCCGCGGCAGGCGTTTTGCTGTCAGTGCGGTGGCGTGGTGTGGGTGATGCCATGCTCAGTTTCGTGTTGCTGCCCCGCTGCCGCGCGCCTGCAGGTGCAAGCGGACAAGATCCAGCAGCACCAGCGCACCTTCCGCCTGGAGGAGACACGGTGAGGCCACCGCCGTCATCGCGTGCATGCGCCCCAGGGTTGCTGCTTGCCCATGGAAGCCTGCGCGTCTCCCAATGTACACAACTCTCTCCCCCCCCCGCCTCCGCGCCTCCCCGCCTCCACCCGCACCCTTTACCACTTCAACAATCATCTTTGCACCACCCCCCAACCAAGGACTAGCCCAAATCGGGTCATCTGCATGGACTCTGTGCAACGCTGAATGATTTCAACATCGCCTTCACCTAACCAATCATGCTTGAAACCCCCCGCTCGATCCCGCTCCCATAAGTATTATCGCTTGCGACTGTCGCATCTGCCTGTGCTCCTCTAGTTTGGCTTGGTTTGGTTTAGCTTGGCTGGTATTTACAACCCCAAAACCCCAACTCCCTCTCCCCTTCAGCTTCCCGGAGCTGGAGGACTGCTACGAGGACGTGGCGTTGCGGCACCGGCTGTGGACTAGCGTGCGCGGCTGGGCGGAGCTGACGCAGGGCTGGCTGGGCGAGCGCTTCGACCTGCTACAGCCCGGCGCCATGGAGGAGGCCATTGGCAGCTACAGCCGCGCCGTGTTCAAGATGGAGCGCGGCCTGGTGCCCAACAAGGTAGGGGAAGTGGGGGGTTGTAGATAGCAGCCCAAACTAAACCGAACCCAATGCAAAAGAGCGATGAGGAGAGCTGAGGTGGTTGAGGGATTCAGGTGGCTTGCAGCAATGTGGACATCGGAGGGATGGCGCGGCAGGCTGGGCCAAAGCGCATACCGTCGCTGGATGCAGGGGTTCACAAAGCGTCAGCGAAGCGCTGTGCGGGCAGCGTGCTCACGCATGTGGTTCTTGTCTTGGCGTGCGTTCGCAGATCGTGCCCAAGCTGCGTGCCGGAGTCAACTACTGGCGCGACCTAGTGCCGCTGGTGTCGGCGCTGCGCAACCCCTTCCTCAAAGAGCGCCACTGGGTTAAGGTACGCCGCAGCGCTCCGTGCTCCATCAGCACCCTGAAGAGTGTGCCCCCACCTGTGAAAGCACGGGTAGCTTGGGTGCACACGTCATGAACAGGTCATGGACGGCTGTACACTGCATACTGGCTAGCTGCTTGCCGGCTCGTATGCCCTGGACACGCGCGCAATCCCCATTCATTCCTTTTGCGCCGTTCACTTTGGGATTAAGTGTACCACCCGCCCCCTCGCCTCTTGCCCCAGGTGAATGCCGCCGTGGGCAGCTACATCGACCGCAACGAGGAGCTCACGCTGCAGGGGCTTCTGGACATCAACGTAAGCAACAGCTGCGGCGGCACCGGCATGGGCATTGAAAGCTGGCGTCAGTGATGTCCGCTGTCCTGATTTGGATCGCTCGCTTCGTTAATCTGGTGATTTGCCTCCTAACATGATTCTTACGTCCCGTCCCCTGCTCCATAATGTCCTGATTACATTCTGGATCTGCAGCTGCTGGCGGCGCGCGAAGCTGTGTCGCTGATCTCCACAGAGGCCACTCAGGAGGCGGCGCTGGAGGCCATGCTGGACAAGGTGGGTCGGCAGGGGCAGCCGCAGCTGCAGCGGCGAAAGCGATAACAGTTGCACTGCTGTGGCGTGTGTGCCATACTATGTGGCGGGTTGGCGCAGCACACCTTCCCGCACCTCCACAACGTGGCGCGCCACGCGCATCACCATGCACGCTGCAGGTGGCTGACAAGTGGCGGCACGTGGAGCTGTCCCTCAAGCCGTACAAGGCGCTGAAGGAGACGTACGTGCTGGGCGGCGTGGATGAGGTGCTGGCGGTGCTGGAGGACAGCTCCATGGTCATGGCCACAATCAGCGCCAGCAGATACGTGGCGGGAGTCAGGTGCGTGCAAGTGTGTATGTGTGCTTAAGTGTGTATATATGTAGGTGTAAGTGTGCAGTATGGGCACACACCGTATCTTTGGTGATTGTGGTGTCGTCGTGCGTGTGTGCGTCGTCCGGTGCTGAGGTGCCTCGCTTGCCGCTGCTGTTGCTGCCGGGGTGTGCCTGCCCCCAGGGTGGAGGTGGAGAAGCTGGATCGGCAGCTGCGCCTGTTTGGTGACACGCTGGACGAGTGGCTGGACGTGCAGCGCCAGGTGGGGGGGTGGGGGTAATTTGTGCTTGGACCCAATCAGAAGTCCCATCATCATCAGAAAGGTGTAAGTCACGAGGATGGGGGAGGCATCAGCCTTGCGTGGCGTGGCCGTGTGGCACTCCTGCCAGAACTCGGTGGCGGCCACATTCCAGCCCAGCACCTCACATTTAGTATGGTGGTTTCCAAACTTGCACCATTCCATTTCCGCTGCGCCCGGCATCACCGCCTCCTGCTCCGTCCTCGCCTTTCCCGCTCCGCCCACGCCCCCGCAGTGGTTGGCGCTGGAGCCCATCCTGACCGCCGCCGACATCCAGCGACAGCTGCCCTCCGAGGCGCGCGCCTTTGCGGCGGTGGACCGGCAGCTCAAGGAGGTGAACCGCAAGGCCAAGGACCGGCCCAACGCGCTGCAGGCGGGCACGCAGCCGGGGCTGCTGGAGCAGCTGCGCCGTTGCAACGAGGCGCTGGAGGGCGTGGCCAAGAACCTGGAGGTGGGAGAGCGCGCTTGTGTGGGTAGCTAGGGAAGCGGTGACGGGGAGTCGGGGGCGCAGCAGGAGCGTGTTTGGGCCGCAGGAGGACCGTGGGGTAGTTCATACCCGGTTCTCAAGGCGCACGTTCATGCAGTGGTGAAGAAGCCAGGGGCAGGGGACAACATCGTGGGACAACATTTGAGACATCGATTCTGACGATCATGTGCTGTCCGCTCTCACCCCTCGCCCTGCCTGCAGGCCTACCTGGAGGCCAAGCGCACCTCCTTCCCGCGCTTCTACTTCCTGTCCAACGACGAGCTGTTGCAGATCCTGTCGCAGGCGCGCAACCCGCAGGCCGTGCAGCCGCATCTGCAGAAGGTACGGAGGGTTGCGTACTTCATCTCGTCGTTCGCTGAGGGGGTCACAGTAAATAGCATACGCCCAAAACCATTGACTTCTATTTGTGGCTCCGACGCAGTGCTTCGACGGCATCCGCTCCCTGGACTTTGGCGAGGAGGGCCGCACCAATGACATCCTGGCGATGGTGTCGGCGGAGGGCGAGCGCATTGGGCTGAGCAAGAACCTCAAGGCGAGTTGGGCGAGTTTCAATGCTGTGGGCGAAGGGCCAGCGGCAACAGAAGCCGCAACAATGCACTACCGGGCGTGCATTAGGAAGGCGCAATGATAGAGGCTCAACAATCAGGCCTGCGTCATGACATGTAAGTGTGTTTGTGTCCTGTACAGGCCCGTGGCAGCGTGGAGCAGTGGCTGGGTAGTGTGGAGGCGGCCATGCGCATGGCGGTGCGGGGCCAGGCGCGGCGGGCGCACCGCGACTACGTCACCGGGCCGGGCCGCTGGGACTGGGTGCGCGTCACGCCGGCGCAGCTGGTGGTTGTGGTGTCCAACATCCACTGGTGCAGGGTGAGGATGGCCAAGGCGTGGCTGACGGGATTCCATCAGCTCCGTGCAGCTCTGTCGTCATGGCATGTATCGTCTTGTAGCGCGCGAACCCGCTGCTCACATCTCTGTCCCATGTTGCATGTCGTGTCTGTGGTCTGTCGCTACGCGTCTAGCACGCCTGCCTAACAACCCAAACGCCACGTGCCCACGCCGCACTGCCAACGAACGCGCCCCCCTTCCTCAACTAGTCATGAACGTAAAACTCCTTGCCCGCCCCCCTCTCCCCCCAGGCGGTGGAGGCCTGCCTCAGCCGCGCCAACGGCGACCCGCTCACCGCGCTGGGCGAGCTGCACACGCTGTGCGCCTCGCAGCTGTCCGACCTGACCTCGGTGGTGCGCGCCGCCGGCATCACGCCGCTGGAGCGCAAGGTGCTGGTCACGCTCATCACCACCGACGTCCACAACCGCGACGTGGTGGATGCGCTCATATCGCGCGGCTGCACCTCGGCCGCCGACTTCACCTGGCAGATGCAGCTGCGATACGATTACGAGTCCCCGCATGCCGGCGGCGGAGGAGCTGGAGGCGGCGGTGGTGGTGGTGGGGGTGGAGGAGCTCTGGCCGCTGCAGCTGTGGCGGCAGCAGCAGCCAGCGGTGGTGCGGCGGGGGCTGCACCCTTGTTGGCTCCGGGTGCCGGTGGGCACACGGTGGAGGGCTCGCACATGGCTGGTGCAGCTGGAGGGCTGCACACGGGCGGCGGCGGCGGAGGAGGAGGGGGCGGCCCCATTCCGCAGGACGAGATTGTGGTGCGCCAAGTCAATGCCAAGTGAGTGCCTGCTGAGCAGCCGCGGGCTGCATGCCCCTCTCTTCTCTTTGTTGATGTGCATTTATGCATTGCGTCTGTCTTGGCCTCCATGCATTGAGCTTTAAGAGGATCCATTGTGATTGTGCGTGCTTGCATGCGTCCGTGCATGCGTGCGCGCACTCCCCTCTCATGTTTCCCAACGCCGCCTTCTGCTAACTAACTCGTCATGCCGGGACCCGCCTTTGGGAATGGTGGAAACAACAACTCCCCCTCCAGGTTCTACTATGGCTGGGAGTACCTGGGCGCGCAGCCGCGTCTGGTAATCACGCCCATGACCGACCGAGCCTACATGACCCTCACCGGAGCACTGCACATGCGGCTGGGCGGCGCGCCGGCGGGGCCCGCAGGTGCGTGCTGGAGTCCCCTACCGTAGTAGTCGCCTTGCCGCTGATGGCCTGCGCGCTTACGTGGGGCCTTCTTTATTTCCTGCCTTACCCAGCAGTATTTTACTCCCAAGACGCGTCATGCGCTCCTACTCGTCTCAGCATACACGCACGGCACATGCACACGCAACCGGGCCCTGGTGTTGTTCACTGTGTGCACAGGCACGGGCAAGACGGAGACCGTGAAGGACCTGGCCAAGGCGCTGGGGGTGCAGTGTGTGGTGTTCAACTGCGGCGACAACCTGGACTTCAGGTTCATGGGCAAGTTCTTCAGCGGCCTGGCGCAGGCGGGCGCCTGGGCCTGCTTCGACGAGTTCAACCGCATCGATACCGAGGTGCTGTCCGTGGTGGCGCAGCAGGTGCGTGCAACCGTCCTTAACCATGACGAAATGAGTCGTAGCTCTGTGTAGTAGTGTGGCGTGGTGTCGTATGCCGTGTTGCTTCCTGGTGCTGTTCAGGCCTGTTGGGGGCGCCGGACCATGGGATGTCGTTGCGCTCAGCCGTCCCCAACATATTACAAATGAAATGAGTACGGTAGCAGCTCTGTGAACTGGACGCATTAAGTACATTTGTGTGCACATGTGCGGTGCTGCAGCTGCAAGCCATCCAGACGGCGCTGCGTGCGGGTGTGGAGCGCTTTGTGTTCGAGGGTAACGACATCCGGCTGCTGCCCTCGTGCGGCGTGTTCGTGACCATGAACCCCGGGTACGCCGGCCGCACCGAGCTGCCCGACAACCTGCAGGTATGTACGGGGCTGTGTTGTGTGTAGTGTGTAGTGTGCAGGACATGCTCGCGTGATGTGTGACGGCATTGCGCTCAGCCACGAGTCTCCGTTTGCTGCGCGTGTTTTGCCCTCGCCCTCTCTGAATCACCACCATGCTCACAACATTCTCGCGCACATGCACACGCCGCCGCACACCTGGCTCCCGCTCGTTGCTGCGCCCCTGCTATCCATGGTCGCACAAGCACACTCTGTACACACACACACGTACGCGCGCATGTATGCAGATTGCGGCCCGCTGTTTGCCGTTCGCATGCGCAGCGCACATATGCATGACCCTTTTCCCTTGTGCATTTCTAACACGCAGGCCCTGTTCCGGCCCATGGCCATGATGGTGCCCGACTACGCGCTGGTGGCGGAGGTGATGCTGTTCAGCGAGGGCTTCGAGGGCGCCCGCTCGCTGAGCCGCAAGATGGTGCAGCTGTACAAGCTGGCCAGCGAGCAGCTCAGCCAGCAGGACCACTACGACTTTGGTGAGAGCGGCGGGATGGTTGGAAGGGGAAGGCAAGGGCAAGGTTGTGGTGCCGCAGAAGGTCGGGCAGTGGCTGCCGAAGTCGGCAGAAGTGGCGCACGGTGTGTAAGCTGGGGACTTCGGTTAGGCAAGGCAGGCGTGCAGCTATGCGCCCCTTCCTTACTCGGCCCGTTCCAGGTTACCTGCGATAGGGACCACTGCTCGCCGCAGCAGCCAGTCGTGTGGCCGCTCGTCATGTGTCCTTACAAGGCTGCGCGCTCCCCTGCGCCGCAGGCATGCGAGCGCTGAAGAGTGTGCTGGTGACTGCCGGCAGCCTCAAGCGCGGCTCCACAGGGCTGCCGGAGGAGACGGTGCTCATACGCGCCATGCGCGAGTCAAACATACCCAAGTTCCTGTCCGAGGACGCGCGGCTGTTCGACGCCATTGTGTGCGACCTGTTCCCCGGCACCGACCTGCCAGAGCAGGTGTGTGAGGGGGGGGGAGCGTTGGCGGTGCAGGGAGGTGCAGGCGGGGCACACTTTAAAAACGTGTCCTGCGGGGACTGTGGACCATATCTGCTGTGTTTACCATGTCTGCTGTGTGGGTCTCATGTTCTACAAACTTATTCATGGATCCCAACGACCTGCTCACGCGAACGTACTGCACACACACCGCTCGTCACACGCACAGCGCAACGAGGAGTTGCACGGCGCACTGGTGGCGGCGTGCGGCGTGCTGGGCCTGCAGCCGGTGCCGCCCTTCGTGTCCAAGGCCATCCAGCTGTGGGACACCTTCCACGTGCGCTTCGGAGCCATGCTGGTGAGGGCTCGCGCACATGCCATCTTCCGAGGATTCCACAATGCCACCCGTCGATGCCACCCCCTCCCGATGTCCATTTCCTACCTGCGACAGCCTGGCCCATGCCCACTGTGTCCATGTGCGTCCATGTGTGTCAAGCATTGTTTGACCCTGTAGCCTTGGCGACCGCAGGTGGGCCCTCCGGGCGGCGGCAAGACCTGCATCTACCGCACCCTGGCCGAGGCCATCACGCGCCTGAGTGGCGTCACCACCTTCCAAGCCGCCATCTCAGAAGCCAGCTTCTTCCTTGGTGGCGGCGGCGGCCACAGCGACCTGGCCACTGCCGTCTCCAGCTTCCCAGCCAAGTTCGCCGCAAGCCCCGGCGGCATGGGTGGCGGCGCCGGCGGCGCCGGTGGTGGTGGAGGCGGCGGGCTCCTAAATGAGCGCAGCGTCGCGGGCGGCGGTGCGGGGGCGGATCCTGACAGCCCGTACCACCCCGTACACACGTACGTCGTGAATCCGAAATCCATCTCGTTAGGGGAGCTGTACGGGTCGTACAACACCGCCACAAACGAGTGGCAGGACGGGCTGGCGTCATGCATCATCCGCGGCGCGGTGGTGGAGGGGCAGAGCAACCCCGACCTGCAGTGGGTGGTGTTCGACGGGCCCGTGGACACGGTGTGGGTCGAGAACATGAACACCGGTGAGCTGTCATGGCCTGCAATGCCGTCGCCTGAATCTCGTGTGTCTGTATCGCGTGTTGCCAATAAGCACAGTAAACGCTACCCTTGCTTTGGCATGTCACCGGCTCTCTCTAGGCACCGCGCTCCCTTCCACTCTTCCAAATCTTTAGCCTGCCTGCACCGCCAACAAGGACCCAAACCACCTTGCGACTTCTTCGCGTATGCAACGCAGTGCTGGACGACAACTGCATGCTGTGCCTGCCCAACGGCGAGCGCATCAAGCTGGACCCGGCGTCCATGCGGGTGCTGTTCGAGGTGGCGGACCTTGTCGCCGCCTCGCCCGCCACCGTGTCGCGCTGTGGCATGGTGTACGTCACACCCGACGACATGGGCTGGCGGCCCTACGTCAGGTGGGTGCGGCGCCGCCGCGCTGTTGTGGGATGCTGCGCCCCAGCGGAGGCGCCTGCCTCGCCGCCCTGCACCTGTAGCAGCTCTCGCCCGTGTTTCTGCATGTCAGAAGTGCATTGCCGGCATGCGTCGCTGAGCCGTGTTGCCCGTGCCGCCGTGCTGTGCTGTCGGCGCGCCCACAGGTCATGGATGGACCGGCTGCCAGCCATCTTCCACAACGCGCTCAACCCGCAGGACCCCGCCGCCGGCTTCGCCAGCAGCACCACCGGCCAGGGCACAGCCACCGACTACGGCGAGCAGGGCAGCCCGCCCGCCGGCCACCGCGGCCCCTCGGTTTCCGCCGGCGCCGCCGCAGGCGGCGACGGTGTCGCCGCCCCCGGCGTCAACCCCTTCCTCGCCGCGGCACAAGCCGCGGCCGCCGGCAGCCCTGGCGGCCGGGGCCCTGCTGAGGCGCTTGGCGCCGAGGCCAGCGGCTCGCCGCCGCTCGCGCGGCGGCCCTCCGCCGGCGTGCTGCAGTACCTGCAGGGCCTGTTTGACAAGTTCTTGGACCCGCTGCTGGCGCATGCGCGCAAGCGCGGCGAGGCGGCGGTGGCCACGTGCGAAGTGGCGCTGGTGTCCGCCACCTGCTCGCTGCTGCAGACGCTGCTGCTCAGCACGCAGCTGCAGGGCCACCCGGGCGCGGAGGGCGCCTCGCTGCGCAAGCACGGTGCCGGCTTCGGCCTGCGCGCCGCCGCCACCACGCTCCTCGGTGCCGCCTCCGTGGCGGCGAGCCACGCGGCAGGCGGGCTCGGCGGCGCAGCCGCCGGCGGGCAGAGCGGCGCTGCGGCCTCCGCCTCCGCCTTCGCGACAGCCTCAACGCCCTACAAGGACCCGCTGCTGGACCTGACGTCGGAGGAGCCCAGCGAAACGACGCAGGTGGCACTGAACTACATCTTTGCTTTCGCGGCAGTTTGGGGTGTGGGCGGCAGCCTGTCTCCGGCGTGCTGGGAGGCGTTTGACGGCGCCGCCAAAGACCTGTTCGAGGGCACCGCCAACTACCCGGGCGGCTCCGGCACTGTTTTCGACTACCATCTTGACTACCACAAGTGAGTGAGGAGGGAACAGGATCAGGGGGGTGACAGGACAGGATGCGTGTAAGTGTAGTCAGGGACGCGGCAGCGCAGAGGTCAAGTGCCGGGCGGTGAGGTGCAGGGTATTGCTGGCGAGGGGCGGTGAGGTCTGGAGTGCCCGGTGCCAGGTACCGGGGTGGTGCTGCGTGTTTCTGTAGCTAGGCGGGTCCACTGAAACCCTCAATCCCAACCCCTGGCAGGAACTTTGCGTTGACGCCGTGGGAGGCGGCGGTGCCTGCCTACGCCTTCCGACCCGAGGTGCGCTACTTTGACATCCTGGTCCCAACCGCCGACACCACCCGCTATGGCGCGCTGCTCAGCTGCCTGCTGGCCGTCAACCGGCCCGTGCTGCTGACGGGGCCGTCCGGCAGCGGCAAGTCGGCCCTGGTGCGCAGCTGTCTCAGCAGACTGCAGGTGGGTGCTTCCCGATTGTCTGCGCCGTCCCCCCTGCCCTGTACAATTCTTGTAGCATTGCATGGCCCCTGTGTTGTCCCCTCTCTGATTGCCGACTCAACCTGTTATACTTCTTCTTTGTCCTTTTGTATTCCGCGGCATGCTGCAGGCGGGCGGCGGCGTCATCCCCACAACAGTGTACTTCTCGGCGCAGACCTCCGCCGCCACGGTGCAGGCGCAGCTGGAGGGGCAGCTGGAGAAGAAGCGCAAGCGCCGCTTCGGTGCGCCCGCCGGCCGCCGCCTGCTGCTGTTCGTGGACGACGTCAACCTGCCCGCGCGCGACGCCGCCAGTGGCGCCCAGCCGCCCATCGAGCTGCTGCGACACCTGCAGGACTTCAGGTGGGTGGTGGGGAACTTGGGGGGGGGGCAGCTTCCCTTCCCTCTCCCTTTGTCCCTGGGACCTGCACCTGATGTTCGCGCCTGCCCTAGCGCGCTGCCCAATCGAAGGACACGCAAACGCCGGACCAGGCTCTGCTGACGTACTACTTTAAGTGTACATTTCTTTGTTACTTTGCAGGGGCGTGTACGACCGAAAGAAGCTATTTTGGAAGGAGGTGGACGACAGCGTGGTGCTGCTGGCCGCCTGCGGCCCGCCCGGCGGCGGCCGCCAGGAGATGAGCCCGCGCTTCGTGCGGCACTTCAGCCTGCTGTCCATGCCGCCCACCAGCGAGGTGGCGCTGCGCACCATCTTTGGCGCCATCATGGGCGGCTTCCTGGACCTGCACTTCCCGCCGGGTACGCGAGCGGGGTTGGCGCGGGGCGGAGTAGGGGGCGGCGAGCAGTCTGGAGGGCGCTGGGGAGTCGGGGTATTGTGGGACTTCGCGCGTTACCGTGTAGCCAATCACGCATTGAAGGGGGTGATGCGCGGTCCGGTCCTTACGCGATGGAACCGTGGCGCTGATGCCTGCCGTGCGGTTGACGTGTGCGCGCAGACGTGCGCACGCGCATGCTGCGGCCGCTGGTGGACACGTCTGTGGAGGTCTACTCGCACGTGTGCGCCGAGCTGCTGCCCACGCCTGCCAAGAGCCACTACACCTTTTCGCTGCGCGACGTCAGCAAGGCCTTCCAGGGCATGCTGGCCATCCGGCCCAACCAGTGCGGCCCCGGCGACCCGCGCGGCACACTCATGCGGCTGTGGGTGCACGAGCACATGCGCGTGTACCACGACAGGTGGGTGGGTGTGATTTGCGAGTTTTGGTGTCAGTTTCGGCGAGGTATGCGGGCAGGGCGGCGCTTGTAATGGGCTTGCGTGCGTGAGAGGGCACGAACCTGTGGAGAGGGGATGAGGATATGCTCTGGGCGGCACCGAGCCGCAGATGCCCAGTCCAGGTAGGCGTCCCTCCACGACCACCACCACGCACCCTATGCACACACACACACACACAAACACACACACACACACACATACACACACACACACACACAGGCTGGTGAATGACGTGGACAAGTCGTTCTTCAAGGGCCTGCTGTACGACCTGCTACGCATGCGCTTCGACACGCGTGACGAGTACGACAAGTTCTTCTCGCCGGCCTCGCCCATCCTGTTCGGTGCGTCGCCGTTGTGGGTTTTCGTGCTCTCGTCCATATGCTCTTCATGACGCTTTCATTCATGTAGGGGATGGGTTGAGGCTGCTATGCGGCGATTACTGGTGCGGCCAGGTATGAACTGTCCGCCTCACGTGCATGCTGCCTGCAGGTGACTTCCTGAAGCGTGGTGGCACGCGCGATGAGCGCGTGTATGCCGAGGTGCGGGACGTGCCCCGTCTGGGCCGAGTGCTGGAGGTGAGTTCTGCGGCGGTGCAAGGAAAGGAATGCTTGGGTGCAAGTCACTCAGCCGCATGCTTACACACACACACACACACACACACACACACACACACACACACACACACACACACACACACGCACATGCCTCACATTCACCTAACTCTATCTCCCTCGCGTTAACTCTTACATCTTACTCACCTGCTGCCGCCCTCCCCCTCTCGGCCCAGGGCGACCTGGACGAGTACAACGCGGGCGGCTCGGGCCCCCGCATGGACCTGGTCCTCTTCATGGACGCGGTGGAGCACATCACCCGCATCGCGCGCATCCTGCGCCAGCCGCGCGGCAACGCCATGCTGGTGGGCGTGGGCGGCAGCGGCAAGCAGTCGCTGGCGCGCTTCGCGGCGTTCCTGGCGGACACGCAGGTGTTCACGCTGGAGCTCAGCCGCGGCTACGGCGTGGTGGAGTTCCGGGAGGACATCAAGAAGCTGTACAGGTGCGAGCGCCTGCCCGGGGTGGGAGTGTTGTTGACTTTGGTGTTGGGGATGTGAGATGGTGAGAGTGGTGTGGTGGTGAGACGGTGCGTGGTGCCGAGCGAGGAATACGTGGCACAGGGTGTGTAAATACCAGCCCGCATTAAACCAAACCAGGCCAGACTCGCGGAGCACAGGGGGCGGGGTAGAGGTGCAGGCTGCGGTCGCGGCGGCAACGTTGACGTTGTGGTGAAGCACGCCCCGTGCTCTGCATCTTGTCGCCCTCACGCTGGGCGTGCGCCTGTGCATTTGTCGGACCGCCATGCCACCCACACAACGCCGGGCTGTATGATGCGCTGCATTTACTTTGTGACTTACCATCTCCATTATGATCATCCCTTGCGTGCGTGTGTGTGTGTGTGTGTGTGTGTGTGTGTGTGTGTGTGTGTGTGTCCCCTCGCAGGCTTGCGGGCATCGAGGGCAAGCCGGTGGCGTTCCTGCTGCCGGAGCAGCACATCGTGCTGGAGTGCTTTGTGGAGGATGTGTCCAACCTGGTCTCCAGCGGGGAGATCACGGGGCTGTTCGGAACCGACGAGCGCGAGAAGATATTTGGCGACCTGCGCAGCTGGGCCGCGGCACAGGCAAGCCACCGCTGACTGTCCGCACCTTGACGGACGCTCCCGCTAGCCCAGCCCACCTTGCTGCAAATCCCCATTCGCGCCCGGGCCAAGATGCACATAGTTCCATTGCTAAATTCACGCACTGCTACCTGAACCTGCGCGCCCTGCATCACGCTGTTGGCCAGGGCCTGGAGGACACGCGCGAGGCCATGTGGCGCGCCTTCGTCGACCGCGTGCGCGACAACCTGCACCTGGTGCTGGCGCTCAGCCCCGTGGGCGAGGCCTTCCGCGAGCGCTGCCGCCGCTTCCCCAGCCTGCTGGCGGCCACCTCGGTGGACTGGTTTAGCGAGTGGCCGCAGGTGCGAGGGCCGGGCTGGGTGGGCATAGGTTGCGGAAAGGTGTGCGCTCGTATAACAGGGCGCGCACGGTATAGTTGGAAAGTTGGGTGATCGAGGTAAGCACAAACGTGTTCTTTGCGGCTCACTGTGAAGGATCCTGCTACCACGTTTAACGTGGCCTCATTTACAGCTGCCCTACGCCCGCACCCCCGCCCCTTTCCCCCGCTTCCCCCCGCCCGGCTGCAGGAGGCGCTCATGTCTGTGAGCACGCGCTTCCTGGAGCAGCAGGAGCTGGGCGGGCCAGGCGTGATGAAGGCGCTGGCGCAGGCTTGTGTGGACATCCACACCAGCGTGGTGGCGGCGGCGTCGCGCTATTACCTGGAGCTGCGGCGGCGGTACTACGTGACGCCGCGGTTCTACCTGGACCTGCTGCACCTGTACACATCGCTGCTGGCGGCCAGGAGGCAGGCGAGTGCGGGCTTGATTGAGGGGGGGAGGGAGGGAGCGAGGGAATGAGGGCGGAGGTATGACACGACGGCGTGCACGGCATTCATGCTTGAAGTTTTGGGGTAGGTACACATCAGAACACGCCGTTGCAGCGCAATGCACGGAGCTTCATGGACCATGCCAGGCTGCCACTCACTCTGTGCGTGTGCGCGTGCGTGTTGGGTGCGCAGGAGACGGCTGTGGCGCGCGAGCGGTTGCTGGGCGGCGTGTCCAAGCTGACCGCCACCAACACCACAGTGGAGGAGATGCGCACGGCGCTGCGGCTGCTGCAGCCCGTGCTGGCGGACAAGACCGAGGCCACGCAGCGGCTGCTGGAGCAGGTGACGCACGAGCAGTACGAGGCGGAGCACGTGCGCGCGGCGGTGGCGGGCGAGGAGGCGGACGTCAAGGCGCAGGCGGCCAAGCTGGCGGCGCTCAAGGTGCGGGCGTGTGTAGGAGGGCGTAGGGGTTGCGTCCTTTGTGGACGAGCGCCTCTGCCTCGTGCATTGCTCGCGCCGTTGATTAGGCGGTGGCAAAATGAGCCAACGGTACACGCTTTAATTGCTATCATCATCCCGCCGCAGGACGAGGCGCAGGCTGACCTGGAGGAGGTGCTGCCCGCGCTGGAGGCGGCGGAGCGGGCCCTGAGCGCCCTGAACAAGACCGACATCATCGAGATCAAGACCTTCACCAAGCCGCCCGCGCTGGTGCAGACCACCATGGAGGCCGTGTGCATCCTACTGCAGGTGCGGGTGTGCGGGTGTACTGGGGTGCGGTTGTGCGGGTGCGTGACGTATGCGATGTGCATGCGCGCGTACTCCTCTGCTTGCACCTGTGACTGCTTCTACTACTGCTGCCGCTTCCCTAAACGTGTCACGGTACTATGTGGCGCGTAGCCACCAAGTTCCCAGTACCATTAATCTTATACCAACAGTACCATAGCCGCATCTCTCACCTGCTTGCAAACCTGTCCTCCTGCTCCCGACCACCGCCACCACCCGCACCACCACAGGAGCGCGCGGACTGGGACACCGCCAAGCGGCTGCTGGGCGAGGCCACCTTCATCAAGCGGCTCATGGAGTACGACCGCGACAACATCCCGGACAAGGTGGTGCGCTCGCTGAAGCGCGTCATCGACGACCCCACCTTCACGCCCGACCAGGTGGCCAAGCAGTCCAAGGCCGCGCAGTCGCTGTGCCTGTGGGTGCGCGCCATGGACACCTACGCGCGCGTCATCCGCGTGGTCGAGCCCAAGCGGTGAGTGTGGGAGTGTGGGAATGTGGGAGTTGGCAGGACGGTCCAGCGCTGGAGCCGTGAAGGCGCTGCTCGGTGCGGGCTGACTTGGCCATGCGCACGTGCTTTGCTAGCCACGGATGTGCGCTGCTTCTCAGCAGCCTGCTGCATAACCCCGGAAGCCAACCATCCTGGCGGCGCCGGTGCTGCCGTGCTTGCCGGCCGGCGCGCTGTCCTGGCTCTCCCTCGACGACGTGCCCTCCACTCCACACCACCCCTCCACTCCACACCCCTCCACAACAACCCTTCCACTCCACACCGCCCCTCCACTCCACAACCTTCCACACCGCCCCTCCACACCGCTCCTCCACACCGCCCCCCTCCACTCCGCAGCGCCGCGCTGGCCACGGCCCAGGAGCGGCTGGGCGCCATGAATGGCGCGCTGCTGGCCAAGCAGCGGCAGCTGGGCGAGCTGGAGGCGCGAGTGGCCACACTGCAGGAGCAGCTGCAGGTGGGGCAGGGGGGGGGGGGGTTGCAAGGATTGGTACAGAGAAGTGTAGCGAAGTAGACAGCAGGTGTGGTGTTAGGGGGGAAAAGGGTGTGGGGGATGGGGCGAGGAGTGTGTGAATGCAGCCTGGGGTGGGCGGAGAGGCAGGGGCGTGGCCGAGCGAGCATGACGGGGCTGCGAGCCGCCACACTGGGTTCGCCGCCACCGCTGCCACGCCACGCCTCAACTTACTTGCCGCCCTGCCCCGCGCCCTGTGTCATGCCGTGTTTCTCCCCCCCCCACCCATCAATTGGTTTGGTTCAGCTTGGGCTGGTACTTACAACCGCTCACCCCGAACCCCAACCCCCGCAGTCCACGCAAGAGGAGCTGCACAGCCTGCAGCACCAGGCCGAGCTCAGCCAGCGGCGGCTGGTGCGCGCCGAGAAGCTGACGGGCGCGCTGGCGGACGAGTCGGTGCGCTGGGCGGCGCAGGCGGAGCGCATGACCACCACCCTGCACCTGCTGGTGGGGGACGTGTTCCTGGCGGCAGCGGCGGTCAGCTACCTGGGCGCCTTCACAGGTGCGTGCGTGCGTGTGTGCGTGTGTGTGGGCACGCGGGCATGCAGGCGCGTGTGCGCACGTGCACGATGTTTGGGTACATGGTACGGTAGTCAAGCGAGGGATTACGAGGAGAGCAGAGGGATCTGCAGATGGGCGTGTTCAATGTCATAGTGCTTGTGTATGTGCTATGCCACGGCCACGGCCGTGATCAACTCGCTGTCCTTGCCCCGCGCGTGTGTGCCCGCCGCCCAGGCCCCTACCGCGACGCGCTGGTTCGCGGCTGGGTGGCTCGCTGCCGCGCCGCCTCCATCCCCATGGCAGTGGCTGTGGCGGGCGGCGAGCCCTTCAACCTGGCGGCCACCCTGGCCACACCCGTGCAGATCCGCGACTGGGGCATGCAGGTGCGAGGGGCGGGAGCTGGGGTGGGTTGCGGGTGAGGGCCTGAGGCGCGGGCTCGAGCTGGCCGGGGAAGCGCTCGCCGTCTTACGCAGATGGATTTAGTTGCAAACGTAGCCCTAAGCCACCAATACACCTGCACAACCCCGTCCCCGCTTCCATCCTTCAGCATGCCCCCTCCTTAACCGCCCCTCTCTCCGCCCTCCTTATCCGCCCCCCTCGCCGCCTTCCTTAACCGCCCTCTCCGCCCTCCTTAACCTCCAGGGCCTGCCCACGGACTCGCTGTCAGTGGACAACGGCGTGCTGGTCACACGCGGCAGCCGCTGGCCGCTGTGCATCGACCCGCAGGACCAGGCCGGACGCTGGATCAAAGCCATGGAGCTGAAAAACAACATCCGCTGCATCCGCATGTCCGACTCGGCGCCAGGGGCGGGCGCAGGTGGTGGCGGCGGCAGCGCTGTGACGACGAGCGGCGCCGCGGCCGCCACGACGAGCGGCGACAAGGCTGCTGGTGGCGGTGCGGGAGGGGCGGGAGGAGGAGGAGGCGCGGCGGCCGCCGCGGCGGCGGCGGGGCTGACGGGTGGCAGTGGCGGCGGGCTGCCGCTGCACCTGATTGAGCAGTGTGTGCGGCTGGGCCAGCCGGTGCTGCTGGAGGATGTGGGTGAGGGGCAGCTGGACCCCGCGCTGGAGCCGCTGCTCACAAAGGCCACCTACACGCAAGGTGAGCGGCACCCAACGTCGTCTCATTGCGCCTCCTCCGGCACACAGTACACCGCATCGTGCTTAGCAGATTCTGTGCACAGTGACAGTACTGCTTTGCATGCGCTCTGCATGTTATTGTTTCCCATGTGAGCACCTCCCGACTACACTGTGTCACCTCTGGCACCTCCGGCTCCCCTCTCCTCGCCCATGATGATGATGGGACGTTTTGCATCGGGCCCGGGCACATGATCCCACCCCTGCCAGGCACCCGGCTGCTCCTGAAGCTGGGTGACGTGGAGGTGGACTACGACCCGCGCTTCCGGCTGTACCTGGCCACACGGCTGCCCAACCCGCACTACCTGCCGGAGGTGTGCATCAAAGTCAACCTCATCAACTTCACCGTCACGCCCAAGGTGCGGCGGGGGCGGCTTGTTCGCTGCCTGGATGGCGCGAGCGGGCACGGGAGGTTGGGAAGGGGCAAGGGTGGTGGTTGCGCTGCGAGCATAGCTCTTCAACGGGTGCAGGGTTAGCAGGTAGCTTGTATAAGCACATGCACTGAGTACGGTACGGCAATGGCTGATCCGCCTGCCCCCGCATCAGCACAGCACCTCACCTCTCCGCCGCCTCCACCACCCCACGGCGCCCCCTCTCTCCCTCTCCTCCTCCTTCTCACCCCAGGGCCTGGAGGACCAGCTCCTGGGTGACGTGGTGCGCCACGAGCGGCCCGACCTGGAGGAGGCCAAGGACCGGCTGGTGGTGAGCCTGTCCGCCGACAAGCGCCAGCTGGGCGAGCTGGAGGACCGCATCCTGCAGCTGCTGCAGCAGGCGGACGCAGGCGGGCTGCTGGACGACGAGCAGCTCATCGCCACGCTGAACGACGCCAAGCAGACCAGCGGTGGGTTGGGTGCCTTGGTTGTGATGTATCGTATACGGTAGCGCAGGGTTGTCGTGAGCTTGGCAGCACAGGGCTACCTGCCCCGCGCCAGGCGTGCGTTGACAAGGCTTTAGGAGGAGCGTCACAGACTTGAGCGGTCATTCTGCCAGAAGCCCTGCTGTACGCTGTCACTTCGCACGTAGCGAGTGTTTCCTCTCCTTCTGCAACAACGCCCGGACAGGCATCATCGCGACGCGTGTGGCCGAGGCGGAGGCAACCGAGCGCGCCATAAACGAGGCGCGGGAGGTGTACCGGCCCGTGCCCGCGCGCGGCTCGCTGCTGTATTTCGTGACGGCGGAGCTGTCCGCCATCGACCCCATGTACCAGACCAGCCTGGCGGCCTTCGTGCGCATGTTCGGGCACTGCCTGGACGCCGCGCCGCGCGCCGACGACCTGGCGGCGCGGCTGCGAGTGCTCATGGACACAACGACGGACTACGTCTACCGCTCGGTGTGCAGGTGGGTGCGCAGGCGGGGGTTGCTACTACTGGAGGGGGGACCTGGCGGGTGCGGAGCCAGGCACAGTCGCGTGCGGACTCGTTCTAGGTCCGTGAACATCGTGTGTGCAGTATGCTGGGTGCTGACTGCTTTACACACACCGGTGCCGGTACGCAGGGGCCTGTTTGACAGCCACAAGCTGCTCTACTCATTCCTCATCAGCGCCGCCGTGGAGCGCCAGGCGGGGGTGGTGTCGCCCGCCGAGTGGAACTACCTGCTCCGAGGAGGCCGCGGCGCCGCAGCCGCAGCCGGGGGACCGGCATCAGGCGCGTCAGGCGGCGGCTATGGCGCTGGCGGTGGCGGCGGCGGTGCTGCCTTCCAGCCGTTCGGCCAGGCCGGGGCAGCGGCGGGGGCGGCTGCGTCGTTCCAGCTGCCGGTGTCGGCGCCGCCGGAGATGGCTGCCTGGGCGCCGCCGGGGTGCTGGGACGCGCTGGTGGCGCTGGAGGCGGCGGTGCCGCACGTCTTTGGCGGACTGCCCATGGCTGTGGCGGCGCACGTGAGTTGGCTGACAAGGATGCACCGTATTCATGTATCCTGTTGTCGGAATATGGTTGGTCATTGGTGCTATAGCTCATTGTTTTACACGGCTCTCCTCTTTTAAACCTCGCAGCCCGACGCATGGCGTTCGTTCGCGGAGTCGCCGGCGCCCGACCGCCTTGACGCCTCGCAGCTGCTGTTCACGCCCGGCGCCACGCCCGCCGCCTCCGCCGCTACATCCATGTCCGGAGCCGGCACCGCCACCGGCATGGGCGGCGCGGGCGGCGGGCGGCAGCTGGCGGGTGTGCCCGAGGGCGATGAGGGCGAGGAGGGCGGCGAGGGGCCGGTGCTGGCCAGGTCGATATCGCAGGTGCTGCCGGAGGGCGGCGGCGCTGACGTGCCAGCCCGGCTGACCGCCTTCCAGATGCTGCTGCTGGTCAAGGTGTTTTGTGAGGGCCGGCTGCTGGCAGCCATCCGGCGGTGAGCGGTCATTGCGGGGCATGTCCTTGTGGGGAATGATGGGTTGATCTTGGCGATGGGCTTTGCACGCCGCCTTGCTTACAGTGATGCCCTAGCAATCGGAGGGACTCCTCTGTGCTGGCCTCACCGCTTGGGCCCATAGGCCTCCACCAGGCCTTTGCCCGCCAATCACACCTCTCCATTCCCACGTCCGCACACCGCACACCCCTCCATTCCCACATCCCCACAACCCCCAACTTTTCGTTGGGCCCGGGCACATAACCCCCTCCCTCCCCCACTTCCCCGCTCCCGCCTCCCCTGCGCAGCTACGTGTCGGGCTGCCTGGGCCCCGCCTTCACAGAGCCGCCGCCCGCCTCCCTGCCCGAGCTGTTCACCGACTCCTCCCCCGCCACCCCCATCATCTTCATCCTCAGCCAGGGCGTCGACCCCAGCCCCGCCATCCGCCGCTTCGCCACCAGCCAGGGCCGCTCCGCCGCCGGCGCGCCCGGCCGCGGGCTGCACATGATCAGCCTGGGCCAGGGCCAGGGCCCACGTGCCGAGGCGCTCATCGCGCAGGCGGTCAAGGCCGGCGACTGGGTGTGCCTGCAGAACTGCCACCTGGCCGCCAGCTGGATGCCGCGACTGGAGCGACTGGTGGAGGAGCTGCAGGTGCGCTGCTTTGTGTGGTGTGTGTGCGTGTTTGCGTGTGTGTGTGTGTGTGTGTGTGTGTGTGTGTGTGTGTGTATGTGCGTGGCTGTGTGTGGCTGTGGGCAGGTGGCGGCGGTAGCGAGCAGGTATAGGCTGTAGCGGGTGGTTGTGGGCAGTTGCGGGTGGTTGTGGGCGGTTGCGGGTGGTTGCGAGCGGTTGCGGGCAAGTGTTGTTTGTTGCGGGCAGGTGTAGGCGGTTGCAGGCGGGTGATGCGGGCAGGACCGCATGGAAACGATGGGGCCTTGCTCACTCCTCCAGCTTGCCCACCCTTCCCATCGTGAACCCCTTGCGCAGGCCCGCTACTCGAAGCAAATCCAGTTCAGCAACCGCCTGGGTCTCAAGCTGGGCTCGCCCGACGGTCCCGCCTCCCCCGCACACGCCCACCCCGCACCCTCCGGCCCCTCTGCCTCCGGAGCCTCCACCTCCGCCCCGGCCACGTCGCTGACGGCGGAGCAGCTGCTGGCAGCTGCCGCGGCGGGCGCCTCGCCGCTGTCGCTGTACGACGTGCACCCCGACTTCCGGTTGTGGCTGACCAGCATGCCCACGCCCGCGTTCCCGGTGCCGGTGCTGCAGAGCGCCGTCAAGACCACCATGGAGGCGCCCAAGGGTGCGTGCGTGCGAGCATACGTGCGTGTGTGTGTGTGTGTGTGTGTGTGTGTGTGTGTGTGTGTGTGTGTGTGTGTGTTGAACAACGAAACGGAAAAGAGGCCTGCGTGCGTGTGCCTGGTGTGATGGTAACGATAATGCAGCAACTAACCGGCAGAAGAGACACGCTCCGGGTATGTTAATTTGCGCCGCCTGTTGTCTGCAGGTGTGCGCGCCAACCTTCTCCGCATCTACGGCGAGCTGTCAGACGCCGTGCTGCAGATGGGCCGCGGCCTGGGCGCGGGCCCAGGCGGCGGCGGCGACCCGTCAGACCCCAGTGGCCACGGCACCACGCCGCCTGATGCCAGCGCCTCTCTGCCTTCGGCAGCAGGCACGGCCGCCGGCGCCAGCCGGCGGCTGCTGGCGCTGCAGCTGGCGCCGCCGCCGCGCACGCCGCCCTCAGTGACCGGGCCCGACGGCTCGCCCCTGCCGCTGCACGTGCTCGCGCACCAGATGAGCATGGGCCGCGGCCTGTTGGGCGCCGCCGGCGGCAAAGCCGGCGCCGCGGCGGACGCCGTGTCGGAAGCGGACGCGATGGCGGCGGCGCAGGCGGCCGCCGACGCAGCAGCGGTACGGCAGGGCGGCCAGCCGGCCTCGGTGGCGGCGGCGGTGGGGCCGCAGTGGCGCAAGCTGCTGCTGTCGTGCGCGCTGTTCCACGCCGTGCTGCAGGAGCGGCGGCGCTTCGGGCCACTGGGCTGGAACGTGCGGTACGAGTTCAGCGACGGCGACTTGTCAGCGGCCATGCGCACGCTGCAGATGTTCCTGGTGGAGGGTGCGGCTGCGGCTTCCACCTCCGCCTCGCCAGGAGCGGCGGGAGCAGGGGCCGCCGGGCTCACGGGCATGCGGCCCGCCGCGGGGTCTCGCGGCGGCAGTGTGTTTGACGCTACGCCGCCGTGGGACCTGCGCAGTGGCGGCCTGTCCGCGGCGTCGCTTGGGGGCAGCGGCGTGGGCGGAATGGGAGGAGTGGGGGGCGGTGGAGGCGTGGGGTTGTCGCCTGGGAGCTCCCACGGCGACATACCCTGGGACGCGCTGCAGTACGTCACAGGCGACATCGTGTACGGAGGCCGTGTGACCGATGAGAACGACCGGCGGCTGCTGAGCTGCCTGCTTCGGCGCTTCTACACGCCCGCTGTGCTGCGTGACGGGTACGCCTTTTGCCCCTCCACATCCTTACCTGGCGGCGGCGCCGCCGCTGGTGGCGGCGGCGCCGCTGGCGCCGGGGGCGGCGGCAGGGCCCGCGGCCACGAGACGGCGGCGGCCGCCGCCGGCGCGTACCGCCAGCCGCTGGATGGCGACCACGGCTGGTACATGTCGTACTGCCGGTCGCTGCCGTACTCGGACTCGCCCGAGGTGTTCGGGCTTCACGCCAATGCCGACATCCGGCTGCAGCTGCAGGAGTCGCGCACGCTGCTGGACACGGTGCTGTCCATCCAGCCGCGCGTGGTCGCGTCCACCGCCGCCGACGGCATGGGCGCGCCCGCGACGCCGGCGCACGCGCAAGCAGCGGACCCGCTGGCCAGCGTGGGCGGCAGCGCGGTGCGGCTGCCCGGCGGCGTGCCCGGCCGACTTTCTACATCGGTGCTGCCGCCGCCGGGAAGCGGCGCCGCAGCGGCGCATGTCACTGCGGCGGCGGCCGCCGCGGCGCGGCAGCACCGCCACACCACCAGCTCCATGCCCGCCTTTGGCGTCCCCAATTCCGCCCCCGGCGCCGTCTACGGCCGCCCGTCCTCCGCCGCCCCCCTGGCTTCCGCGCCGCCAGGCCTTGACGGCGGCGGCTTCTCCGGGCCAGGCGGCGGCGGCTTCGCGGAGCGCACTGCTGACGACATCACAGCCGACCTGGCGGCCGAGATTGCGGGGCTGCTGCCGCCGCCGCTGACGCGCGAGAGCGCCGCCACCGGCGCCGCTGACCCGTTTGCGCCGCTGCCGTCGGGCCACGACAACAGCTTGGGGGTGGTGCTGACGCAGGAGATGGAGCGGCTCAACGCGCTGCGGGCGCTGCTGGCCAAGAGCCTGGACGAGCTGGGGCGGGCGCTGCGGGGCCTGGCCGTCAGCAGTGCGGAGCTCGAGGTGCGGCAGGGGACTGGAGCATTGTAATGATAATATTAGATGAATGGCTAGATGCAGCCTTGTGGGTGTATGAGCGGTCGGGCAATGAGGGGCTGGAACCCGCACGCGTCAGCCCTGCCAAGGGGGCTTTGGCTCCACCGCTGTGTCTGCTCAGCTTGTGGCGTTGTCGGCATGCTGACGGACACCCATGCTGCCGCCGCCCCCGCTCCTGCACCGCCCTCCACACAGGCCATGGCGACCGCGCTGCTGAACAACCAGGTGCCGCCCGCCTGGCGCCGCGCCGCCTACCCCTCCACCAAGCCGCTGGCCAGCTGGGTCAACGACTTCCGCCGCCGCGTGGAGCACCTGCGCACCTGGCTCACGCGGGGCCAGCCGCCGGCCTTCTGGCTGCCTGGGCTGTTCTTCCCACAGGGCTTCATCACCGCTGTGCTGCAAAACCACGCGCGCCGCACGCGCGTGCCTATTGACCGTCTGGCGTTTGACTTCAAGGTGCTGAGCCCGGAGGCCGACAAGGAGCTGGTCGAGGCGGTGGACACGCACGCCGGCGCCGCGCACGTGATCAAGGCGGCCGTGGCGGCGGCCGGCAGCAGCCGCGGCAGCAGCGCGGGGCCGGGCAGCCGCGCCGCCAGCGCCAGGGCGGCGGCCGGCAGTCCGGGCGCATCTGGCGGGGGTGCGGGCGGCGTGGCGGCGGGCAGCAGCGGCCGCGCGCTGCTGAGCGGCGTGGGGTCGGGCTCCGGGCGGCACGGCGGGCCTGTGGAGGGCGGTGTGTATGTGTACGGCCTGTTCCTGGAGGGCGCCAGGTGGGATGAGCAGCAGGGGCTGCTGAGCGAGGCCCGGCCCGGCGAGATGTTCTGTCGGCTGCCGGCGGTGCACCTGCTGCCCAAGCACACCGACGCACTGGCGGCGGAGCAGGCGGCGCAGCAGCAGCAGGCGGCGCAGCGCAGGGCAACGGCGGCAGCCGCCGCCGCCGCCACAGGAGTGGGGCCGGAGGCCAGCGGCCGCAGCGGCAGCAGCCCGCACAGGCAGCCGCGCGGCGCCCGCCATCCCGCGGTGGAGGAGGGGCCCGGCCACATGCCCGCGTTCAAGGCCAAGGCCATTGCAAAGGCGCGGCGCAAGGCCGCCGGCGCAGACAGCGACCCGGCGGCGGCGGCGGAGCGGCACCGCCAGCGCCTCATGGGGCTTCTGGCGGAGGGCTCCTCGCCGGGCGCCTCCGCCGCCAACACGGATGACGAGGAGGAGCCCCTGAGCCCCGAGCGAAGCCAGCACTCGCATCAGCGCCAAAAGGGCGGTGCTGACGGCACAGGCGGCGGCGGTGGCGGCTCTGCCAGCGGCGAGGCGAAGGCGGCGGCGGATGTCCCCTCGGGGCCGCAGCGCTACCAGTGTCCGCTGTACAAGACGTCGGTGCGGGCTGGCGTGCTGTCCACAACCGGGCAGTCCACCAACTTCGTGCTGCACCTGGGATTGGGCATCCCTGATGCCACTGACCCCGACTTCTGGGTCATGCAGGGGGTGGCGGCGCTCTGCGCGCTTGACGACTGAGGTGTGGGGATGTGGAACGACAGCACGACCGGACGTACATAGGACCCAAATTGGTGATGGTGTGATGTGGTGGGGTGTGTGACGTGTTGCGTGACGTGTTAGAGCGTTGTCAGTTGGCATCTGTGACCATTGTTGTAAGACTGATTGTGCATTGACTGGCGTTCGACTGCGTGCGGCTCGGACTTCACCAGTTAAGATGTGAGTCATTCCAGCGGCGAATTCTTTTTGACGGTTTTGTATGAGCGCGGGCTCGCAAACTTGCATGGGCGTGCACGGCGCGTGCCTGGTTGCACGGCGTATAACTGCATACGTTGGATGTTTATTCGCGGACATTATGAACTTCCTCATGAGCAATACAGGTGCTGCGGCTCGCTCACTGCACCAGGTGATGCAGGCCGAATGCTCTGGCGTACAGTAGCTGAGGAGCTGGGCAGCTGGCGCAGAGCGCAGGCGCACACCGGCAATAAGGCGTTATCTTGCTGATAATCAAACTTGGCCATCTTGGCGAGCATTCATAGGGCATGCTCAAAGCATTGCCGCGAAAGCTGTAACGCCTCCAACCCTCATGTCAAGGAGTCACAGGTCTCAACTCATTCGGGTCCCATGATTCACAGCAGTGCGCCTCAAGCTAGCAACAGACTGCCAATGCATCACGTCACACACACGCTACGCACAGTACCACAGTACAGAACAACTGACACCCCCCAGCTTCTTACCCTGCAAGTCACGCACTGTTTCCATTTACGCGTCCGTCTTTGCCCGCTTCGCGCCCGGCTCCTCGGCCCCCTTCCCCTCATCTGACCCCCCCTCCTGGGCGCCCTCCATCGCCCGGGCCGCCTCCTGCCGACCGCGTATCCGCCGTGCCACCAGCTCCTCAGCCCACGCCTTCCTGCGTGTGGGGCCGTTGCAGTGAACATGCACGTTGGCGGGCTTCATGAACGGTGACATGCGGCAGCGCTTCCTCTTGGCGTCTGTGATGTGGCCTGTATGGCTCTTTCTGTCCCAGCCCCACGCCTCTCCGTCAAAGGCCACCCAGTGCTGCCGTATCAAGGCCGATCCTTCTCTCACCACGCCCCCCCCCCCAGCCCGCTGGGCCCTCCCACGCCTCACCCGGTCTCTGTCTTGAAGCGGCCCTGGGTGCTCTTGAAGAACTCATCAAGCACAAGCCCCGGCTGAGCCTGCGTGTTAATGAGCACAAGGAAAACATTACGCATACGCGTGAGCCTGCGTGTGTGTGAAGAACAATCAAACCGACCGAGAGACGGATTTCACGAGACAAAGGAGGACAGCGGGGTACAAGCAGCCGCGCGAACCCCGCGCAAGCGTGGTACACCCCAACCGCCACCCCCTCCTGCCATATCACCACGCTTCTGCACCCCCCATTACACTGGGCCTGGGAAAAACACCCCCACCTCTGCCATACCAACGCCCTCCCCAGCACACGCCGCAACCGCCGCAACCGCCGCCCGCACCGACCTGCTCGTACTGCGTGGCTGTGATGATCATCTCCAGCTTGTCAAAGTCCTTGACCAGCAGCGCCTCGGGACTGGAGGCCGCCTCATACTCCAGCCACAGCGACTCCACCTCGGCGGCTGTGGGGGCGAGTGCGGAGGCGTGCGCATGCACGTGCAGCCAGAAGGGGGGTAAAAGGTCAGCGTGCGTGTGGACAGGGCGCACGGTCGCACGAGGAGGAAGCGGCGTGGCACCCGCGGTTGCACTCGCCCTCGGGTGCCGGATCGCAGCACGCGTGGCACCCGCCCTTGCCGGTATGACACCACCTGTCCCCCTCCCTAGGTAGAGGCGCCCGCCCCCACCCATCCACCCACATACCCACCCACACCCACGCCGCCACACCCACCCGCCGCCGTGTCTGCCCCCAGCATGTCCTTGATCTTCCCCACAGCCCGCAGCTCCAGACTGTGCTTGTCATCGTCGCTGACGCCGCAGTGGGGCGTGATGTCGCCCACTATGGCCTCCGCCACGTCGTGCACCAGCGCCATCTTGATGCACCTGGAGGGCGGCAGCAGGAGCGAGCGGGGGCAGGAGCAGAGGCGGCAGCAGCGGTAGCAGAAGCGGCAGCAGGAGCGAGAGGGGCAGCGCAGTTAACATGGTGGTCCGTCGTGTCATTGGTAGCGTCAGACGGCGCGTCCAGCGAAGCCGACAAGCCAGGCAACCTACGGTCACTGACTCGCGGAAAAGCACGTGCCCACATCCAAAGCCGCACTGCGCTGCTGCTCTGCAGTGCGCCCGCCCGCAAGTGCCTGGGGCGGCGGCCCCAACACAGCCCCACGACCCCGCGGTCCCACGGCCCATGCCGCACGCGTACGGCCTCGGCGCTTTCCACGGCCGGCAGGCCGCAGGGCACCAGAACCGCACACCGCCGCCTGCGACCTGAGCGCGTGAGGGACTGAACGAGAGCCCGCCCAGGCACCCACCCAGGCAGCGGCCGCCCAACCCCCACCTGCTGACGTCCACGGAGCTGTCGGTGGCAATGAGCGCCATCATCGACATCCGGTACATGTGGTCTGTCGTCATCGCGTGACAATGAGGGGTGAGGAGTTGAAGGTTGTTGGGGAATGAAGTATACCGAATCCGGGGTTGCAAGAGGCAACAAGACCAACGGCACGCACGAAGGACAGCCTAAGCGGGGCACGCGGGCCAAACGCAGACGCGGGCACTGCGGGTGTGCTGCCCTCACACCGCGCAGCCGCAGCTGCAGGAAACCTGTCCCTCGACCCAAGGAGGAGGATGCTACGAGCCCTTCCCGCCCGCTGTTGCGACAGGGATGGCGTCGGTCCCGGAACTGGCGTCAGGAGAGCTGCAGCTGCCCGAGCGCGGTCCTTGGGTCGCTCGCTCCCCAGTCCCTCTTACGCTCACCAGCAATGCTCTCCGGCCCCTGGACGTCCCTCCGCACCCATCCTGTGCGCTTGGTGAGCTGCAGGCAGGCCAACCAACATAAGCCTCATGCATCCTGCAGTGCGCAGCGCCCGAAACCTCCACTGCTAGTGCCATGCGCATACCTTAAGCTGCTGCAGCAGCATGAGGAAGTCTATGGCCGCTGCGGGCGTGGGCTGCTTGCTCCCAATGGTCGACATCTCACGCCGGGCGTTCGCTGACGTGCCTATCACTGTGTCTATTTTCTGACTATGTAGAATGTAACAATGCGGTCGACAACCTGTCAGGGGAGGCGACACAACGAAAGAGCGCCTGAAAACACTAGTTGCACAGTTCCTCGCTGAGCGCACAAGTCGCTGCATGCTTTTGTAATGAATACTTAAATCAAATTTGCCAACTGACGCTGCCGACCGAGGCGACGTGCATGGAGTCATGCCCAATCATGACGGGCGCAAGCCGAACGCGGGAAACTGTTTGAGTGAAGGCGTTGCTTCGAACATAAGGCATCGTAGAGACACAGTCAAATCATTGAAGTCGACTCGCGCTTGCGGGGTTCCATCCTTACTCGTGTCGACACGTCCGCCCTGCAAGTATATATTTGCCTTTGCCTCTACCTTGATCACGGACTTTAGAATCTTTGCCGGTTGCCGAACAGCATCGCGGCGATCCAGGAGCGGGAAAAATGCAGAGCCAGGTGCGCCGCTCCGCGACCCCCCGCCCACGTCGTCAATGCACCTCCCTTCCACGGTCCGCCCTCACTACCGGCGCGACCGCCTAGCCCCATCTGGTGCTTTTGACATCTGCATGTATGTCTGCATGACCCTACAGGCTCACGGGCTCCACGGGGGCGCTGGCGCAAGGGTGCAGCGGCAAGGGCCCACAGGCGGTCTTCCACGCCCGGCCGCTGCCGGCGCTGCGGCGCTGCCTCGACGCAGGCCACACGTGCTGCCCGGCGGCCTCACAGCCCTGAGCGGCCACCTGGGGCCTTGCCGCTCGTCCAGCCGACAAAACCCTAGCAGCAACCCTGACGGGGCGCCACAGCCGTCCGATGCGTCCGCCGGCCGCGTGTGGCTGAGCCGGGCAGGCGGCGCGTTGGCCGCAGCCGCGGTGGCGGTTAGCCTGCTGGCGGGATCTGCGGGCGCCGACACGCCACAGCCAGTAGCACAACCGATGCCTGCGGAAGTGCGCTTGCGTGACGAGCCGTCTGTCAGCAGCATCAGCAGTAGCAACAGCGGTGTTGTGTACCACGCCCACCGCCTAAGGGCCGGCGACGGCGCGAGCAGTGGCAGCAGCGGCAGTAGCGCAGGCGGCCTGCTGTGGCTACGGGCGCAGCCGCAAGCCACGGCAGTCGGCATTGTGGACGCGAGAGCGGGGGATGGCAGTGGCGACTGGGCGGCGGTGTTTCGGACAGGACCCGCAGCGCATTTCTCTGTGGCGGCGCCACAGAGCGCCACCGGCTCGACAGGGCAGCACGAGTCCAGGGGCTGGCTGCGGCAAGCAGCAGACACGCAGGCAGCAGCGGCATCCGCTTCTGCCATCTCCTCCAACCCATCGGTAGTGCCTGTGGCGCGCTCCCTTGAGAGTGCACCCTCGGACGCGCCGGGGCCGCTCTCCTTCAGCCTACCCGGCAGCGGCAGCGGCAGCACCTCCGCACCTACGTTCCGTGTGTCCGGGTCGCATATCCGGGCACAAACGGACGAAGGCGATGAGGCCCGGGAGGAGCTGTGGGTGGGGCCAGGCGGCTTGACGACTGGGCCTCGCAGCCAGACGCTGAGCGAGACGGCGAGCGAGGCCGAGGATCGGCTGCTTGAGGCGGCGCGGCAGGTGGGTGATATAGAAAGGTGGTTGCCGCCGTGTGCCTCCATTTGGTGCGCCTGGCAGCAGGCCGTCATACGGGGCACACCGTATGGTGTGGGAGGCATCACATGGCATGGAAACGCTTGTCGTGGGGCGCTGGGAATGCGTGGTTGGCCGCGCGACTGACGGCCTGTCTTGATCGTTTGGCGTGGTTGCAGCTCGAGGCGCGGCTGGAGGCAATGTTGGGCGGCGCGCTCAGCAGCCTGCCGCCCGTGACGTCCGTCAGTACGGTGCGTCGGCATCTTTGCGCGGGGCCTTCTTGGGGCGTCTAGTAAGAGCTGGAGGCACGTGCGTTGGGCGGGGCGGGAAAGCAGGGGACGGCAGCGAGAACAGGAATTGTGTTTGCAACGCCGCCGAAAGCGTGGCCTCAGGCGCCGCCAGTCTCTCTTCTTCTCCATGTACATCTGGCCCACACACTCGGCACTTACTGTGGATGCGTGTTCGTTTGGATATCCGCAGGATGCGTCGTCTGCCACCAAGGCCGCGCACGCGATCATTCGCGAGGTGTGGGAGGTGGTCGACTCCAACTACCTCGATGCCCGCTCCACCGGTTTTAACCGTGACCGTTGGGCCGAGCTGCGGGATGAGGCGCTGGCGGGCTCGTACCGCGACACGGCGGCGGGCTACAGGTGCGAGGGAAGAGGGAAGCTGCCGGCACGTGCCGTGTGCGTTGTCGACGTGCCGCAGTCAGGTGCCCGTCTCCATTCCCGGACGCTCCCACCTGCTGGGTGCTGTAGGTCCTCGGTACCGTAATCCTTCCTGCGGAGCCCAGTGGCCCCATTGATGCACACCCCGCCACCTCATCATGTCACGCTGCGTGTCACACATTTATACACGTTCCCCTCCTTTCCTGCGCTCTTTCCATACCTCAATACACACACGCCATCACCTAGGGCCGTACGCGACATGCTGGCCCGCGGCCTGTCCGACCCCTACTGCCGCTTCATTGGCCCCGCCGAGCTGGACGCCATGAAGAAGTACGACGTCAGTGGCGTGGGGCTCAACCTGGGCACCGCCGCCGAGTACGTGGTCAAGACGGTGAGCGGGTGGGAGTGGGAGGAAGAGCGAGGCTCGCCAGCGTGGTTTGTGTTGGCGTTGGGGATGGGGCAGAGTCGGGGCCAAGGCGGGCTGGGAATGAAATGATTGCAGATGCGGAGGCGGGTGATGGATGAAGGGCCCGAAGTGCACCCCCAGACCCTTCTGTCCGCCTGACTAGTCGCCCCGCGCTCCCCCACACCCTCTGCCTCCACAATCCGCACAACCAACCGGGTCGCGGCACACACACACACACACACACACACACACACACACACACACACACACACACACACACACCGTCGCTTTGCTGCATCGCATACACTGTCTTTGCGCAACGTTTTCCTTGTGCTCTTTAAAACACACACACAGGGCAACGAGCTGCCTGCTCCGCGCGACCCCGCCGTCCCGGGCGAGGGCGTGTACGTGGTGGGCGTGTCCAGGGGCTCTCCCGCCGATGTGGCGGGCATCCGACAGGGCGACCAGCTGCTAGCCATCCAGGTGAGTGGGGCCGCGAGGTCCAGGTGGCCGCCGCAGGTAGAGCGCTCTTGTTGCGGAAGCTCTTGCGCGCGGTTCCGTGCGGGCGGGTGTGCATGGCGTGGCATGCCTGACGCTCCTAGCGCTCGGGTGCACCGCACGCTGCAGGGCGAGTCGCTGGAGGACTCGACGCCGTTCCGCGCGGCCGGACTCATCTCGGGAGCCACGGAGGACGCCGAGGCACAGGCGGACGGCGCAGGCGGCAAGGGCGGCAAGCGGAAAGAGGACCTTGTGCGCGTCAAGGTGCGCGCCGTCACCCACTTGCCATCGCCCACCCTGACGGCTTTCCTGGCTTTCCATCCAGACCTCGTTCATCCAGCGCCCCACCTGTCCCCTCCCTGACCTTACAGCTCACCTGATTACTTGTCGTACACGCGCTGACCAATCCCTGTGCTGCGCGCTTGCACAGGTCCGGCACGGGGACGGGTCCGTGCAGGAGTGCGAGCTCAAGCGCCCCCGCCGCACCATCCCCTCCACCGTGTCCACCTCCCTCACACGCAGCGCCGTGGCCCTGCCCGGCGGCGGCCGCGGCGAGGAGCTGGTGGGCACCGTGCGCCTTGCCGCCTTCAACGCACGTGCGCAGGTCAGGGCGGGCGCGGGCGGGGTACCGGGTGGCGGGCACCGGGCGCCGTCGCGAGCACGGGACTGGGTTGGAGGCGTGCGCAGCCACACCATATATGAGGGCGACGTGAACGCACACCACCCGTCCGCGTCCTCCGCACCGCAAAATGTGCCTCGCCCACGCCTTCTTAACCCTCATTTGCAAAATGTTGCCTGCAACCCCGCCTCTCCGCGTGCACCTCTCTGTGTCTCTGCTTGCTGACTGGGGATGGCGAACACATGGACACGTGTGGCTGCATACCGCGCTCACCGCGCCTGGCGCACCTTCCCCCTCCTCCTCTGCGCCGCCAGGCGCCCCCCACTCACTCCGTTCTCCATAAACGGCTACTCCCCTCCCGTGAACCCCGCGCAGTCTGACGTGGCCACCGCCATCCGGCAGCTGGAGGCGGGCGGCGCCACTCGGCTGGTGCTGGACCTGCGCGACAACCGCGGCGGGCTGGTGACGGAGGGGCTGGAGGTGGCGCGCCTGTTCCTGGACGGTGAGGAGCCGGCGGGGGGGGGACGGTAGCCGTCCATGGAGAAGGGCTAGAGAGGCTGCAGAGGCGCAAGAGGGCAGGGTGGAGGAGGGGGTTGGAGGAGTAGGAGGAGAGGGAATGAGGGGAAGGGTCTGGTACATTGTGCGGGTACCGTGAGGTGGGGCTTGACGCTGGCTGCGCGCTGGCAGGTGGCGCCAGCTGTGTGCGCAGCACAGGGTGCGCCACACGCGTGCACGCCACACCCACAATGCGCCTGCGCTACTCAACCTCCACCTCCCGTTCCTGCTGCTGACCCCACGCCAACAACGACAGGCGACGCGCCCATTGTGATCACGGAGCGCCGAGACGCCCCGCCCGACACGCCCCTGGCTCCCGGCCCGCCGCTCACCAGCGCCCCGCTGCTGGTGCTGGTCAACAGCCACACCGCCTCCGCCTCGGAGATCGTGGCGGGCGCGTTGCACGACAACTGCCGTGCCGTACTGGCTGGCGGCCGTACGTACGGCAAGGGCCTGATCCAGAGCGTGTACGAGCTGAGTGACGGCAGCGGGCTGGTCATCACGGTGGGGAAGTACCTCACACCGCGCGGCACCGACATCGACAGGTGGGTGGCGCGAGGGCAAGGGTTGTGGTGGGCTGGTGCTAGTCAGAGCCTTGCCGGGCTCTTGGGAGGGCGGGGGCGAGAGCGTTTAAAAGCTGTGCAGTCCCTTTCAAGCGGTATGTGCGCTGTGGTACAGAGTTGGCAGTGGGAGGGGATTGTCAAGAACTATGTGTGTAAACCGGGGGCCCCTGGTACCGGTATTTATCATCGCGTGCTCACACACATGCGTGTACGACACTATATGCCTCAGGTACGGCATCATGCCGGACTACAGCAGCGTGCCGTCCAACTCCCAGTACGACAGCGCCGTCAAGGCCTGCAGGCTGACGGCGCCGCCGGTGGCAGCGGCCGCGGCCGTGGCGGTCCCTTAAGTGGACTACGGCTCGCGTGCATCTCAGGGGCGCGGGTGCGGCTGTGGGGTGCGGCCGTGTGGGCATTCGTCTGGACACTGGCCGGCCGCCGGCGCTGTCCCGGAGGACGCTGTTGCTTGCGTGCTGTGCCGCTTTAGGGTGCTTGCAGTGAAGATCTGGTCGGGTGTGTGATGTGCAGACGTGCAACTTTAAGAGCTGGTGTGCGAGCCGTCGCTGGCATACGGCCTTGCCTTCATGTGCCCTCAGTCTACACGAAGATGGGGCAGTCGTGCTGGGACGATGGTAGCGGGACGTTGCAGCAACGGATAAAGGAAGTCAAGTAGACGCGGTGAAACTGCGAAAGGCAGATGAGGAGTACAGATCGGACATCAGGCGTAGATTGCGGACCCGTGCGGACCAACCCTGCTGCTCAGCCTCCCCTGCTCGTGATGGAACATGGCAAGGGGCAGGAAAGCGTAGTCCCGATGTGTGTGGCTCCCACCCGTGCCCACATAAATGCGTTTGACTGCCTCCCCTGCTGCTGCAGTGCTGCAGTCAAAAGCACAAGACGAGCATTGCTGTGAATGCCCCCGTTTGAAAGAGCCAGTGCCCCAACATTGCGTAACGAGGTACGCCCAACCAGAGCAGAGAAGAGATCAGGCAGAGCCACAAGCACTTGGAGCGCTGTTACACGCATTTTGTGTTGGCCGTTCCCACGCGCGCTCCTGCCCCCTCCGAGCTCAGCATCCTCATTTAACAGGCTGCGTGCCGCCTGCCATAGCCTAACCAAGGTCGCACTGCTAATCCTTTGCGCAAATGCTGTAACCAAGACTCAAAAGACAAACCTAACTGTGCAATTGGAAACAACGCGCAGAGGGGCTTGGTGGCCAATACCCACACCTGCTCACGTTCTTCGTTGAATCCCACTGCCCCCAGCTGCATGCCACAGACAGAATCGTCAGGTATGGTCCTTGCTAGACACACGTGAACCACAGCAACTACACGAATGCGGCCGCGAGAGCGTTTGTTGGCTCTCCCCAACAACCCGCTGTTGCATCGCCCGCGCCCGCGCCGCCACGCCCACGCGCCTCGCATGCCGGGTGCACCAGCCCTCTGAGAAAGGGCCAGGAAAACTGCCAGATGCACGCCGGCGGCGGCTGCATGGCCGTCACGGCCCCACACGCGGAGCGGCCCCTCCACGACTCCACCAGCGCGCTGTTGGCTGAAGAGCAATCCCGTGCCGCACGAGGCGGCACGGCGCCCATGGGAAACGGGGCTGCTCCTCGACCCGCTGCGCCACGAGGCCGTGGATGGCGGCTGCCGTAGACGCCCGCGGAGCCCCACGCGCACACTGCTCTGTGAGACCGCCGACAGGTTCCGTCCGCTGCTGCGCCGTCTGTTGCCGCTGGGGCCGCCAGCCCCGACCACAACCACATTTTCTAACCTTTTCCTGCCAACTGCTCCACCATTTCCAATAGCCCGCGATACGCCTGCCTCCGCCCCGAAAGGCCGCGGCGAGCGCGCACCGCGGCCATTCCCGCGTGAGGCCGCCGCCTCCGTCACCACATACGCCGCGACGGCGCTGCTGAATCGTCCTCTCCCCTGTGACTTCTACCGCCGTCCAGCTGCCGGCGCCGCTGCTGCGTGTGCTGCCGCGGCCCTCTCGCCTGACAGCGGCCCGCTTCAGCGCCAGAGCCAGCCCACGCTGTCACCAGGCACCACGTGGCCTGGTGCTGCTGTTGCTGCAGCCAGCTGCTTACTCCGACAGGGTGATCTTCAGCTCCTGGTCCTCAGGGGCAGCCTGCTGCTCCTTCTTGCCGAAGATCAGGTCCTGCGAGTAGATAAGAATGATGGCAGGGGAACCAGGGGGAACCGTAAGTTTGCACGCACATAACCGGCTAATACATGGCTGTCCATCCAGGCGGCCATCAGAGGCTAAGTACGCAGACTTCTGCCAACCGCAAGACACGCTCTTGCGTTCTTCGATTGCGACCCAGATGACTGCGGCGGCTTGGGGCCTGCCACCCCTCCCCCCGCGAGTTCAACGCCTGGCACACATGCCCGGCACCCCCCCTCCCGCCAGCGGCCCCGGCGCACCTCCATGCCGGGGCGGATGAACACGATGCGGCCACCCTCCTCGTACACGGGGTACTTGGGCTGCTTCTTGGAGGAAGCCAGCTTCTCCGCGTTCTTCATCGCGCGGGGGTTGGAGCCCACGGGCACCTTGCCAGCGTTCTCCGCCAGGTAAGCCTTGCGCTGGGGGCGAGCGTCCTCGAAAGGCAGCTTCCACAGATCGATACCGGCCTCAGCAGCCATCGTAGCGATGCCCTTGTTCTCCAGGGTCTTGATAGCCTTGGTGCAAATGCGGAGCTTCACCCAGCGCTGGCCCTCCTCCCAGAACACCTTCTTGTTCTGCAGGTTGGGCTCCTGCCACTTGCGGCTCTTCTTGTTAGAGAAGCAGACCGAGTTGGCCTTGTTGCGCTTCTTGCCAGTCAGGTCGCAGACCTTCTTGGCGTCCACGGTGAGCACGCGCGCAACGCGAACCTGCGCGGTGGCAGGCTTGAAGGCCAGAGACTGGCCCACAATGGAGCTCCGCATGCTGAGCGACATGGCTGCGACCTGCGACCAGAGGGCGAGAGGGTGTTCTGGGCCACCAATTGCGCGAGCTTGCTCCCCGCCGCAGAGGCCCCGTAATTTTGAGCACCCGCAGTGTAATTTATCGGTTATGCAGGCTGGCTGCCGCTGCGGTGCGCGAACTGGGAGTCGGCTCCGCACCTTGGGCGCTGTGAAGGAGCCGCCGACTAAAGAAGCAGCGTCTAGGCGCCGAGTGGTCACTTACCGCCTAATGCGGTTGAATCAAAGAAAATTGCTGTGGGATGGAGGCTGTGAGAGCTCGCCGACTACCCACAATCGGTGAGACTTGCACGGCCCGAATGGGGGTCGGCGCGGCCTCTGCAAGAGTTTGACGCCGCGATAGCATCAAACTTAAATATCCAATAGTTTAACAACTGTAACCAAGCTCAGCTGACTCGCGGTCAGGCGCGGGCCACCACAAATGCAGCCTCGCGACATGTTAACTTGCGTGGAAGCACAGCCAGGAAAGCGGACATCTCTCCCACTGGCACAAGCGCGTGGAGGGGCATTAGAGGGGCGGTGGGTGCACCGGAGTGGCCGGGGCATATTGGGTTTGCTGTGGGCCCGTGGCGTGGTGGTGGCGTACCTCGGTGCTCGTCTGTTCCGAGCTCACGGTTGGCTTCCTCGGCAAGCCTACAGTACTGGGCGGCTATCCCGCGTGCTTCTGATACTCTGCGCCACAACTTGCATTTCCGTCCGTCCAGACGGCCTGCCGCCATGAAGTGCCAGGGGCGTAAGCACGCGCCCCACTCGCCCCACTCAAATGTGATACGGTACGGACTACGGAGCTAATGCGGCGTGGGTACGGTGTGCCCCCGCTTGTCGGACTGTCCCTTCAATTGTAATTCGCATCCTTCCTAATGCCTAGGTACGACTCAGGTGGTACCCGGCCCTACACATCGCGTCATCGCGCACGAAACCCTCACGTCCTGCGTGTCATTATAACAGACGAAACCTAGCTGGGTAAGACACCCGCCCTAAAGCCTGTCTCGACGGGGATGACCTGTTGTATGCACACCTGCTAGCTGCTGCAGACCTGGCTACAAACGTGCCAGCCTCCCCTGGAGCAGCTGAGCCTAAGCCGCAAGCTCACCACACGCTACTGCCTACGCTACCCTGTTCTGTACGAATGTACACTAGCCACACACGGCAGTGCGTCTGCGCCGCACGAGTTAGCCTTCACCATACGAAGCACTGTACATCATACATAACCCCTACTCCCGAATCCCAAGCCGCTACCGGCCTCTTAACCTCCTCCTCCTCGTGCCATCGCCGCTAATGAGGTTTTGCCTCTTCAGGTTCTCCATCCACGGCAGCACAGACCGGCAGTATGCGTACGCTCGCCCCGGGAACGGCCGGTACCGCGCCGCCAGCATGCGCACGATGGAATCGTCAAGCAGCACGTGCGACCAGTCCTTGTGGTGCTCGAACTTGGACGCGTTCTTGCCGTACATGCTAACCACCTGTGAACGGCCAGAGGCAATACAGGCGAGGCGTTGCGCGAAACGTCGATTGCCGGGTGGCAACTGCCGGCAGCCCCCTCCCCGATTAGGCCCTGTGGCGGAATGCGACTGCCTCCAGCCCGCGGCCACATGACGGCCCTTCCCTTCCTCCCAGCACCACTCACAGCCTCGTTCCAGTCCCTGCTCCCATTACCGCCACCGCCTCCAAAACCCCAGTGCGCAGCGCACCCACCTCAGATAGCGAGCCCACCCCCGTCAGCGATGTGGTGCTGCCGGTGCGGTTCTTGGCGATGCCCGCCGCCGGGTTGAGTGTGTGGGGGCGGTGCACCACCCAGGCATTGGGCAGCGCGCGGAACAGGATGCGCGAGTGGTGCAGCGTCACCACCTGCGAGAGAGCGTGTGCGGACGTGTGTTCATGTGTGTTAAAGGGAAAGGAACCGCGTGCATAGTTGGTGTAGTCGTTTGTGAGGGCGCGTGCAGGAGAGGTGCGCGGTCAGTGCCGTTACTGTTGTCGTTACTTTTATCCTCACTGCGCGAAAGTCAAACCCCCGCCCCTGCCTTGCCTGCGTGATTTTGTCGTTGTAGCAGCCGCGGAAGCGTGCGTCGTACGGCACCACCACCTGCCGGTCGCTGTGGTGCAGCGTGGTGGAGGGATGGAGGGGCAGGAGGCGGCGGTGGCGGCCGGTCAAGCGGCACTCGTTGAGTGTTAGTTGGATCACGCAGGGCTTACAAGCGGCAGGAGGCCATCTTTGTACGCGTTGCACTTGCTTGGGTGACGCGGCAAGGCACACAGGCCCCATGCAAGTACTTGTGTGAGTGTTGGAGAACCCACCGGCTGAGGATGCCCCATGGCTCGTAACCGATGCTGTAGTCGATGAGGTACGACTTCCGAGAAAGCAGCCACCTGCAGGTGCGTCACACAAAAGCCAAGGACGGCGACACATGGAGCAGTGCGGCAGCCTCGAGACACAGAAGGCAGAGCCCCACGCTTTGCGTGCACCTGGGCCACGACGTAGCCACCACATGCGAAGAGGGCGAAGGAGTGCCCCTAAAGCTGCAACAAGGGCCATGCCGTACCGCAGCAGCGGCAGCGCCTGTATTCAAAAGGCATCTGCTACCTCCCCTTCAAATGGCATCAGCCCAGCAGCCCGGCGGCGGGGCATGGGCGCGCCTCCCCACCGTGTGTAGTTTGTAGGTGCGTGCCCCAGCTGGAAGTAGAGCTGGCCGAACCAGTGCAGCCGCCCGCTCGCCCACAGCTTGGCCAGGGTCATCTTGTCGCCTGCGCAGCGACGAATAGCCTCAAAGCATCGCAAGGTGTGGACAGTAGTGGACTGCCGTGCTCCATTCTCCGAGTAGAGTTTACGTGAGCCTTCCTCAAGCGGAACAGCTGGAATCCGCATCTGCAAACTCACCTGCGCGCCCCACCCCTTTGCCTGTCGAACCGCTCATGGTTGCTCGGTCCTCCCCCCGATCGGAACTTACAATCCACTCCCGCCTTGCACGGACGGCTATTCCCCTGCTCACCCATGCTCGCGCCCCCGTGCCCGCCAGTATGCGAGCCCGCCTGCCTCACCCGCCTTTCTCCTCCATCACCACCAGCCCGTGACGCACCTGCCAGCGCCGACTCGGCTATGTGGTCAATCTCCACGCGGCTCAGCCCCGCGCTCACGTCCCATGCCGGCAGGACCCAGAACGTGTTGGACGAGCTCGCCACCAGCTTGTCCCCATTGGACGGCTCCGACAGGAACCTTACTAAGCTGGCGCTGACGCACAGGTCCACGTCCACCATGACTAATAGCGGCGTGCGCACGGCCAGCAGCGCCGCGTTGCGCAGGCCGTTGATGGGCGTGAGGTGCGCCAGCGCCGGGTCGGAGGTGACTTCGTACAGCAGGAGCACGTGCATGTGGCAGGCGTTGACAATGCCCTCCATGCGATCGAAAAGCGCCTGCGCGTGGGTTCGGGACCATCAGGCGTTTCCCAAGTGGTCTGGGTGGGGTGGAGAGGACATACCCCAATGAAGAGGTAGCAGGATTGAGTAGGCAAAGCGGCGGCGGGACGAATGTATGGGTAGAGGCGCACAGGGGGGCAGGTGAAGGCCAGGCATGTGTGCAGGTCAGGGTCAGAGTTGCGACAACACATACACTTTCTCGTGCTCTCGCAGGTAGCCCTTCATGCGGCCCGCATTATCACACCTTCCCAACTAGCGCAGGAATGGGGCTTCATGCCCTTGCAAGTGCGGGCACCATCACGCCCTGGCCGGGACGTGGCAGGTTTGCGCTGCACGCTGGCTAGCTCCCAAAAGCGTGCCGTGCTGTTCTGTGAGGTACAGACGGGCGCAGCACTCCCGACTACGATGGCAAGAGCTGACCTGGACGCGTGACTCGGCGAGGGCAATCAGCTGCTCGTTGGGGATGGTGAGCTCGCCGCCATGCTCCTGAACCAGCGGCACGTAGACCGCCGCGGCGTGCGGGCCCCCCGGGTAGCTCTTGCACCTGTGCACGCCGGGGGCGTGGCCGACAGGGGCGGGCGATCACACGCGCGGCGGACATTCGCCACGTACGGTGCCAGTTGCAAGCCTTCCTAGCAGGCTAACCACATTGTAATTCGAGGTCGTACAAGCTTTAAGACTGGTAACTCACTGGGTCTCCAGCATGTCCAAACGGTCAAGCGTGGCGGTGGTAAAGATGGTGACGGGGAAGGGGCTCGTCTTGGCGCTCCACCATACTCGCCGCAGCCGGAAGCTGCATAGTCAAGGGGTTTGTCACACACCATACGACTACTTGCCATCGGCTCACGCGTTCTGCCTCGTCTGGAGTTGATGTTGGTTGCCAAAGCCAACACGGCATAGGCTTTGACACGCCCCTGGCACCGTACCCCGGCCCCGCCCACCGGCTTCCCGCGTATTTGCACCTGACTGGCACGCCCGACATGAACGACTCGAAGGTTGTTGGGGTCGGGTCATACTGCTTGTTGTAGCACGCCTCTAACAAGCTGCTGGGGCTGCTTGACGTGTCCTCGGCGTGTAAATGCCGCCCATGGACTTCGCTGACCAAACCAGCATGCTCGGATTTGCCTATCAATGCAATCAATGATAAGAGGACCAGCAGAACTTCTTTGTTGCTACTCATCGCACGTCAAAACACGCTGGCGATATGTTACGGCCTCGTCTTCATGCATTTCTTTCGTGTGTGTGGACTAGGAGCCGTGATTTTATTGCGAGAAGAACGTGAAGGACAACCAAGTCCATGCAAAACATCAAAGCGAGCGTATGCTACACAGCAGGCGATGCTGCGCCATACACACACGAGTGGCGCTCCCCCTGGACACAGGTCTGCAGGACGTTGCGACGGAGGACTTGCAGCAACCCTCTTGTGACACCAGTCCCTTGTGGTCCCTACTATACCAGCTTGTACTGCACGTGTGTAGCAGTTCCCTGGCGTATTCTCACATTACCTTTCACGCACCCCGCCCACTGATGAGCACGCAAGCTCGTGCTATTCGTCCAACATGAAGATGACGTATAAATGGTACAGATGGCGCATAGCATTTATCACACTTTCAAAGGACTGTGCATGCGCATGTATGATAGATTGATAGGACAGAAAATGGATGGGTCAGAGTGGGTCACCAAATCAGTCGTCCACGCATGTCGTGTGCGGGCTATCGAGACGATGGGAGGGTTCAAGAGTCAGGCTGTTGGAGTTCGTTCGTTCCGGTGCCGTTGCGTGCTGTGGCATAGTAACGTGCTGTGGCGGGTGGCGTCTTTGGTGTGTGTTTGTTCACGTGTTGGCGTGAGCCGCTGGCCTGCCTCGTGTGCATGTGTGTGTAGCAGGGTGCGCCTTGTGCGTTTGTGCAGGTAGGTGTGTGCGAGGTTTGTCCGTTGTGCCTTGCCCTGGTCTCCAAATTCAAGAGTTGGTGTGAGAAATGCAGGGATTGCATTGCCCTGCAGCATGACGACACGCTGGCTGATCAGTAGCAGAGAGACTTGCGTGCCGTGGCTTACTGCGGGAACCACTACCTGAGCAACAGGACACTAATTCATGGGACTGTGTGGCGAGCATGGACGATTTTGCAATAAACGTCAGCTTCAACTCGTAAGCCTAAGCGCCGTGAGTCCGTGACAACTGACAGGGCATTGATGTCCTGGACATCAGGTGCCGCGAGCAAGTGCTGGCGCCCTGGGCCAGGCACGGAAGGCCCTTTACCCTCGCGGACTGTAAGGCACCTATTGTCCTGCTTTGAGCCGTACCCCAAACCCACAGACCCGTACCCGAGGCAGATTGGCTGCAGAACTCTTGAACGACCTCTCGCCGGCATGTCCGACATGGCTGACTGCACGGAGGGCGCCCAACCGCAGGGTCAGCACGCCTCGCCACTCCAACCCTAATTAACGCTCTTACCCACCACCAAGATTTCAAAGCTGCTCATGTAAGAGCGTTACAATAAGCACACCGGCTAGCGACGTATTTACTGACGGTCCACGAGAAGGTAGGGGTCAACCGCCATCATTCGCAAATCGAGTGGACCTCCTTGGGTTCGAGCCAGCAATACATGCTAAACATACAGTTTCCCAACAAAGATAGAAGGCCCTGATGCACTCGCGTGCCCGGCGCCCCAACGTCGCGGGCTATCTTTTGGTGTGTCTTAGCAATGGCAACAATCTAAACATGTACAGATCGTCATCATTACTTGCTTGCTGTCGATCGACCCTGTACTAGCGTGAAGGGCTCGCCAAAGGGCATGTATGCGGGCTCACGCCGGCACCTCAACCAGAATTGGATAACACCAGCCATGCTCGGAAGGGGTTGAGACGAAGGTATTGTCGCTCTCGAGTGGGCGCTTGGAGTGCGAGCGGCTCACATGGAGTGGCACAGCCTGCTCCGCAAGACGGCGACGTACCTGAGAGTCGAAGGATGACGCTGCGCATTCGCGCGAAAAGATGCAATACTTGGGCGCTTGTCGTGTGCGTGCTGGCGGTATCAGTCGCAGCCCGCGAGGGCGTCACGGCACCGCAGCAGCAGCAGCTACCGGCCTGGACTCACGCCTGCAGAGTTGTCATTCGTGGCAGCAGCCCCGACTACACAAGCAGCTGGGAGCTAGTGGAGGCAAGTCTGGAGTGCTGGGCAGCGCAGCAGGTCGATGCCGGTGCGGTAACAGCAACAGCAGCAACCCCGCCCCTTCAAGTGGCCGTGGGCCGCAGGCTGCTTCCATATCTGAACCTGCAGCAGCAACAACAACAAGGACCGCAGCTCAACGCGTCAAGCACAGACAGCGATACGGCTGCCGGCAGCACCATTACTGGCAGCAGCGGGGCCGGCGGCGGATATGTGGTGGTCTCCGTCCGCAGCTCCGCGCCGCCGCCGCCACCGCCCGCCACACCACCGCCGCCGCCTAGCCCGCCCAGCCCGCCCCCTCACCCCAGCGGCGATGCCGAGCCCCCTGCGGCGGGCCACGCATTTTCCGGCCCAACTATCCCCAACCCCGACCTGTCGGATGACTGGGGCATTACCTTCCTTGGCCCGATGGGGGGCACACTCCGCATCGTGGACAGCATCCTCACCAATGTACCGCTCAGTCCCGTGGGACCCCTGCTGTATTGCGCCAACTGCTCGTACGTCAGCCTGGAGAACGTGACCTTCTCGCGGCTGCTGGGTTACTCTTTGCCAGCCGACCAACCGTTCGACATGGCGTGGCAGATGTACGTCGTGCGGCTGGCGCGGGCGCCGTACCCAGTGTACGGCGCATTTGCGGCGACGGGGCTCCGGGGGGCTGAGGTGGTGGGCTCGCGCTGCGCCAATGTACGGCGGGGGCACGGCTGGTCGTGCCTGCTCCTGCAGTACGAGGGGGCGCCGGACTCTGGCATAGTGCCTAGCAGTGCTGCGGTGCCATCTGCTGCTGATGCTGCTGAGGGCAACAGCAGTGACAGCAGCAGCGGCGGCAGCAACGGCGGCAGGAGTGCCAGCCTTATTGCAGCAGCGGCTGCAGCGCCTTACATGCTGCTCCTAACGGACACAACGATCTTCAATAACTCCATCTCGGCTGGCGGCGTACCCGGCACGGAGGTCGGCTTCGGTGCTGTGGTGATCGCCGGGCCAGGGGCCGGCCCTCTGGTCGCCCTGGACGAGGCGACCGCTGCCTGGGCAGCGGCGGCGGAGCCGGACGGGCCGGTCGCGGCCTACGCCGCAGCCGCCAGCGTAGCTGCTGCCGCCCTGTCGGCCGCATTTAATGCGCAGGACAGCGACAGCACGGGGGTGCTGGAGGCGAAGCGGTTGGTAGCGATGGGAGCCGTGATGAGGAACAGCACCGTGCATGTGGTGGCGCGCGGCTGCGTGCTCAGTCACAACATGGGCGCACATGGCGCGGCTCTGGCGGCGGTGCTTGGAGCCAACCTGGTGCGTAGGGCGGTTGGCGGTTGGGCGGTTGGGCGGGCGGTTGGGCGGGGAGCTAGCTCTTCAAGCCAGGCGCCTGCCGGCACGCAAGCACTTACGCCCCAATGCGGTCCTGTGCCCCTCCCGAGTCCTGATTTCTCCTCCAGCTAGCCCCTTCCATATGTACCTGCCAAAACAGGGCAACGTATCACTGCTGGAAGACTGTGAGGTCGCCTCCAACACCGCCTACCTGTCGGGCGGGTGGCTCTTCGCAACCGGCAGTGTGGGCGCCCTATCCATCGGACCCAACGTCACCGTCACCGCCAACTCCGCATCCACTGCGGGTGGGGCGGTCTACGTGCAAGGAAACATCACCGGCGCCTTCAGGGTCGGCGGCGGCAGCCGCGTAACCGGCAACTCGGTGTTGCGGTACGGCGGTTTTTTAACCGTCAACGGAAGCATGGGCAGCCTGGAGTTGGCGGAAGCCAGCGCCGTGGATTACAACACCGCGGGACGTACGTACGACGACGGTTCGTACATTGGCGGGAAGGGCGGCGTGGGTTACGTGAGGGGCGGCATTGGCGCCGTGCTGCTGGCGGGCGGCAGCTCGATGTCGTACAACGTCGTGTCGCCGGGTACGGATTGGTCCAGTGGTGGCGGCGGCGGCGCGCTGGCGGTGCAGGTGAGCTGCGTGCGTGCGTGTCGCATCGGCCGGGACACTTTCTCATAAGGCTGCCAACACTGCATTGCCCCGCCGGCCCCGTATCTCAAGTTGCCCCGTGCCGCACGCCCCAAACGTAGCACCCGCGTGTGTACACGTGCGCGCACAGGGTCCTGTGGGCACGCTAGCGCTGCTAGACGGCAGCTCCATGGTCAACAACTCGGCCTCCAATGCCGGCGGCGCCATCTACATCTGGTCTGGTCTGGACCGGCTGCTGGTGTCTGGCGGCAGCCGCCTCAGCGACAACGCCTGTGTGGACGACAGCGGCGGCGCGGTGGCTGTGGAGGGCCCGCTGCGCAGCGCGGTGCTGGAGGGCGGCAGCGCCATGAACGGCAACAGCGGCTGGCAGGGCGGGGTGCGTCGCTGCAGGGTGGCGGTGGTGGTGGTGGCGGTGGTGGTGGTGGTGGTGGTGGTTGTAGTGAGTTGTGGTAGCTGTGAGGAACGGCAGCTGAGGGTGGACAGATCTGCTAGAGACGTGCACATGTCGTGTTGCATGGTCAAGGTTTAGGTGGATGGCACCGGTGGGGCGCAGGGGAGGGCAAGGGAAGAGCAAGGGAAGAGCAAAGGAAAGGGCTGTCCTAACACACACACACACACACACACACGGACACACACTCCATCCTGCATTTCACACCAGCCCATGCATACACCTTCTCCCACACCCTCACTTGCCCGGCCGCAGGCGCTGTGGGTGGGCGGCCCCATGCAGGAGCTGGTCGTGAGGGGCCGCAGCAGCATGAGCGGCAACCGGGCCGCCACCACCTCGGGCGGCGCGGCCCTGGTGTCGGGTGACATCGTGGCGGTGCGCGTGGAGGGCGGCAGCAGGGTGTGCGGCAACCGCGCAGGTGGGTGCGAACGGGGCACTGGGTCGTACAGATACGGTACGCATGCACATGTGGCGCGGCGCTCGCACCGATGATCATCATGAAGACAGCATTGCTGCCATGGGGCCTGGTGGTCGTGAGCGCTGGTCTTGCGTTGCACTTGGTGGTATCATGCACAAGCGAGCGGGCCACTGGGCCCATCCAGCCAGTTTCTGGCTTGGGCAAGTCAAGCAGCTCCATCTGGATCGTCTCGCGTCTTCCCACCATTCCCCTCGAACCCCTGCCCATGCAATTTCTTCACGCAGGCACCGCCGGCGGCGCGCTGCGCGCCAGGCGCATCCAGACCCTGTCCGTCACCGACAGCGAGCTGAGCGGCAACACCGCCCTCGGCACCGTGGCGCCCGCGGTCGTGGGCTGGAGCTTCAGCGGCTCGGGCGGAGCCGTGTACGCCTCCGGCGGCGTGCACGACCTCTCCCTGCTGCGAAGCAACGTCTCCCACAACCGAGGCGTCAGCGGGGCGGGCGGGTTTCTGTTCCAGGGGGCGGAGAACGCGGTGGAGACGGGCGCTGCGAGCCTGCCTGCTGGCAGCATTGACCCCAGCCCTGGGGTTCACTGGCTGGAGAGCAGCGCGGTGGTGGGAAACGAGGCGGGGCTGGGCGGCGGCGCGATGTGGTATTCGCGGCTGCCGCTGCAAGTGGTGGTGACGGGCGGCAGCAGGCTGGAAGGAAACGTGGCGCACGGCGGCTCGGGCGGAGCGCTGTGGGCCGGCTGGGTGAGTGGCCGAGCGTGTGTTAGGAGCACAAGGGAGGGAGAGAACCACGCAGCTAGCGTGTGTGGATGTGCGTACATGTGCGTACGTGTGCGCGGTGCGTCCATACATGCCTGCTTCTGCCACGATGCCCACGTGCTAGCTTAACCCTATCCCTCAATCCTCCACTCACGCCCTCGTTCACAGGAGCCGGGCGCCATGAGTCAGCCGCGCCCGACTGAGCTCTCCTCCGACACACCCCTCTGCCGCCAGGGCGCGAGAATAACCGTCAACGGTTCTTCCACACTAACCGCCAACCGCGCCACCATGGATGGCGCCGCCATCTGCGTCAGCCTCGACATCTTTGCGGCGTACGGCAACTGTACGAAAACCGGTAACTCCTCACTGACCCTGGAGTTGTACGGCGGCGCCGCCTTTGACTCGAACAGCGCTGCTGGCGGCGGCGGCGCCATATTTGTACTGCAGCCGTACAACTTCCAGGCAGCCAGGATGGACGTACGGATAAATGCCAGCGGCGTCCGCTTTGCGAACAACAGTGCCGGCGCCGATGCGATTGGGCTTCTGCGAGGCAGTGGCCTCGGACTGGGCGACGGCAGTAGCAGCCTGGCGTCATCGGCCGTGGGTGGCAGCCGCAGGGTTAGTGCCTTCGGTGGTCACGGCGGCGCGGTGCTGGTCTGGAGCGAGCGGCGCGGGACCCTGGTGGAGGCTGTGGCCGTTCCTGTCAGCAGTACGGGCAGTAGCAGCACGGGCAGTAGCAACACAAGCAGCCACGCTGCAGGTGGCGGTGGTGACAGGGGTGGTGGCAGCAGCGGCGCCGGGGTTGGCCCCGCGGCGCTGGCGGAGGCTATAGCCGCGGAATTTGGGGGCGGGAGCCTCGCTCAGCAACAGCCACAGCCGAGGGCGGGCGGAAGCTGCCTGGTCACAATGAGGGGCGTGGAGCTGGTCGGCAACCAGGGCACAGGCGGCAGTGGAGGCGCGTTGCTCCTGGGGGCATGCCCCACCTCCATCAGCGGCAGTAGCCTGCAGGGCAACAGCGCGGACGTGTCTGGCGGCGCTGTGGCGCTGTGGGACCAAACCCTGGAGTCCGTGGCGCGTGCTGGCGGCAGCAGCAGCAGCAGTAGCAGCAGCAGCAACAGTGGCGGTGGTAGTAGCTTGCAGCAGCCGCAGGCGCTGCTACTGCCGGTGCTGTCCCTGATCAACTGCTCATTCGCCGGCAACACGGCATTGGGAAAGGACGGCGGCGGCGCCTTGTTTGTGGACGTGTCCAGTGCCGGTCACAGCGCCGTGATGAGCAACTGCAGCCTGACAGGCAATCGTGCTGTGCTGGGGCCAGGCGGCGCCATTGCCGCCGTGCTGCGTGGCGTTGATCTTGGCCCGGCGGATAGCATCAGCAGCGAAGGCAACAGCAGCGGCGGCAGCGGCGGCGCGGGGATGCAGGCGGCAGTAGCTGCGGTGGAGGTTCGCGGCTGCGCCATGTTGGGGAACCTGGCCGGAGGCGTGGGGGGCGGGGCGATGTACGCACGCCTGTACGGCGGCAGCGGCGTGTGGGTTACGGACTCGCGCATGGTCGGCAATGCCGCCACGTCCAGTGCGGTCGGCAGTAGCAACAGTAGCGGCGGCGGCGGCAGTAGCAGCGGCGGCGCTTTGCTGCTTGACGGACGGCGTCTGGGCGGCGGCAGCAGGAGCGGCAGTAACGGCAGTAGCAGCGATGGGTGGATCCTGGCCCGTGTGCAGTCCTGCGAGCTCAGTCGCAACCGGGGCCCGGATGGCGGCGCCCTAGCGGCATTCCTGGACTCGGACGCTCCTGCTACTGCCGCTTCAGCTGCTCCTGCCGCTTCCGGTGCTACTGCCCCTGCAGCCCCTGCTGCAGCCCCCACAGCTTGGCTGCTTGTGAGGGACTCGGTGCTGTCTGAAAACTCAGCCATGGGAAGCGAGGGGGCGCAGCCGCATCAGGCCTTGCAGCAGGCACTGCTGACGCTTCCAGCGGCAGCGGCAACCGTTGCAGCAACAGCGGCAGCGGCAGCGGCTGCGAGCTCGAGTCCCGACACAGCCGAGGGCCGCCACTCCTACGGCGGCTGCGGAGGCGCGGTGCTGGTGCAGACCCGCTCCGCGGCCGCCACGGCTGCACTTGCCGAACTTGCTTCCACCTCGCCCTCCGCGCCCTCCGCACGAGTACTAGGGCCGCCGCCCGCCGTGTTTTCCATGCAGAACTGTAGGCTCATGTCCAACGCCGCCGCATCCTGGGGCGGCGCCGTGTTCGTGCCGCCAGGCTCTTCCGCCACCCTGCTAAACAGCACCTTTGAGTCCAACACAGCAGGCGCCTCGGGCGGAGCCGTCGCAGGTTACGCCTGCGGCAGCCTGGTCCTAAGTGACTGCAGAGTCACAGGCGGCGGCGCGGTGCGCGCCGGCGGCGGCCTGTCGGCGGCGGCGTGCGCCGCTGTGAGGGTGGAGCGGACAGAACTCATTCGTAATAACGCCGCTGGAGGTGGAACGGCGGCGGCAGCGGCGGCTGGTGCCGCCGGTGGTGGGACGGGTGGTACGACGGAGGCGGCGGGATTGGGTGGGGCGGTGTGGCTGGTAGGCGTGGCCGAGACGCAGCTGCTGGGCTGCCGGATAGAGGGCGGCGGCGCGCAGGTGGCGGGCGGCGGCGTTTACGCGACGGCTGTAGCAGCCGCATCCGTTGGAGCAGCACCGACGACACTGGTGGTGGCGGACAGCGGTATCACCAACAACACGGCGGCGCAAGGGGGCGGGCTGCATCTGGGCGCGGGCCTGCGGGCAGTGCTACTCCGCAGCCAGGTCCTGGGCAATGCGGCAGTAGCGCCACAGACTGCTACTGCTGCGACTGCCGCTACAAGCGGCAGTGGCAGCGGCAGTAGCAGCGGCAGTAGCAGCCTTGCCGCGGCCGACACGGCTGAGGCGATGTCGGATAGTTCGCCGTACGCGGGCTACGGGGGTGGCATGTTTGTGGAGCGTGGCGCGGCGGTGCTGTTGAGCGGCTGTAGCTTCTGGAGGCCCAACGCCACAGCAGCTGTAGCAGCTGGCGGCGGTGCGAGCAACGGTGCTGCTGCTGGCGCAGCGATTGCCACGCTTCAGTCACGTGGCGGTGATATCGGAGGCCAAGTCGCTGTTGCCAGCAGGGCGCAGGTGCTGGTGAGTCGCCCAAACAGGTTTCAGACTTTGGCTGTGTGAGGCACCCACATGCACACGCACGCACACGCGCACGCGCACGCGCACGCGCACGCACACGCACACGCACACGCACACGCACACGCACACGCACACGCACACGCACACGCACACGCACACGCACACGCACACGCACACGCACACGCAGGCCCTCCCGGCCCACAATGGCCGTCATGTACCGCAACTTGCTCATTAACGCCCCCTTGCGTGTGTTTCTGTGGTCCACGTGTAGGACGGGCTGGTGGCTGCTCTCACGGCGGCCTCCGCCGGCATGGTTGCAGGCGGCACGGTGCCTTCCGCCGCCGCCACCGCCGCCGGCGCCGCAGGCCCCACACCCGCACCAGCCTGGACAACTACGCCATCGACATCCCTCCTGACGGCCTTGGGTCTGGGGGGCGCTGCTTGCTTGGGTGGGAGCACCGGTGGCGATGCCGCCGCTGCTGCCGCCGCCTCGGCGTGGGCGGCCGCCGGCAGCTCGCTGGTGCTGCTGAGCACGGCGCTGCCCCCCGCCAGCACCCAGCACAACACCTCGCAGGTGGGCAGCAGGCGGTAGCGCGCCTGTACTTTGAGGCGGTGGATCGGCGGGGTGTCAAGAATGTCTTGGAAAGACGTGGCGGTGATTTGCCCACGTGACTTGTCCGAGCTGAACGAATAGGTCCCAACGGGGCTGGGCGGGATAATAGTATACTTTGAGCACGAGGCACTGCAACTCAACCGTGGCGCATCGCTTGCTTCTGGCTTGCTTGGCTTGTGCGGCGCATGCACATGCAGGTTACGGCGCTGTGGGCGGAGGACGCGACGCTGTCCGCCATCTATGCGCGGTGTGGAAACGGTGGGTGGGTGGTTGTACCTGCGATGAAATGCCTAAACAAGCACCCTGAACCACTCGAGAGTAGCTGTTAAATGGTTTGTTGGTTTGAGGGCATTGGTATTCATCCGTTTTGCTGGCTTCACCCTTTCTCCCATTAATCTCACCCTATCATGTCCCGCCCTCGCTCTGTCCCTCACTGCAACGCGCACACACAGGCATGACTACGTCAGCAGGAAGCCCGTCCGCTGACCCGAGCGCTGGCAGCAAGCCCAGTAGCACCAGCGCAAGGGCAGCAGCGTTGGCTGACCTGTCCGGCTGTGTTGGTTGGGACACCGACGGCGCGGCCGCACGGGCCGGAGGCAATGGCAGTGGCAGTGGGGCCGGCAGCGGCACGGAGTCCTGGGAGGATCAGCAGCAGCTGCAGCTAGATGGGGCGGTCCGGTCCGGGGCCGCCGTCCTGCTGCCGCCGAGCCTGCTTGGCCTGGTCCAGTTCTGCACTGTGGATGGTGAGAGAGTGGGTCGAGAGCGGGTGCGAAGGAGGGTCAGTAACAGAAGGGCGGGGCTGAAGTAAGCTTTTAGCAGTATTCAACAGCCCGGAGGATAGCCGTAGCTAGTCTTACTGAGTCGCGTGCACCGGACTTGCTCTTCCGCTTTACTTTTAATCGGTTCACACTTTGCGTCGATCGGTGGTGCAGAGCGGAGCGGCCACCAGGAGCGCTGTGTGGTGGGCGGCACTGGTGCAGCTGCTGTTGCTGCCGCTGGTGCCCTATACTTCACACAACAGCAACAGTCACCACCAACCCCAGCACCAACTCCAGCACTGGCGCTGCTGGCGGCTGGTGTGGGCCTGCAGCAGCACCTGGAAATGCAGCCGGAGCGGCCCTTCACACTGGCCGTGCAGTTGTACGACGACCTGGGTCAGCCCTGGACGGCGGGTGAGGGACACGCAGAGCGAGGGTCGGGGCGTCACCGTGCTATTAGCCAGGGGACAGGAAGACGAGGAATAGGGTTGTGGACAGGGCGTTACGTGCCGTGGCGTGGCGTGTCGCGAGCATGGCTAGCTGGTCTGTGGCCCGACCTGGACCTGTGCCTCTCCGCTTGCTGCCGGGCATTCATGCTGACCCATGCCCCTCTCCTGCCCGTTGCTCCGCCGTGCACGTACCCATGCACGCGACCATGCAGACTGGCCGCCCATGCGTGTGGGTCTGGCGGTACTCCCCGTGCCGCCCGCCCCGGCCAACGCCTCCGCGCCCTCCCAGCAGTCATCGGCAGCACACGGCGGTGCCGACAGCAACGGAACGCTGCTGACCCCAGCCGCTCAGCTGGCGGCCGCGTGCGCGGCTGCAGCCGCGGACGCTACGGCGGCTGCAGCCGCAGCCGCCGGGGGCGGCGTGAACGCCACAGGCGGCGCCCGGGTCGCGCCGCCGCTGCCGCTGTGGTGTGAGCCCAAGGCGGTGTCATTGGCCACACTGGACGGCAGCAGTGCCGTGACGGCGGGGACCGAGCTGCTGGTGGAAGTGCGGTCAGGCGCGGCCAGGTGGGTGGGCGGGCATGCTTCCGCTGCATGGCAATGCCCTTGGCGCCGCATTGTTTTTGCGTTGCATTCTGTTGCCGATTGATCTGCAGCCCGACCTTGGACCTGATGTGCTACGCTTGCTACCAACCGTGTACCTGCCTGTGTGCGTATGTGTGTGTGTGTGCGTGTGTGTGTGTGTGTGTGTGTGCCTGTGTGTGCCTGTGTGTGCGTACGTTGTCTGCAGTTGGCCGTGGCTGCTGGTGCGCGGCTGGCCCGGCCGCTACGTGCTCACCATTAGCACAAACGGCGCCTACGCAGTGGCGCCGCTGGCGCTGGCGCTGACGCTGCGCCGCTGCGCCGCCGGTCAAACGCTGGACACGAGCGAAGCGGCGGCGGCGGCGGCGCTGGGTCTGGATCTGGATCTGATGGCGGCGCCTACCTGGACCGCCTGCCGCAGCTGCGACATGTTCCAGGTGGGTACGGTAGGTTCCGGATCCAGATGTTGCGGCTGGATGACAGCTGGAGCGAGGTGGAATTTGACAGTTTCGTTGCCACAGCCCGTAACACAGCGGGATCATGCATTAAGGGACGGGGCTGTTTGAAAGTAAGCGTAGCGGAGGCGCCGGGAAGCGGCGGCAGGGTGGCCTGCAAGCACTTCCCTGGTCTCTCAGCTGAAGGCGAGACACTGTGCCTGCAGCACCCTGAGACATGCGCCCTGAGTCCTGAATCATGATCACCACCTACCACCGTACACGCGCGACCCAACCCACGAACGCATCTCCCATCCTCCTCTCCACTCAGCTCGTTCCCCTCCGCTCCGTTCCGCAGGTAGGGCTGTGGTCAGACGACCGACCCGAGCTGTCCGCGCTCGACGGCCCCGACCAACTGGCGGCGGTGACGGCGGCAGCACAGGACGCCGGGGCCTGCCTCAACTGCCCGGCACACGCCGTGTGCCCCAGCGGGCCCGTGCTGCTGCCGGCCCCCGGCTACTGGCACTCCTCCCCCAATTCCCCGCTGGTACTGCGCTGCCCCAACTCCGACGCGTGCACATACGACGACGGAAACGGTCTCGGGGACGGCGGCGGTGGAAGCGGTGGCAGCGGCAGCGCCTTGAGCAGCAGTAGCACCTCAGCAGCAGCAGCCGGACGGCGGCGGCTGTTGCAGCTTGGGACCGCGACCGGCAGCAGCAATGGCAGTAGCAACAGCATCGGGGCGTGGGACGTGGCGGGCGCGGTAGCGCGCATGGGCTTCAATGACAGCCGCTCGCTCCGGCTGGCGCTGTGCCAGCAGCTCTGGTACAGCACCAACCCACCCGGCCAGGCGCCCGAGCTGCTACAGCTGCTACAGCCTGCCGCCCTCTCCACCACGCCACCACAACAACCACCCCTACAGCCGCCCGCGCTGCAGCAGCCTCCCTCCTCTCCCTCACCCTCTGCCTCTTCCCCAGCTCCGCAGCCCCAGCCCCAGCCCCTGTCCCAGGCGCAGGCGCTGCAGGCATGTGTGCTGTGGGGTTTGGATCCAGGTTCCCCCCTCTCCTACATGTCGGCCCAGTGCGCCCCCGGCTATGCCGGCCACCTCTGCGCCACCTGCCAGCCCGGCTTCGCGCTGTCACTCGACTTCCAGTGTTCCGCCTGCCCCACCACCGCACAGACGGTACGGCGCCGGGTGCTGCGTGGGGTGGGGTGGGGTGGGGTGGGGAGCGTTGGGGAGGGTGGCTGGGCACGGTGGATGGGTGCCTGCTGGGGGAGGTGCAGCACGTGGGGGGTCGTGTGCGCTGCGTGGGTGCTGGGGGTTGGCTGGGGGCGCGTACGTATGCGTGGCGGAGGGCATTTTTGTGTGTGGTCTCGGGTGTGAGGGGCAGGGAGGTACGCAGGGAAGCAGGACACAAGTTCACGTCAGACGCGTCCCGGCATCCCTACTCGTCCCCACTGCTGTGCACTGTACAATCCACTCACGGTACCCACTGCTGCCATCCCACATAACCCCACGACAGGTGGGTCTGGGCCTGCTGGCCTTCGCCGCCAGTGTGGCTCTGGTGCTCTACACAGCCTACACAAACTCGGGAGAGCCCAGCGGCGATGGTGATGATAAGGGCGGCGGCAGCGGCAACGGGGGGTCGGCAGGCGGCGGCAGCCCACCCGAGATCGGTGACGTCATCAAGGTACGGCTTGGGCCTAACGTGTCATGCGGTGTTGCGGAGGATGGCGGGGTTCGGGGGCAGAGGCGTCAACCGGAACGGGAAGGGGTGACATGCGGAGCGAACATGGTGACACGTGTCTTCGGCGCGCCGCCACCACATCTCAAGAAACACCTGCCGTGCGTGTCTGCAAGCATCGTCCTGGCTCCCCCTCGAATCTCCGCCCTCCTTGCCGCGCCGGTCACCATTACTTCTAATCCCAATGCGCACACACATATACGTACACACGTGCACACGCACGTGCACACACACGCACAGGTGGTGGTGGTGCACATGCAAATGTTGATCATCATCACGCGACTGCCCATCGACTACCCCAACGCGGTGCTGAAGTTCCGGGGCGCCCTCAACGCCGTCACAGGTGCGCGCGCCGCACCGCGCCATGCCCATGCCAATCGCGCCCACGCACCTTCCTCCTCGCCCCCTACGCACACTGCGTGCACGTGATGACGTCGCCCTGCTGCTGCTCCTTCTCTCGTGCTCTAAAACTCACACGTTCTGAACTTGCCCCCCTCCCCCGCTTCTCCTTTACTCATCATGACTGTAATCTGCGTAATGCTGCACTCCCCCCCGCTTGATACGCTTGATGTTCCGCAAGATGGTCTACCGTCTACCACTTCCTTAACTAATCATGAATACAACCCGCGTAATGCTGCACTCCCCCGCACACACAGGCACGGCCTCCTACGTCGCCTTCAGCCCCAGCTGCCTCGCGCCCGACCAGAGCCCCGCCGGCCAGGCACGTGCGGGCCTGCTGGGCGCCCTGGCCGTGCCGCTGCTGGTGGCGGCCTTCGCACTGGGCCTGTGGGCGCTGAGGTGCGCAGCCGCGTGCGCGTGCGACCCCCTTGCCGCCGGCCCAGCCTTGCCGCACGGCCTTGCCGCCCCCCTCCAACTCATGCACACACACACACACACACACACACACACACAACGCACGCACGCACCACTATGCAGGTACCAGTTCTTCAGCCAGGCCCGCATGAAGCGCTCCTCCGCACTGCCGCGCTGGCGCCTCACACCCCATGCGTCGGGAGGCTCAACCCCCAACACCGCCACGCCGCGACAGCAGTCGCGCGGCGCCGACGGAACGCAACCGCAGGGCCCGCAGGGGCAGCAGCAGCAGGGGCAACAGCACGGCACGGGCTCGGGGCGCCAGCGCACAAACAGCGGCGGCCTGCTGCCGTTCCGCTTGTCCTTGGGGCGCTGGTGGCTTGGCGGCGGCGGCGGCAGCACCCACACGCCCTTCAACTTCAGCTTCCGTACCGTGCAGGAAGGTGAAGGCCAAGACGATGACGTCCACGAGCAGGGGCAGGGGCAGGGGCAGGGCGCGGTAGCAGATGAGGAGTGTGGGAAGGTGTACGGCAGCGGTGGTGGTGCAGCTCATGACGGTGGTGGCAGCGGCGGCGGAGGGGATGAGGAGGGGTTGACCGGGGACCGTGACACGGGCCGTACGGGCGGAGCTGACGTAGGCACGACAGCAGCAGGCCGGCAGCAGCAGCACGGGCAGGAGCAGCAGCTGCAGCAACTGCTGATGGGCAAGGAAAAGCTGCTGCGGGGAGGCAGCGGCAGCGGTGGGGGCGATGGTGATGGCTCTCCTCTGCGTGACGAGGGGCCGCCAGGAGATGTGGAGCAGCAGGGCGGCGGCGGCAGGCGGGGTGCCGACAGCACCACACTGCTTGAGGCTGCTGCTGGAGCAGCAGCAGTACAAGAAACACGGCGGCGGCACCGGGTTTCGTGGGCAGGCAGCGGCAACCCCACCGCATTACTATCCTCCTCCCAACCACACGGCACAGCATCACTCGATGCACAGTCGTCCGGCCGCACTCAGCACCGCACGTCTTTCAACGGCAGCGGCGCGGCCGGTGGTGCACAGGGCTCGTTGCCTCCACTGTTGCCGTCTACTTCCTCCGCGTCCGTCAGCGACGCCTTCCCCACGCGCCCCTCCCCCAGTATGCTGCTGCCGGCGGCGCCCCGCTCCCACTCCGGGCATGCTGGCCCTGCGGTTGAAGGTCATGGAGGTGTCCCGCTTCGTGCTCATGGAGTAGATAGCAACGGCAGCGGGAGCGGCAGCGGCAGCGGCACCAGCGCGTGTGCAAACCCGATCCTGCGCTCCGCGCTCCGCTCCGCCTCCGCCAGCCGTGAGGCTGCTACTGCTGTTGCTCCAGCCATGGCTGCTGGGGCACCGCCGCCAGTCACGCCGCCTGCTGCGGCCCACTCGCCGGCATCCACAGCGGGGTCGCCGCCGCCCCGGTCCAGCAGCTGCCACGCCCCATCCGTGGCCTCCTCAGCCACAGGCGGCGGCAGTGGCAATGGCAGCCCCAGCACTCGTCCCCTGCTGCCTCCCACTGGCGGGCCGGGCAACGCCGCCGCCTCTTCCGGTGACGCCGGCAGCAGCCAGCAGCAGCAGAAGAAGATGCTCAAGAGCTCTGCTACCGGCATGTTAGGGGCGGACAGGAGCTCGGGAGGACGAGGGGCGGCGGGTAGTGGTGCGGGCTCGCCGCTCCACGCTTTAGCAGACGAGGCCGGCGGCGGCGTAGCTGGTGGCGGCGTCGGCATCATGGGGCCGCCGGGCACACAGCGCAGCAGCTGGGCGAGTGGCTGGTCGTCACACAAGAGCATCTTGCGAACGGCTGCCACGTCGTCTTCTGGTATCGGGCAGCAGCAACAGGCCGGCAGCGGCACCAGCAGCAGCAACGACCCCAGCAGCAGTGGCGCCCTCAAGGTGCCCCTGGCCGCCGCCTCGTCTCCCTCGGCTTCCTCCGCAGCCCACCGGAATCCCACGCCCGCCGCCTCGCGGCAGCAGTCGTACATACGGCACGGCTCCCGTGGCAGCTGCGCCAGTGGCGCCAGCGGCGGGGGTGGGCAGGCACACCGGCACTCGGGCAAAGCCAGTGGCGGCGGCGGCGGCGGTGGTGGCGGCTCCGGCCAAAGCAGCGGGCGATACGGTGACGGCCGCAGCAGCGGTGGCAGCCAGCAGCGGTACAGCCACGGGCACCTGAGCGGCTTGAGCAGCCGGCTGCTGCGCAGTGTGAGCACGGCGGTGCGGCGGCTGCCGGCGCCGCTGGTGAAGCAGCTGGGGTCGCTGCACTCGGTGGGCAGCCACCTGCAGCACTATGACCAGGTGGGGGCGGGGCGTGAGTGCGTGAGAGGCTGTGGGGCATTGGCCGCATGCGGTACACGCGTTTTGGGTGCGTGGTGCGTGCACACGTATGCACGGACACAGCAATCGTCTACCGCGTGTACGGTGTCAATCTACAGGGGCGCATGCGCAGCCGCTGGCGTCTCCTATCGTTCCCTCGCCCGGGCATGCACACCTTTACAACAGCAACCTCCCTACCTCGCGCTCCACATGAACAAACCCCGCAGGCGCTCAGCCTGCCCAGGCAGCTGGGGGTGGTGCTGCTGGCCGGCGTGTTCGTGCTGTACCCCGGCCTGGTGTCCGCCTCGCTGTCCGTGTTCGCCTGCCGTATACTCGACACGCCCGGCGCCGAGTACGGCGGCGTGTACGACAGCAACCTGGCGGTGAGCGAGCCGAGTGCGGCGATGAAAGCTGCTGTGGGGAGGGGTGGGGGGTAGCACGAGCTCGAGTTCAAACGTACACCTGCACAGACGCACGGTCTCGCTGCCTGTGCCGTACAAACACACACATACAAACAGACACAAACACACACACACACACACACATACACAACTCGCAATCCATGGCCCACAGGCCACGTGGCGGTACGGCTACTGGATCCGCGACATGGGCCAGCAGTGCTACTCGGGGACACACGCGGCACTGTACGTGCCGGTGGGGGTGGTGGCCGTGCTGTTGTTCTGCATAGGGCCGCCAGCCGCCTCCTTCGTCATCGTGTGGCGCGTGCGGGACCGACTCAACGACCACCACACCCGCCGCACCTACGGATTCTTATACAGCCGCTACCGGTGGGTTCTGTTGAACTAAGGGGGCTCGCTGCTTTACACAAGTCTAATGCCAAGTTGCCTGCACGTGTCCTCAGCCCTGTCCCAAATTTCCTCCGGCATCCCCCATCCCGGGACATCAGCCCTTCGGACATAAGTGCTGCGACTGCTTCAAGTCCCTCTTCCCCCTCCCGCAGGTCCACGAGATGGTGGTGGGAGTCCGTGCTGCAAGTGGAGACGTTGTCACTGGTGGCTGTGGACGTGTTCGCCCGGGCCCTCACGGTACGGTCATAAGCCCACCAGCCGCCCTTGCTGGCCAGCAGGAGTCGTGCGGCCACTGGCATCCTGGGAGCATTTTCGGTAGCCTGCAACGCCTCGCCAACGTGTCAGGTCATGCGACCCCCGTTGTCCAACTTGTCAAGCCCCCACGCCCTCCCCCACGCTCTCCCCCACGCCCCCCCTTTCCTGACCCTGCAGGTCACCCAGCAGGCGCTGCTGCTGCTGGCGGCGCTGACGCTCATCCTCACCGCCAACATGCTTGCCTCGCCGCTGCGGCACCGCCTGCTGGTGGCCCTGGAGTTTGTGAGCCTGGCGGCGCTCAGCCTCACCATCACCCTAAGCCTCTACTTCACAGCAGACACCGACACGCTGTCGCCCGCAGCTGCGGTGGGTGCGCGACTGTGCGCGTGCCTGGCCTTGCGTCTGCGCTGCATTGCCGTGTACCGTGTGTGTTTGTGTCCGTGTTGGAGTTCAGGCACACCGTGTTGGTTGGTTGGCTGTGATGGACCTGAAAGCCGCCGTACCTTTGATCGCCCCGCAGACGGCCGTGGGTGTGATCATTCTGGTGATCAACGTGGGCATCATAAGCCTGTTCATGGCCGTGATCCTACGGCGACATCAGCCACAGCTGAGCAAAACGTGGGCAGAGTGGCGGCAGGGCCTGCAGGCAGGGGCCGCACGGTGCCTCGGCAGTAGAAGCTGCTGCGGCCGGCAGCTACTGCCGATTGCGTGGCGCTCGCTGGCGCTGCCGGGGCATCAGGCTCATTCGCAGCATGCGCCGCAGCAGCAGAAGGTTCCCTCGGCGCGTTTGGAGGGGGTGGATGAAGAGGAGGATGCTGACGAGGCCGGTGACGGCAAGGAGGCTGGACATGTTGGGCACGGCGGCGCACGCGGCAACAGCGACAGTAGCAGTGGAGGCGGCCCGAACGAATTGGGGTGCTCTTTGCACGGTAGCAGTAGTGGCCGCGGCCGCGGCGGCTTCAGCCGGCTGCTCGCGGCACCCCATGTGCCGGTGGACAGCCCGGATCTGGATTTGCCGGTGGTGGATGAAACTGGTGGCGAACAGGATGAGTCGGATGCGGAGCACGAGCGGAAGCTGCAAGCCCTTGTGGAGCTCCGGGAAGAGGAGGAAGAAGGGAAGCGGCAGGAGCAAAGACAGGAAGTGGGGAGAGGAATGGGCTTGGAGGGGCAGGGGGGGACTTCGGTGACGGCTGCGGTGCCGAGGGGGTTGACGTGGGGGAGGTGGCTATTGCCATAGCGCCTTGACGTGCATGCAACCTGCGATGAGTTCTATCATCATGTACTGCGTTCTAAGCATCAAGTCACAAGGCATCAATACTGTAGCGGAGCATGACGAAACGTGACATTACCGCGTGTTGAAGTTGCCGGTGGGAGCGAGGAGCCCAGGGGTGCCACCGGGAGTCGAACAGGCTTCGCTGTGGCGGCTCTGCAGTTGCGCGAAGCCGCTGCTGGCATGAATTGGGTGCAAGGGTTGCTAGATGATCATCAGGATGGACACCCGGTCCGAAATGCTGGGGGTGATCAGTGGGTCCACCACGTCTCCACGACTCCACGAGCGGACCGCGCCGCATGGAGCCTCATTCCGAACTCATACGCATAGTCGTGAGGGGAAGTGGCGATTTCGTTGTCCTCACCCATACCGCTCTCGCACAACACAATAGTGTGTGTACTATTGGGCTTCAGCTTGCGACGACCTCGGCGCAGTTTCCAATTTTCTTGTTTCTTCCTCCTGCCGGCCGGGTTTCTCCCGCGCTGAGCAGCACCATGGCTCTCAGCGGCTTTGGACTAGCGTTTCTGGAGAACTTGCGGGACCTGACGACGCCGGACCGGCGCTCCATTGTGACGCTCAAGGACCTGGCGTTCGAGAACCTGGGTGAGGCCGCCGACGTCATGCGCGCCATACGTATGCATGTTAAACAGGTGAGCTTTGGGGCTTGTGTAAAGGGGATGAATGCCGCGTTCCAGGCGATGTCATCGGGCCTGTCAACCTCGCTAGCTTCGGCCGGGCCGGGCCTGCCACCGCACTTGTAAACCTGCCCCTGTACTCACACCTGCTCACGTCCACAGTGTCCCGCGGCGCACCGGCTGCCGGCGCTGTACCTGGTGGACTGCATGCTGAAGGCGGAACCCTGCCCACCCTTGCTAGCCGAGCAGATCTCTCGGGCATTACTGGAGGTACGTTTCTAGGCTGGCGTTGTTGTTAGGTGCAGGCACACGTTCGCAGAAGGAGATGCAGAATTCTCGAATTCCTAGCAGCTTCTGCTGTTGGATTATCGCTGGTGCTTGAGCATCGAGGCAGCCACTCCTCCATGCAGCGAGGTCCTAGCAGACTTGGCTCCGCTGCATAACCGTCCTGCGTGCCCCGCCCATTCTGTGACCCGCCCATCCTCCCACCCGCCCATAGATCTTCGTGTTCACTTGGGACAACGCGGATGCCGCTACGCGACCGGCTCTGACGAAGCTATGCAAGCTGTGGACAAGCGTGCCTCACCTGGACCAGAAAGTAGTTGAGGCTTGTAAGAAGTACATGGCGCCGCTTGCGGGCCAGGTCGCGGTTGCCCCCGCCGGCACGCCTGCGATGGGTGGAGTGCTGCGGCCGCCTGCGCATGCGGCTTATCCTGTGACGCAGTCAACGCATCCCTCTGTTGCACCTTATGGGCAAGCACCCGGTACTATCGCTGGTAGCGCACGGTTTCCCGCACCGCTGATGGGGCAGCCCGGTCAGCAGCAGGGCTCGTACAGCACAGCGGTGCCTGTCCGTCCAATGTACCAGCAGCCTGCTGTGCCGCTGTACCCGCAAGGTGTACCTTACAGTGTGCAGCCCCAGCTGGTTTACGCGCAGCAAGTAGGGCTTCAGGCCACGGCAGCCACCGGGGTTCCCTTTGTTGTTGGCGCGTATACACCGCCAGCCCAGCATGTGCCTGTCATTGCACACCAGCTTCGCCAGCCCGCCAGTCCTCAGCCTGGGCCCAGCAGTCCGTCTCAACAACAGCCAACAGTGCGGCCACGCTCCACTGAGTTCCCGGGGCCGCAGGCTCTGAAGGTAAATATGATTGCGCGCTCTCTTCCGTGTAGATCCAAATTGTTGCTCTTGTTTGCTGTGGTTGTCGGCTACGGAAGGCTTATGAAGCTGGATTGTGTGTGGGGTGGGCTTGCTGCTGTGGGTGGCTTGGCTGAACGGAGGGTGCGGCTGGGGGCGAATTCCATCACGAACGCGCGCTCAAATCGCTCATCCCCATGCCTCTCTTACATGAATGAAGAATGTAAAAATATTCCCCAATACCAGCAGCTCTCTAGCCACGCTGCAATTTGTAATCTGTAGATAACTGCAGTCGGAAAACCGCAGCGTAACATGTCGATTGGCATCCTCAGCCCTCCTCGCGTAACTGTTCGCTGGTTCTTGCTGCGCGCAGGAGCTAGACCCAAGTGCAGTTCAGGAACTGTTGGACTCATCCGCTCGCACACGACCGGCATTCCTGGACGCGGCGTTCTTGCGAAACAAGCGGCGAGCTGCTTCGTCAGGGCATCCGTCGCGGCAGTGGTTCCCAACGATGGATATGTGGCTGCAAGGAACAACTTCAGTGCCAGCGGAAGATGCAGCTGCACCGGGCGAGGTGAGACCGACATGGCCGTTGGCGGTAACGAAGATGGCACTCAGTTGCGTTGCCATTAATTGAGTTGAACTATTCATCACCATTCTGACGTGCGGTTTGTTGTGCCTGTTACCGTGATCTCAGGAGGAGGCAGCGGAGGAGGCGGACAAGTTCTACTTCGTGGAGGAGGACCCGTCCCAGCCGGAGTGCGCCATCTCCGGCGAACGCTTCGAGCGCTTTTATGACCCCGTGCTGGACAAGTGGTGCTACAAGGACGCGGTAGAGCTGAACGGCGAGGATGCGGATAAGTAAGTGCAGTGCCCATGGTGGTCTGGATACTGGTGCATACAGCGCAGCGGGGTGCAGCGGGAGTGCAGCGGGAGTGCAAGCATCCTGCCTTGGCCGGGTGCATCCGTGCCTGTTCCGTGTTGCAGCTAGCTGCCCATCCTTACCGTATCCAGGACACACTGTTCCTGCTAGTGCCTAAGCCTCCTTTCTTACGTCCCCTGCAGGTACGGCGTGATGGACGGCTCGCTGGTGAAGGTGAACTGCCTGGCGGGGGCGCCCTCCAAGCTACAGAAGGCTACGCTCAAGGCCGCGTCTGCGGCTGCGGCGGCCGCTAACGACCTGCGCGCGGCGTCCGCGGCGACAATGACGACCTCAGACCTGGCTTCGACTTTGGCAGCTTCAGTCCGCTCGGTGTCTGACAGCAACGGAGGCGCACAGCCACACGCCAGCGCGCCAGTCGTGAACGGGCCAGCCGCGGGTGCACACGCGTCGCCGGCCGGTGCTACGGCCGCGCAGTCGCCACCGCAGCAGCAGTCACCGCAGCTGCCGCTGCCCGGGGTGTTGGTAAAGGAGGAGGTCTACCACACAGAGCAGCCTGTGGGGGTGGTGGGCGTCGCGGCGAAGCGGCCCGGGGACGCGCCATCTGGAGGGGCGGTGGCGATGCCGCCGGAAGCCAAGCGGGTCAAGCTCGAGGTGCAGTAATAGGATAGCTAGGGCGTCACAGTGCTGCGGACCCGGCGCAAGCACGCGTTTGCGGCGCATTAGTAATCATTGTTGAACGCTGCCGGAGTGCCGGAATGCACCGTGGCCGAACGCATGAGGGACACAGCCCATGCTCACAAGAGTTAGGTACTTAATATGTCGCGGCAATATCTCTCACCTGATGAGTGTCTGTACTGCATCTGACAGCACTGTCCAATGAACTTAGTCCAGGCCTTCGTGGCGATACAGTAGCACACAGGAACTGGCTTGAAGTGTAGCAATTGCCGTATGGTGAAGCGCACGTGCATGTTGTCACGCCTTGGCTGTTCGGTTCGAGTTGGCAGGGCAGCAGCTGTCATGGGGTGGTACGGTAGGCAATTTTGCACTGATTTGCACTGTTTGCAGCATGGATTGCGCATGCAAGCAGCACGAAAGCTTCTGTGCTTGTCTGATTCGATGGCACTATGGCAAGGTGGCACTGTGGCAGGGGTGCTGAACGTGTAAATTGCTAAAGGGCATGTGTCCATATTCAAGATTTCACAGGCGGTATCAGTGTAGAGAACCCGCAATGGCGAACGCGCAGCGCCGCGGATGCATCTAGCGAGAAGAAGCTTTCAGCTGCTGGCTGACAGCCATCTTGCCATAAAATGTATCAGGAAGCCCGGGAAGTGTGTGCGCGTTCCGCTTCTGCAGCTCGGGTTCTCCGTGCGGGGGAACTGAGGGGGGCAGCTTGGGGGGCAGGCCAGGGCCAGACCTCCTTGGACTTTCTGGAGCCCTGCACGGGTAAGCACGTCCGTTCCTACACACTCAAAAGCTCTTTCACTGTTTCACATGGGTCAATTTTGCGCATTCGGGTTGGGGCAGATCACTGCACATCATGGGGCAACAGTCGTGCGAGGATGCGGGCACTCCCTTGGGCACTCCCCTAGTCCCCTGCTCCTGCAGTAATCTTTTTAGCCCTGCAGGAGTGCAGGGGCCAGCGCGTCCGTTCCTGCCTGTCCCCGAATACTCAGAAACCTGTTGTTATAGGAAGCAAATAAACAAAAAACGCGGCTGGGCATGCGGTGGAAGCCATGGACTGCATAGACGTCCATGGGGGCACCAGGGGTGCGCCTGGGTGCGGTGGCACTTGGGCACGGCCATCAAAGATTATTGCCACATTGTGTGCATACAGCCGCGGGCCACAAAACCAAGTCATAGTAAAGCACTACGTTCGGCTCCAGTCCTAGCGAAAGCCTAGCCCTACCTCTGTCACTCAAACATGCAACTAGGCGCCCGCAACGGAAACTTGCTAACGCAGGGCAGAGAAAGGCAAGAGCAACGATGCTCCCATTTACCGATGCAACTGGTGGCGAACCAGGCTCATCGAGCTCCTGGTTTGACGCCTCGCCGCGCGGACACAAGCCCTCGCCTGCAAGCAGCAGAAATCACTTGTCGGCAGGCGGTGACGCCACAGGCTGCTGGCGCCAAAGCTGTAGGAGCAATTGCTGCAAGCGCACTGAAATCGTTTGGGTAAGGCTGGAAAAAGCGACATTGGTGTCGAGCAAGGGTTCCGCACTCAGGCTCTAAGCTCTTGGTATTATGACGACAGCCACCACACACTGCAAAAAAGAGAAGGCACAGTGTTCGAAGCGATTGTCTACTCGAGCGGTGGCGGAGTCGGTCGTGCGCTCCGTGGCCTGTGTGTGTAACACCCTCCGGCTGGCACCGAAATGACACGCGCAAAATTCCTTTGGCGTCTCCGCCAACAGCTAGCAAGGCTTCTGCAGTGTCCTTACTGATCCCGTACCCTTTCTTGTTCCTGCAGCTTCGCGCATGACTTTGACCAGAAGTACACGCTAGGTCGGGCTATCGGCGCTGGAACCTTCGGAACAGTGCACCTGGCCACTGACAAGGCCACGGGGCAGGAGTGAGTCCGGGATGACCTCTCAACATACGGTGCTGTGAAGGCACGACAGAGCCCGGGTTGTCGGACACGCTGGCTGACACGCTGGCAAACACGCTGGCACCCACTTCACCCGTGCCACCCTGGACCCCGTCAGCGGACCTGCCCTGCGCGTCCATCCCAGCAGAGCCCCAGCCGTGCGGCTTCCTTCTTCAACGCGCACGTGACCCACTGCAGAGTAACAATTGCACAGCACAGCACGGCAAGCAGTATGGTACCGCTCTGCTACCCGTCGTGGCACACCGAGGCGCCACCGCTTGTGGGCTTGTTGTCCTGCAGGGTGGCAGTCAAGGTGATCACCAAGCGGGTCATGGGCGGATACCTGGAGGGCAACTTCGTCCGCCGCGTGCAACACGAGGTGGGCGCGGGCGGTGGGAGGCGGGCAGGCAGGCAGGCAGGCGGGCAGGCAGGCGGGCAGGCAGGGGGGCATGTAGCACAAGCAGCAGCAACCGCGCGTCACTAGGATGTAGCCTGGGCACGAGCAGTGCGGCGCCTGTTGGGACAGTGGTGTGAGCAGGGCCTTGGGCGCTGCGGCACCCCTCCCAGCCCACCGCAACACGCGGTCTCACCCCTTTGCCTGCTGTACCAATGTGCCTGGCTGCAACTTCGCTCGTTCTTCATTAATCATGAATGTAACCCCATGATGTAACCCCCAGGTGGACATCTACAACCACCTGGGCCGCTCCCTCAACGTGGCCTACCTGTACGGCGCCTGGGAGACGCCCGTGCACGTGCAGCTGGTCATGGAGCTGTGCACAGGTGGGTGCGAGTGTGTGTGTGTGTGTGTGTGTGTGTGTGTGTGTGCGGTGGAAGTGGGGGGGGGCTAGTTCATTCCAATCCCAACATAAACCATTGGGGGGCCGTGAGGGATGTCTTCACCGCGCGTTTTGAAAGGGACATGGCCAGAATGCAATGTGGTTCTGCTGAGCATGGCAGGGAACCTGCGTGCACGTATGAGTCACCGAGTGCGAGCCGTGGCAGAGCGAAGGGCTGGCCTCGCACAGGCAGTTAGTCCGTCCGTGCGATGCCAGCCTCAACTCGCTCACCAACGGAACTGTTGACGCCACACTCCTAATACCGTACACGCAGGCGGCGAGCTGTGGACGCGTGTGCAGCGGGGCAAGTACGACGAGGCGGCTGCGGCGGCGCTGTGTCGGGAGATCCTGTGCACCGTGGCGCAGTGCCACGCCAAGGGTAGGACGTGTGCGCACATGCGAAAGACTTGATTGGGTTTCGCTGCATGGGGTATGCTGTTCTGACCTTGCCTCCGTGGTTCGTCATACAGCCACGAGTTGGCCGGACACTGGCCGGCCAATTGCAGGGTGACGCTGCTGGCGGTGTGAGATGTGCGGACAGCAACGGCGAAAACCCGGTTCGGTGGCGGTCGGTGTCATACTGACGACACGTTTGCGTGCGCCCCTGTGCCTCTGTAGGCATTGTGCTGCGCGATGTGAAGCCCGAGAACTTCCTGTTCCTGACGGCTGACGCGGACGCACCGCTCAAGATGATTGACTTTGGGCTGGCCACCTACTGCAAGTGCGTGAGACGCCGGGCGACGACGCGTGGGCCTGGGGTCGGGCCATGGTGCTCGAGTGGGTAGTTGGGCTCCATGGGAATGGGCTGGGAAGTGGCAAGCCCCTGCTTGACTGGTACGGAAAGACAGGCGGCGCAAGATGTGAAGGCCATTGCCAAGCGCTGTACTGTTGGGCGCACAACCGCAGGCCGGGACAGCTACTGAGCGACCGTGCCGGCTCGCCACTTTACGTTGCGCCCGGTGGGTGACGAAAAGCGCTCTCCGTGACTCCAACTGCCTTTCTGCTATGCCCGCGCGACTACTGCCATCCACCTGCCGCTGAGCTGCCAGCCCCTGTCTAGTCCAGCTAACTAACGACATATGCTTTCCGCGTGCTCCCGGATGCACTTCGTTCCCTTGACTGGTTTCTTTCCCCTCGTGTTACGACACGCCGCGTGCAGAGGTGTTAAAACAGTCGTATGGCCAGCCCTGCGACGTGTGGAGCGCGGGTGAGGGCAGGGGCCAGGGGTTGGGTGCCATTGCGTTGCGGGATGAACACCTCGTCGCACGGCACCCTTTCGCACTGCCGGCTCGCTCTGTCTGACACACGCGCTCCCTCAGGCACTCGCTCGCAACAGCAAACACCACCGTACATACGTTCTTTGAAACACACAAACCTTCTCTCCTCGTATTCATCTTACTATAATACATACACAACACCGGAACGCTTCCGTGAACATGCCACACTCTCTCTCGCACACACAGGCGTGGTGGCGTACCAGCTTTTGACGGGGCGCTTCCCGTTCGAGGACGAGGACTGCGGCCTGCTGCTAAGCTCGCTGGACGTGCTTGGCAAGAAGCACTTCACCAACAAGGAGGTGGGGCTGCTTGCTTGGGCCTCTTGCTTGGGCCTCTTCATTTTCGGGATACCTTCCGGATTTCAACATAGCTTGCCATTCCCGCCATCGTCTGACCACCGCCGGTGGCTTTCTTGCTTGGGCCATACACTGCCCACACCAGCCACGGGATACCGCATGTGCTGCTGCTGGTGACGCAGTGCTTTATTCACCAGCCCTTACCTTACCAGCCTCTGGTTTCGGTATTCGTGCCTGGCCCCCACACCCGTGCCCCACACCCGGCCAGATCTTCTTCGCCATCCTGTACGGCGATTTGGACTTCCGCCGGCCGCCCTGGGACGAGATCAGCGAGCTGGCACGTGACTTCGTGGCGCATCTGCTAGAGGTGGGATGGGTGGTGTGATGATGGGTGATTGGTTGGTGGTAGTTAGTGTTCTTGGTGGTAGCGAGTTGTTGGTCGTTAATTTGTTGTTGTTGGTGGGTGGTGGTAGGTGATGGTGGCGGTGGATGGGTTGGAAAAGGGCTCTAGTGTGAGCGTGAGCTGCCTGACAAGGCATGCGACATGCGGCCTCCGGCGCGCTGCTTGACGTTGCTTCCGGCCATGTACCGCTCGCCGACACCCCTGTCGCCGTTGCTCCCCTCCCCCTCCCTCTCCTGCTCCCGCTTTTGCTCCACCCGCTCTCGCAGCGTGACCCCGCCAAGCGCCCCTCCGCGGAGCAAGCGCTCAAGCACCCTTGGCTCCGGCAATTTGACGCAAGCGCCTCCGGAACCTCAGCCACGTCATCAACGGCGTCAGTGGACGGCGGCAGCAACGGCGGCGGCGCCGCCACCACCGATGGTAACGGCAGCGCTGCCAGTCGCAGCGGCGGCGGCGGCGGTGTCAGCGGCAGCGGGCGGCCTTTGAGCGACTCGCTTGTGCAGCGGCTGCAGCGGTTCGGCACGTACGGCCGGTTGAAACAGCTTGCGCTCAGGTGCGCGTGGCGTGGCGTGGCGCGGCTTGGCGTGGTGGTAGCTGGGTGCTGCGTGCTGTGGAGGCGTCCCATTAGTGGCTCTTTGCGCTGCAGCGCCGCACACGGGGCGCGGGGTGTGGGATGAACGACGGCCTCATAGGCGATGAGACAGACAGAGCCTCCATCTCCCCATCTTTCCTCGGCCTCACTCACAACTCCTCCTGGCTCCTTGTCAAACCAACCGCAACACAGCTATTTTGCCACAAAGCACACAAACCACGAAAGGCAAACCGGCCCACATCTCTCACCGCGCACCCACCGATGAGAACTACATGCCGTGCCCACATGCCCACAGGGCGGTGGTGAGCTTCATGGCCACTGCGGAGACGGAGCGCATCGCCTCGCTGGCCGCCGCCTTCCGCAGCCTGGACCCGGCGGGCCGCGGCGTGGTGCCGTACGACTCGGTGGTGGCGCTGCTCAACAACGGCGAGTGGGACCTCAGCCGCACCGGTGAGAGAGCGCGGGCGGCGGGGGCGGGGGCGCGGGGGGGGGGTAGGTAGTGGGGGTGTGTGCCGTGTAGTGGGGAGTTGGTGGCGCGGCGTGGCGTGGCGTGGTGTTGGCTGCGTTCATTTTGGGGTACGCAGTCTCGCCATGTGCCATTCTGAAGTGTGTTTCGGCGCCTCAGACGCACACCCGCTACCATGTGTTCGCCGATTCATCCCAGTTGGATTGCCACCCGCCGCCTCTGCCGCTTGCGACCTTCTCGCTGGCACCTCCCGGAATCTTCCCCTCCCACACACCCACACCTCCCTCCACCCGCCCCACAGAGGTGTCCCAGCTGCTGGCCACCTTCGACATCGACCTGGAGGGAAATGTGGACTACAACGAGTGGCTGGCCGCACTCATAGACTGGCGCGAGGTGGGAACGAGGGGGCGGGGCGCCCTTGTTCCCGGTTCTGCACCACTCCTTTGCAACTTGCTCGTGCTTGCCGCAGCTCCTGTGCGCGTTGCTTGCGCGCACGTTGTCTCCTTGTGCATTCCTAATACATGCTCTCACTTTCATGTGCGTTTTATTCGCCTTTACACACCAACACGGCACCGGGCCGGCGCGTTGCCGCTGCACTCCTCACAGGTGCAGGAGAGCGCCGGGTGGCAGAAGTACGTCAATCAGGTATTTGACATGTTTGACCAAGGGCACACCGGCCGCCTCACGCCCGAGAACATCCAGCGCGTGCTCTGCGGCGGCGGGTTGCTTGGCGCCGCTGGCAGCGGCAGCAGCGGCAGCGAGGCCGACGTGCTAGCGGACCCAGGGGGCGCGGACGCGGAGCTTGATGAGTGCCCGTTCGATGACGTGGTGCCGGCGGCGATGCGCGAGGCGGATGAGGACCACGACGGCAGCATTAGCCGGGAGGAGTTCGTGCGGTTCCTGTCGACCGCGCCTGGAGACAAGCTGGAGTTCTACGAGAGCCGGCGCAAGCGGCTGGGCGGCAGCTCCAGCGGGAGTGATGGGAACGGAGGCGGTGGGCTCTGACGCCAGGCATGGCGGCGCTGGGTGGCGGCGGCATTGAGGCCAAGGCTCCATCATGTCCTTGGATTTTGACATGCTTTTGACCAGAAGTGAAGAAGAGCTCGGCGATTTTGGGGGGCCCATTCGTGCGTTGTGACGTGCGTGCGGCGCGGAAGCCTTGCTACCAAGGAACCCTGGCTTGGACCTTGAATACCTGACGCGTGTCAGTGACACATGCCGATAACACTTGCCAATGTACGCAATAAATCGCCATTCTGGCGGCGCCGGCGCGCATTGCGTCAGGTCCCTATGTATGCAAGTACGGTACTATTGGTGTGACTCGTTGCCAAGCTGATGTGCGGATGCAAGCGAAATGCGGGAGGCGTGTTCACTTCATGGCTTGGGGGTGCAAGACGTTGCGGAGGCATCGTTTTTTGTGGTCCTTGGTCGTGAAGGGCAGAGGCAGCGTGACGCTTTGTCGATGGGGACAGAACGGGCAGCGAGGACATCATGCGTCAACATGCGGGCCTCCTCTGATGCCACATCAGAACCTCAGAAGCCCAACGAGGTTTCAAGCCCAGAATGGAGACATCGTTGCGTTGAAAGGTGGTGTTGAGAAACACCGAGTTTTTTGGTTAAGCGCAGCCCAGGCGGCAGCACGCTTACGCGCGCTCGCCACGGATGCGGCGGGCCAGCTGGATGTCCTTGGGCATGATCGTCACACGCTTGGCGTGGATGGCGCACAGGTTGGTGTCCTCGAACAGGCCCACCAGGTAGGCCTCAGCGGCCTCCTGCAGCGCCAGCACGGCCTGGCTCTGGAAGCGCAGGTCGGTCTTGAAGTCCTGGGCAATCTCACGCACCAGGCGCTGGAACGGCAGCTTGCGGATCAGCAGCTCAGTCGACTTCTGGTACTTGCGGATCTCGCGCAGCGCCACGGTACCGGGGCGGTAGCGATGAGGCTTCTTCACACCGCCGGTGGCGGGGGTCTTGCGAGCGGCCTTGGTGGCCAGCTGCTTGCGGGGCGCCTTGCCGCCAGTGGACTTGCGGGCAGTCTGCTTGGTGCGGGCCATTTTCGATGATTATTGCGTCTGTGATGAAGTTATAATGAATGGGGTGCAGCTCAAGCTGTTTTATCGCAAAGGCCGACCGATGCATGGGGCACAGGCTGGCCCAGGTGAGGCGGTGGAGTCAACGCCCGGTCAACGCGGCTCAGACTGGCCAACGACCGAAGTCGTTGCCCCAGCCCCCGCGCCCCATAAAATGGCTATGTACCCTCATAAGAGTCATTCCACAGCTATTTTCCCACTTTTACCTTCACCAACTCATCTGAAAATGTCCGGACGTGGCAAGGGCGGCAAGGGCCTGGGCAAGGGCGGTGCCAAGCGCCACCGCAAGGTGCTTCGCGACAACATCCAGGGCATTACCAAGCCCGCTATCCGCCGTCTGGCTCGTCGTGGCGGTGTGAAGCGTATCAGCGGCCTGATCTACGAGGAGACCCGCACGGTGCTGAAGACCTTCCTGGAGAACGTCATCCGCGACTCGGTCACCTACACCGAGCACGCGCGCCGCAAGACCGTGACCGCCATGGACGTGGTGTACGCCCTGAAGCGCCAGGGCCGCACCCTGTACGGCTTCGGCGGCTAAGCGGCTTCTGCGCTGCTGCTGCCAAGCTCGGGCGGCGGCTGTGGGCGGTCACGGCACGGATCCACCGTGACTTGCCCCTTCCCCGGGCTGCCTGCCTCTTCCTCCAAACTCGGTGTTTCTCAACACCACCATGCTCGCATCCTAGCTTTCCCCAACGCGTCTCGGCGTCGTGGGTGCTTCACGCAGGGGACTTGGGTGCTGGATGAGCCTGGGGTCCCTAAGAGCAAGGTGCCGTGCCGATTCTACCGTATACTTAGACCACAACCCTGCTGCAGCCAACTGCTGCACCAAGTGCAGTTCTCGTGATTACGTTGGTGCGGGCAGTGCTTCACCCTGCCCTAAGAGGTCAGACCACCGGGGGCCGGTGGTGGAGTTGCTCGAAAGCGGTCTCGGGTTACAGCCTTCAGGAAAACAGAGCGTTGGACAGCTTTACCAATGTGTTTGGGTGTGTTCCGCAACTGGCTATGCTTGGCCGCTGGAGCGAGCGGAAACCTTGCTGGTGGTGCCTGCGCTATCCTACCCCAGCGTAGGGAGTCGTCAGAAACCAAGTTTTCCTGGAGGGTTCTGAGAGTGCGTGTGTACGTTTGCCATGGTGGGCTGGGGTCCATAGTTGCAACCCCGCGGCAGGGCTGCCGTGAACAAAAAGGTAGTGAAGGTCCCTCGCTACGCTCTATCTGTGCGGCCACACGGCGGTTCGGGCTCGCCTCCCAACCCCGAAGATCGCACTGGTTACAAGAGCGGGCCTCCCCCAAGGAGTTGCTTGCGGGGCTCTCTTCCTTATTACATACGGCGGCGGAGCCGCCGCCCAGATATACTGTAACAACACGACCATCTTCGGGGAGCGGCAACAAGCGGCCCCCAATGTAGGCCCTTGGGCGAGGAAGATTGGGCATTTCCGGGGGTGCACTCTCGCCGCGTGGGGCTGCATACGGTCCCCGAATCTCGCCAAGTATCTCTTCCGGGGGGGGGGGGTGCGGGGGCGTAGCCGCCCCAAACGCTAAGAACTAGGCATTCATGGGCCCCTGGATGCCAGCCAGATTGCCAGGGGCACCCTTGCTGAATGCCGTGGGCGAGAACCTGGTTAGGGCCCTACTCGCCAGCGGCGGCGGCCTACCCCTGGAAGATGCAAGCCCTGGACATGACACAGTGCATGGAAACGTGGCATCAAAGCACGCACCTGCCCGCCCTTGTCACAACCCCATGATGGACTGATGGCCCCTGTCCTCATGGAAGCCTGTTCTCCACCTGTCTCTCATCTGAGTCAACTGCGTCCTGGCGCCAGTCCATTTCAAAGACTGGTGGTGCTGATGGGTGTTGAGAAGTACCGTGTTCATAAATGATGGGTATCATGAAGCTAGAGGCGCCGGGATGCCCAGACTCGCACACGGAGAAGTGGCTTGGGGCATCCCTGTGGTTGATGCTTCGGTGGCTGACAAGACCTTGCTGCTCTTTTGGCTTGTCTTACAATAAGGTACTCGGAATGCTATCGCTGCCAACTAAAGGCGTGTACCTCACATCCCCACCCCACACCCACGCCTGCTGCCCTTACATACCGGTACCTGTATCGGCCCATACCGGTACCTGTATCGGTCCAGTGCTGGTTTCTGCCTGGCCCGGCCAATCCGCACCCCGGTCCGCTGGCCACCAGTGCTGTAAAGCGCAGGCACTCGTGCAGCCCTCCCCCGTTTCAACGTCCCTTCCCTGCTCAGTACTCGCTAGTGCCGCTTAATCGCTCCCCACGCTAGCTGCTGCAACCCTACAGTACATCCCATGTGAAGGTCCGCTGGCCAGCAGTGCTGTAAAGCGCAGGCACTCGTGCAGCCCTCCCCCGTTTCAACGTCCCTTCCCTGCTCAGTACTCGCTAGTGCCGCTCACCCGCTCCCCACGCCAGCTGCTGCAACCCTACAGTACGTCCCGTGTGAAGGTGGTGTTGAAAAACACCGAGTTTATGTATGGGGTAGAAGACAAGGTCCAGCCTCTGAGCGCGCTTAGCCCGAGGTGAACTTGGTCACGGCCTTGGTGCCCTCCGACACCGCGTGCTTGGCCAGCTCGCCGGGCAGCACCAGGCGCACGGCGGTCTGGATCTCGCGGGAGGTCACGGTGGGCTTCTTGTTGTACCGGCTCAGCTTGGAGGCCTCGGTGGCCACCTTCTCAAAGATGTCGTTGATGAAGCTGTTCATGATGGACATGGCCTTGCTGCTGATGCCGGTGTCGGGGTGCACCTGCTTGAGCACCTTGTAGATGTACAGCTTGTAGGTCTCCACGGCGCTCTTCTTCTTCTTCTTGTCCTTCTTCTCGCCGTCGCCCTTGGGCTCCTTGGCAGCCTTCTTGGAGGGCTCCTTCTTGGCCTTCTTGGCGGCCTTCTCGGCCTTGGGCTTGGCCTCAGCCTTGGCAGGGGCCTCGGCGCCGGCCTCGGCGGTCGCGGGCTTCTCGTCCTTCTTGGGGGCCATATTGATAGACTTGTTAATGCGGCGGAGGTACTGAGTGTCTTGGGATAATCGCACTGAATGACAATGCGCTATTTATTGCTGGAGTCGGCATCGGGGTGGCCAGGGTGAGGCGAGCGGTTGTTTGACCAACCGACACTTCGCGTTGACCGCTTGACCAGGGCGAGCCGTCGCGCCCAGGGACTCGTCTATAAATACGAGGCGCTTCTCTGCAACTCAAATAAAGTTCCACATCCGCAACTCGTTAATTCTCTCTTTCTTCAACTCCAACCCAACACAATGGCTGGTCGCGGCAAGGGCAAGACCTCTGGCAAGAAGGCCGTGAGCCGCAGCGCCAAGGCCGGCCTGCAGTTCCCTGTGGGCCGCATTGCGCGCTACCTGAAGAAGGGCAAGTACGCTGAGCGCATCGGTGCCGGCGCGCCCGTGTACCTGGCCGCCGTGCTTGAGTACCTGACCGCTGAGGTGCTGGAGCTGGCCGGCAACGCCGCCCGCGACAACAAGAAGAACCGCATCGTGCCCCGCCACATCCAGCTGGCCATTCGCAACGATGAGGAGCTGGGCAAGCTGCTGGGCGAGGTGACCATCGCCTCGGGCGGCGTGCTGCCCAACATCCACGCAGTGCTGCTGCCCAAGAAGACTAAGGGCGGCAAGGCCGAGGACGGCTCTGCCGCCGTGTAAGCGGGCTCACGCTTCGCTGCACGCGTGTAGCTACAGCTGTCACGCTGCTTCCCTCAAACTCGGTGTTTATCAACACCACCATTCACGTGTCACTTCGGGTGTTCAGGGTTTGGGTAACGGGTGTCAAGAGTGCTCTGGGGCCGCCCACTTGCAAGGTTGGATGGGCGTTTCCCCCATGCCCCTACCCTGCTCAATCGTTCACACTTGGAGCAGGGCCAGGGGGCCCATATTACTCTGGCAGATTGTATTTTACATTTGGGAAGCTGTGCGTGCCATTGCTCACGGCCGGCACGAAAGCACGCGCAAGCCCACGTGCCCACTGCTGTAAGATCGCCCCTGCACAAACCACTATACAGTATCACGTACTACAAGTCGCATCTAAAACCAAAGCAGCTGTCTTGCAGGCTATCCGGTAACATGTTACTCACGACAGGCAAAACCACCTAGCACGCCACGGCCAAACCCATGCTGGAGACGGGCAGGCCGGCTGCCAGCAGCTGGCGCGGCGCCATGGAGCCGCCGCTGACGTCCACCACCACCACCGAGCCCGAGCGGGGCGACACGGAGAACAGCAGATCACCCGCCGCGGCGGTGTCCAGCAGGCCGTAGGTGTTGGCGGGGGTGCTGCCTGTGGGGGCGTGAGACACAACACAAGTGTGACAGGTCAGCAAGGGCCAGTACCACAACGCTGACGCGCATGCGCATTGATTGGGCGCGGCACTGCTTCCATGCCAGTCCTTGTCCTTGCCGAAAACCTGCACTGCTGACACGTTAGTTACCCCCGCCCCAGGCGCCTGGTACCTTCCACACGCGTCCAATGCCCCAGCTGCCCCGCTCACCAAGAGTGATGCCGAACGCGCTGGTCACATTGAACACGGACCGCAGCTTGCCGCCAGACTTGGGCATAATCTCCACCAGCGTGCCCGTAGCAGCGTCCGCAATGTAGGCGCAGCCGCTGGCGTCGGAGTAGGCGGCCCAGCAGGGCGCGGCCTCGGGCAGGGTGAAGACGGCGGGGGCGTAGCCGCCAGCCATGTCAGTCTTGTAGACGGGGATGGAGGCAAGCATGGGGTCGCGGCTGCTGATGCACAGCGTGACGGCGCCCACGGAGGGGTCGGAGATGGACAGGGTCATGTCGTCGACCCAGGCGAAGCCAAAAGGCAGGAAGCCGATCATGGAGGCGCCGGCGCCCACAGGCTGGGAGGTGAAGATGGAGTAGGCGCGGCTCCTGTGGAATCGAAAGCACAGGTTCGAGAGTTTGTATGCTGGCACTGACAAAGCGGCGGGCGTGTGGCGGTGCGTGTATAGAGCAATTCAAGGGGCAGAGTGGGCCAGACATATAGGCCGTAAACACACACGCCTGTATGCCTGACTCACTGCGTGCGCGACACCATGCCCGTCTTGCTGACACGGTAGAGTCCGATGTAGCCCAGGCGGTTGTCATTCAGATTGCCCTTGATGGTGACAGCCAGGATGTCACCCTGCATGAGGGAGGCGTCAGACGCCGCGCATACCACAAACGTGAGTTAGCAGGATCAGTGGAACACCACAAGACCATTAGTGCGGACAGGCAGGGATGGGTGTATGCCAGGAAGACGCATGCAGCTATGAGCAAGAGCAAGGTTTGCACCACCCACCGACCAACGCACCCACGCGTGCTCACACACGCGCGCACCCACCTTGGGGTTGAAGGCAATCATCGACGCGGTGGAGGGAGGGCCGGTGGGCGGGTTGGCGCTCTGGCCCAGACCCACGGGGCGTGGGCTAGCGTCCAGAGGCTTCAGACCAGTGGCGGACACGGCGAAGCATGACACACCGTCCCGCTTGCCGCCATTGAGCACACAGGCGGTCTTGCACTTGGCCGAGTAGGTCACGGAGACGGGGAAATCACCAAGCGTGTCGACGGGGGTGCCGACCAACATGAGGGTGGTGGGGTCGGAGTCGGAGATGCGGAAGAGGCTGAGGGTGTTGGAGCCACCGTTCACGGCGAAGAGCCAGCTGCCGGAGATAGCAACGGCGCCCTGCAGGCAAGACGATAGTTGGAGGATAGCCACCAATACAGTTGGACAGGCAGTAGGTGCCGCGGGGTTGAGTTGATCAGACACAGGCACGTGGCATCCATGCGCACGCGCTCTCACGCTGACCGCTCGCTGGCTGACAAGACAGAACAAAACATGCGCAGTTCTCATCCTGGTCTACCAGTTTCCCATGCCCATTACTCACCTGTGAGAACAGGCCATCGGCGGTGACGGGCTGCCCGTTAGCCCCCAGGCCGGCGGCGCCCATGCCGCCTGTCGGCGTGCGCGTGGTCATGTTCCCGACCAGCATGCCGCTCGAGGCGTCGAACATGATAGCCACAATCTGGCGGGTGGTGGATGGGGCGGGGACACAGGGTGGGGAATGGGAGGGGAGCGCAGAGGTGCAGGGTGCATCATGGCAGCTGGCGTGCGTGTGTGAGCCCGCACGCCTGCAACAGTGCCCATTGGCGGCTGGTGGCGCGCGCATGGGGAGACAGAGACCTTCAAGGCCAGAGACTGAAAGCGATACTGGGCACACATTTGCAGCACAGCATCCGAGCACATCACGAGCTAAACACTCTGCCAGACACCGCGCGCGACCGCTCTCACCTGGTTGCCGGCAGGGTCGTTGGTCTGCGTGTAGACGGCCCGCGGCATAACCTTCATCATCGACAGCTCGCGACGGGCATCGCACACAGTCGCGGCCAGGGCGACCAACAGGGCCAGGCCCATCGCTGCACGAAGCCTTGGGTCCATGTTATGTCCGTTGATGAAGGGCCTGAACGTCGGCATGCAAACAAGCGCCAGTGTAAGCACAGCAGAGCAGGCCAGTATGAGATGATATCTTATGCAAAGGCAAAATAATTCAATCGTGTTGCTCAAATTGTGTCGTCCGTGCATTATCGGCTGTCTCACTCGCGCGCGAACATCCGGGGCAGACGCAAGCAAGTGACTTCGAATCATTCCCGCCCCCACCTTCTAATAAAGCTCCGCCTAAACTGAATTGCAAACAGTAGAATAAGTTTGTCTGAACACAGGGAGACATCGTGACCGGCTTAAAAGCTAGCGACGCGTACGGGGGTTACTTTAACCGTCGCCAGGGGGACACCGTCCCGGTACTCGGGTTACCGTCCCCGAGCCGACGCTCGCACCTTCCAACGAATGTGCGGCGTCGTCGTTACAATAAGTGACAGCCAACACACCATTCAAAATCAGTCATTAAGGAGCCAGAGAAGATCCCTGTAGCATTGTGTTGTTTTCCCGCCGTGCGCACGGCGTCAGCACGTGCGGGCGAGCATGTCCATGCACCCTTCCGCAGCACGGTTCTATTGCAGAGCTTATTGTAACAATTACACCTTATCACATCCCCGGTGGTATCCCCGCGAGAGCGCACTTACAGCTTCCCCGCACAGCGCAGTTCAGGTTGCGACGGTTTCATAACCGCTCTTCACACCGTGGCTCACTCGAATGGACAATCGAGTCAGCTGAGACAGTCGAGCCGCTGAGCCTTTGTCGTGACCTAATGCAAAATCAGATAATAATTCGTAGCTGGGTTGTGGCGGGCAACGCCACGCCCTGCACGCGAGTGCCGGTGTCCCGGCGTACCGGGTGCACTGTCCGGGTCCATCCTTCGGATCCGCCACGTGTTATGACCTGCTTTCTTTCTATCGGCGCCACCAACGGAAGTCGGTGAGCGTTAACAGGTAAGAAGTAAGGCGACCCACTTGATATTGAAGGGAGAGCAGGGGAGTGTGTGAAGTTTGTGGCCAGGTCGTGACGTTCGCAGAGCCACCTCCCAGGGCGAACTCCCACACGCATCACGAACGGGTCGAGTCGGGCGACCGCCACCACTGCTGCCACTGCTGCTGGCTTGCTGTCTCCCTGCCGCTCACGCCGTCTTCAGGCACGCCAACGGACTGCATGGTGGCCACATGGTGGCGCTGGGCGCGACCAACGGCCTCATTCACGCCAGCACGCGCTGCACCTTCATCCCTACAACCCCTGTTTTTGCCCCTGCTTGTCATACTGTCGCCCGGCCATTGCTTTGGTGCATTCTGTTCGCATTTTCTCTGTGGGTGCCTTGTTGCTCATCCGCTGGTCACCTTCCGCAGGTGCGCTGCGGCTCTGCATCGCGAGTGTGGCGTTGCGGTTTGTCTGTGTGGTGCTATCGCCTGGCCGGGAGCCCGGGCGTGAGCAATGCGCATCAGCAAACTTCCAGCCAGCCAGCAACCTTTCGGTACAGTAACTCCGGCGTTCGACCAGCCGCGCACTCCTGCCCTGCCGTTGCAAATTGTTTGCCATCTTCTGGGTTCTGGGAATTAGCTGCACCCTGCGGGACTTCACCAACCTGCCTTGACACTGTCCCATCGCACATCCCTACAACCCCTGGTGGCGCGCGCTGAGCGCGCCAAACTCAACGGACCCACGGCCGGCAACGATGGGCTGGGGTAACGAGCACAGACGACATACTCAGGACGGAACCCCCTTCAACGGCACACGGCACGCAAAGGTAACACAGCTCTGCCGTGCCTTGGTCTTAGCTGCAAACAAGTGGCCCACCAAGCGCGGGCGATCAACGGTATCTGGACAACACCTGCTCGGCCACCTGCCAGGGTCATATGGTAGGTATCCTTGCCCCCGCTCCCTACAAGGATAGGCCGTCCTGCACTTGCGCCATGTAAAAGATTCCAGATTGCTTGATTTTGCACTACCGGCTACTGACACAGGGAGTCTTCACGCCTGCGCTGCCGTGTGAACCGCACCCTTCCCGTGAGATAAAGGTCCATCACGCTATGCTGATACAATCAGACAACAGATCCACACGCATTCAAATACATATCCTGTGCCGTTGCTTAGGTGGTGTTGAGAAACACCGAGTTTTGTTGAGTGGTAGAGCACCACCCCTGCAAGGCGCAAACCTGACGGTCTGGGCAGCACGCTTACGCGCGCTCGCCACGGATGCGGCGGGCCAGCTGGATGTCCTTGGGCATGATCGTCACACGCTTGGCGTGGATGGCGCACAGGTTGGTGTCCTCGAACAGGCCCACCAGGTAGGCCTCGGCGGCCTCCTGCAGCGCCAGCACGGCCTGGCTCTGGAAGCGCAGGTCGGTCTTGAAGTCCTGGGCAATCTCACGCACCAGGCGCTGGAACGGCAGCTTGCGGATCAGCAGCTCAGTCGACTTCTGGTACTTGCGGATCTCGCGCAGCGCCACGGTACCGGGGCGGTAGCGGTGAGGCTTCTTCACACCGCCGGTGGCGGGGGTCTTGCGAGCGGCCTTGGTGGCCAGCTGCTTGCGGGGTGCCTTGCCGCCGGTGGACTTGCGGGCAGTCTGCTTGGTGCGGGCCATTTTCGATGATTTATGCTTCTGTGATGAAGTAATAGTGACTGAGTGGCTGCTCAAGCTGTTTTTTTATCGCAAAGGCCGACCGATGCATGGGGCACAGGCTGGCCCAGGTGAGGCGGTGGAGTCAACGCCCGGTCAACGCGGCTCAGACTGGCCAACGACCGAAGTCGTTGCCCCAGCCCCCGCGCCCCATAAAATGGCTATGTACCCTCATAATAGGTATCTCGCAGCTTTCTTCTTCCACTTTAACCATTTGAAAATGTCTGGACGTGGCAAGGGCGGCAAGGGCCTGGGCAAGGGCGGTGCCAAGCGCCACCGCAAGGTGCTTCGCGACAACATCCAGGGCATTACCAAGCCCGCTATCCGCCGTCTGGCTCGTCGTGGCGGTGTGAAGCGTATCAGCGGCCTGATCTACGAGGAGACCCGCACGGTGCTGAAGACCTTCCTGGAGAACGTCATCCGCGACTCGGTCACCTACACCGAGCACGCTCGCCGCAAGACCGTGACCGCCATGGACGTGGTGTACGCCCTGAAGCGCCAGGGCCGCACCCTGTACGGCTTCGGCGGCTAAGCGGCTTCTGCGCCGCTGCTGCCAAGCTCGGGCGGCAGCTGTGGGAGTTCACGGCACGGTTCCACCGTGACTTGCCCCTTCCCCGGGCTGCCTGCCTCTTCATCCAAACTCGGTGTTTCTCAACACCACCATATTCGCATCCTAGCTTTCCCCAACGCGTCTCGGCCTCACTACTGCTCTGTAGCCTACATGCCGCTGGTTAGGCATGCCCTATATCTACCAGCATCTTTCAGATGGGGTGGTATGGGGTATAGGATTGGTCCCGGCGCCGGTCACCCCTCTGTGGATTGGGTTAAGGCCAGAATAGCTTGGACCCCACTTAAGGCTTGGGTTTGACTGGCCAGGAATTGGAACCAGGCTTTCAGGGATTGGGATAGGGACGGCAAGGATTGGAACCCGGACCTCACGGATTGGGATTGGAGGTCGCGGCACATTGGATAGCAAGTTGGTATTCTGGGCTGACCAGAGGATTGGTAGGATAGGTACCCCATGCCCCTCTGCATCTTGTGGGGTCGCACGGGTGAGGGGGCACAGTTGTGGGCTTGCGGCCGTGTGAAGGGGTGCCACTGGAGCGGGCGAGAGAGATGCGGCAAGGGATCGTGGATGGAGCACGGGTGCCGGTTGGGATCGGGGATACAGCAGGGGTCTAAGGCACGGCACGACCGGTCTTAAGGGAGGTCCGCATTTGGCGCGGACAGGTCCAGACTCGGCTTGGACATTCTGACTTGCATTTGTCGCACCCCCCCTGTGCATGCAGTTGCGGTTGGACGACTGGACTCCCGCCACAAGTGCGCGCAGGGTAACGTTAAGCGCCGTTGATTCCCAGACTGCTGAACGCTGATGTGTCAGCCAGCCCTCCGGTCATTCCAAGATTCCGCCCACTGCCCACACACGGTACGTAAACGGCCCCGCCGCTGCTTCCTAGCATAACAGGCGGGTATGCTGGTATAGGGCTGAACTCGGGGTCCACTAACGGCGTGACACATTTAACTGGCAAGCTCTGGCTGCAAGCGAAGAATAAGCGTCCGCGCTGTGGCCCGTCCTGTGCCTCAGTCCAACCCCAATACAACCGGGGGCCCACACGCCCTGTTGACGTCGTCATCTTGGCTAGCCTGCACTTAGACTCAGCGGCGGGAGGCTGCCTGGCTGCGAGGCAGCAGCTGCACCACATGCCGCGCTTTGGCTGAGCAGCGCGCGCAGGGCGGCGGAAACGTTCTAACCCCCGTCGACGGTGCTGCCTACTGGATTGCTGGCGCTGTGGAGCATATCAGGGCAGTGGCACTGCAACGGACTAGCACATGGTTACCCTTGAGATTACAGTAAGGATGACCGTCAATAGTAAATACGGTATAGACCATCCAGTTCAACATGAATTCAAAGTCCGCCCGGAGTCTTTTGATGCCGGTCTATAGATTTGTCACTGCACAGTGTGTTCGACGTGCATCAATGCCCGCACGGCGAGAACGGGCGTGTTTGCTCATGACAAGGCCACACACACCATACATGAGTCACTGTGGGGTTGACGTCGCACCGACAGGGCCTCCCAGGGCACTACGTACAGCAGTAATCATATGGACCAGCTGGCACCGTTGCCAAGATTGCCACACTATGTCGGAACGCGTGCAAGTCCAAGGCCATCAGCAATCTGCCTAAACCATTCGAATTACAGCACCGTCGCTGGACTAGGCGGAACGTTCCCTGACAGACAAGACACAAGAACGTTGGGTTCCATTCTGCTACGTTAGCTACACATGCACCGTAACCAAGCACGTAAGTAAAAGCGCGCACATGCGTCACAGTCCAAGCGGTCAATCACACGTCCCCAGTTCCAAAGCACGCAAGCAGGCGCACGCGCGCGAGTGGTACCCATCCACCCCGATGAAATACGTATCCCACATTCGTCCTCAGGCGCCGGCTTGCGCCACCGAGCTCACGTTACGCAGGCGCTGTTGCACATCCCCCCCCAAAGACAATAAAACCGACGCATAGGGGCAACCTACAAGCTACTATGCTGCGAGGGCGGCGGTAACGTGGCCATCCTATAGAACAGGACGTATGCGCTGCTGCTGGCGCCGCCGGGCCGCCCGGCCTCCTGCCGCACATGGCTGTCGTTGAAGTTGTACCACTGCCCGTCTGTAGTGGGCAACGAAGGCGGGGCGGGGCAACAACACCACGAGCGAGGGTTTGGAGGTCAGACATGTGCATTCAGCGTACTGGTCGCGAGTACGGGGTGACTCAAGACGTACATACGGTACTGTGTGTGCGCGCTACCAGGCTGGAACAATTGCGACATCAAATATATGGCGAATGCGAACTCACCAAGGCAGCTGCGGGCCTGTGCGGTGTAGTGGCCCCCCTCCAAACTGCCGCTGTGGTGGCTCACCGCAATCAACTGCGGGGTCGGCAGGCAGGCAAGCAGAGCACAAACGTCCATTCGGCGTGTGTGCGTTCAAGTTAGGAGTCATGCCGAACGGTACCGGTAACCAACGACGGCGACCTAGGCAAGCACATCCGCACAAGCCCATGCCCAGACGCACCTGGTATTGCGGCGCTACAGGACTGCCGCCGCGCCCGCTGCCGCCACCGCGCCCGCCACCGCCATTTGCTACGCACAGCCCCCGCAAACCCAGCGGGTTGCAGAACGGCGTCAGGTCCAGCGGCTCCGGCCCCAGCGCCACCGCTGTGTTGTTCTTGCTTGTGCCGCCGCCTCGGAGGCGCGAAAAAAACCCGCCGTAGCCGCCCGGCGTGCCGTGCCCGCCACCACGCTGCGCGAAGCGCTTGAGCGTGAGCACGAGCACGCGCGGCGGGCGGAAGATCTGCATGCGCTTGGCGTGCGGCTGGCAGCGCTTGCACGCCTCGCACTTGTAGCTGTCCTCACCCTCCAGCTGTTCGCACTCGGTGAAGGCGCTCAGGCAGTCCGCCACTGACACACAGCCGTCTGCGCGAGTGGACACGCCAGCGGGCGGAGGTGTGATGTTAACGCACGTGAGGTTGTACTGCGGAAAACTGAAAGCAGAATGAAGCCACGTCCCTACGCAGCCCGCTGCCAGCGGCGCTCTGGCCCCAAGCCCGCGTTTGCATGCCCACACACGCACGCACGCACGCGCACACGCATGCGCGGCCAGTCACTCACGCACACGCACACGCACGCAGCCCCGCACGCACCTGCCCCGGCGGCCTGCGGGATGGGCACCGCCAGGCCCAGGAAGGGCTCAAAGGTGTGGCTGGTGCGCTTGCAGGCCAGGCACTGCAGGGTGGACTGCGTGAGGCCGCCAAAGGTGTCGTCCACGATGGAGTCGTTCCAGGTGCGCGCGTAGACGTACGCCTCCGCCGCCTGCACCTCCTCGCTGCCCTTGCCCTGGAGCTCCTTGTACACGGGCTTGGAGGTGATGCGGTTGCACTCGGACTGCGTGGGAGGAGGGTGTGGGAGTGTGTATGTGTGTGTGTGTGTGGGGGGGGGGGGTACATTCATGGTCAAGAAATAAGTGAAGGTGTAGCCGGGTGCAGTGGTACGGCAGGCGCGTGGTGAGGTGGGGTTGTGTGGGGGATGCAGAGGTGAGGGGAAGAGGGGGAGCACAAGGTACGGCGGGTACAGCGCGTGAGCGGGAGGAGGGCCATTGGGTATGGCCAAAACCAGCAACTCCTGCCGGCGACACGGCCCCAGTCCCTCACTCCTCTGCACATGTATCCCATGCGCCCAGGCTGCCCAGCCCGCTCCTCCCTGCCTGCTGCACCTGCCTCCCCTCCACTCTACACACCACACACACACACACACACACACACACACACACACACGTCGTACCTGCAACGCCTCCAGCAGGCTGTTGAGGAACTCCTGACTGTCCTGCTGCCGACCGTCGCCCCAGCGCGAGTCCTGCTTCGACACCTGTGACAGAAGGGGGCGGGGGCAGCACACACGTACAGTGACGTACAGCCCGGCAGGGTACGGCACACGGGGCACGACGCGCGGTACGTCAGCGAGGAGCCGTACACGTGCGGCTGCACACGGCGTGCGAGGCAGCTTGCAGGCTGTGGGCACCGTGGGGACGCGGGCAGTGCAGGGGCGGGGGCAGATAGGCAGTCACGCACCTTCCTCAAGAAGCCCGAGGGGTTGACCACGCTGCCCAGCGAGCCGGAGATCATGTCCCGCACTAGGCCGCTGTAGGCGGGCGCCACCACCGCCTTGGAGGACCTGGGGGAGTCAGAGGATGGGGAGGACGTGCGGGGAGGCGCATGGGCATGCTAGTAAGGAGGGTAGCGGGTGCGCCGTGTGTGCAGTGGTGGGAAGGGGAAGAAGGGATGGCGGCGCGAGGCTGGAGTGCAGGGGCATGGCCGCGTGGGCCCGAGCGCTTGTCACACGCACTACAGCTACAGCACGCGCCACACCACGGCGTGGTTGCCTGGCAGCCCAACAACCGTACAACGGCATCCACGCCCCCGCCCCCGCCCAAGCCTACAAACAGTGCGTACCAGATGCGCTCGGGCGGGTGGTAGAACGCCGCCGCCAGCTCCGGCACCGCATTGAGCGACTGCAGGATGGAGTTCATGAAGCAGGTGTTGCCCAGGTTGGACAGGCCCACGCAACCGCGGCCCGGCGGCGTGTCGCGCCCCGGCACGATCACGGGCAGGTCCGGCAGCGGGCCGCACACCGGCGCACACGACTGCGGTTGCTCTTGTTGTTGCTGCTGCTGTTTTTGATGTGAGGATGAAGAGGAGGAGGAGATGCTGGCACTGGCGCTGGTGGCGGCTGCGGTAGGGGTGGTGGCCGCAGAGGAGGGCGAGGCCGGGGTGGTGCCTGCGTCGCTGGCACTGGCGTGGATGGAGCGGCCATGATGGGCGGCGGGCGCGTGCCGGCTGTGCGCGTGGCCGCTGTGAGGGTGCGGGGCAGCATGCGCATGTGCGTGGACGTGCGCCGGTTCCGCAGCCAGGCTGCGTTGAGAGGTGGTGCTGGTGGTGCGGCTGGTGGAGGCGCTGGACGCGTGCGCCGTGCCGCCTGCTACAGCCATGCTGGAGGACTTGCTACTGCCGCTGCCGCTGCCGCCCCCGGGGCCCCCGCTGCCGCTGCTGCTGTTGCTGCTGGCGCCGCTGGCGGTGCTGCTGTAGCTGTTGCCGTCGCCGTCCAGCACTGCGCCTGTGCCGTGGCCTCCGCTGGCATGTGCGTGCCGGGAGTGCGCATGCGGCTGCTCCCCACCGGAGGCCCCATTCCGCGCCGGCCCCGCCCCGGACGCCATGGCCCGCGCCGCCGACGGCGACGGCGCACGTGCCGAGGAAGGCAACAGCGGCGTCGAGCCCTTGGGTGAGGACAGCAACGTGCTGATGCCCGCCGTCCCAGTCATGCGAGGGCTGTTCATGCGCGGGGTGGTGAGCGACCCTGAGAGCACGCCCGAGGCCGGCACACCCGCCGCCCCCGACCCCGACCCCGACCAACGATTTGCCGCCACCTCCTCAGAGCTAACGCCGGCCGCCATACCACCCGTCGCGGCCGCATTCACCGTCCCCAGCGCCCGCAGCCGGCCGCTCGCGCCCCCGCTGGACGCAAGCTGCTGTTGCTGCTGCTGCTGCTGCGCCGTGCCGGCGGCCGAGCCACGCGAGCTGACGGAACTGCCGTTTCGCTGCAGCACCCGACCGCTCGAGAGCAGCTCCGCAGCCATAGACCCCGCGGTCACTCCTTGCCCCACTGCCGCGGCCGCACCCGAGGTGCTTGACACCAGCGGTCCCGAGTGCATTCCAGACGACGGCGCACTGCCGTGTAACCCTCCGCCGCCACCGCCACCGTCCCGATCCCGGTCGCGGGCAGAAACCGCTGCATGGTGCGGATGGTGCGACGTGGCCGCCGCCGGCGAGTAAGACGAATAGGCGGCGACAGCGGCAGCCGTCGCGGCGCCCACGGGCGACGCAGGAAGCGGCAGCGGCGGCGCCGCCGACTGGTGGTGGTGCTGGGCCGCCGAGGCAGTCCCAGAGGTATGGAACACGCCTGCAGAAGTTGCTGCTGCGGCGCCGGCGCCGGACGCGCCTGGTGCTGTGGACATGTGGTAGTGCTGCTGGTACTGTGCGCTTGAGGGAATGAACACGGTGCTGGCTTGACTGCCGTACTGCGACGCGTACTGTGACGCATACACCGTGCCGCCGCCGCCACCTCCCGCCCCCGACGGCAGCGGCGGCGCGGACGCACCCAGCCCCATAGAGTTCGCTGACGCGGCTGAAGCGGCGGCTGCCGCCGCCGCCGCGGCCGCGGAGCCCGAAGTGAAGCTGCCGGCACGCGGGATGCCAGAGCGGTCCATGGAGGGCCGCCGGGCCAGGGATCCAGCGCCACTGGTCCCTCCGGACCCCGCCGCCGGACCCGACACGTAGATGGCACGCAGCGCGTCCGGCGGCGTGTGCATGTAGGTGTATGGGTGCTGCGTCTGAGGCTGCGCCTGTGGCTGCGTGTGCAGCGTGTACTGCTGTTGGTAGTGCGAGGCGTGCGCCGCCGTGGCCCCTGTGGCCCCTGCGCCGCCATCGCCAGTGCCTGCTGGTTGCCGCTTCAGCCTGCGCGCGATGACACACAGTGCGTTACGCGCGCCATCGTGCTCTGAGACAGATCCACCCGCCATGCCAGGTGCGTTAGTCGTCCTATGCGGCTTCTGAAGAGTACAGGCACCGCAGCCCTACTGCAACCCCAAACCTCGTGCCCAAACCTCCACCCGTCGTATCGCAACCCTCCTGCCGCTCTCCCCCACCCCGCGCTGAACAACTCTGCGGCTCCGCCTCCGCGCGCCCCCCCCCTCACCTGACAGCCGACGACGACGCGCCGCCCGCCTTCAGGGACCCGTAGTCCAGACCGCTGCTGCTGTTTACACGCTGTGCCAGCGCCAGCGACGCGATCGAGCCCCCCGCCGCGGCCGCCGCTGATGGCACCACTGACGGCGTTCTCAACGAGTCCAGGATACTGCCCGGCATTACCGCCGAACGCACGCCGCCCGCGCCTCCCGCGCCCGCCCCGACCCCGTGCGTCCGCATGCCCATGTGTGCCGCTGCAGCTGCCGCGGCGGCGCTGACCGATGTGGTGGAGTAGCCGGCTGCGGGCTGCGTGTACAGGTGCATGCCAGCTGCAGGTACGGCGCCTGAGGTGCGGCTGCTAGGGCGCGGCACCGAAGTGGACCGTGCTGCTGAGGCTGGTATGGTTGTGGAGCCGGCGGCGCCGTACCCGGCGGCGCCGTAGCCGCTGCTGGGAAAGCCGGCGGTGGCATTGGACCTGGACATGCAGGGGAGGAAAGTGAGAGAGTTGGCGGGGAGGGTTCGTGGCACGTGTGCGGCGTCAGTCAGTCCTGTCAAGGACCCTCCTGAGGCTGTAACCTGGGCTCCCACACAATCCCGGTGTCCCCATGTGGCCCATCTCATCCTCCCGAATGCGCTCTCCAGCCCAGCACTTGGTTCTTCCCCTGTGCGTGACGCGACCGGGGCGGTCCGGCAAGTCTTACCCATAGGATGAGGTGTAGCCTAGCGTGGCAGCGAACGCGCCTGGCCTGTAGCCCCCGTCATCCCTGCAGTCGCACCAAAACGAGACAGGTAGTGTATGTAAGCGTGGCAATCCGCTGTTTCTAGCTTGAAGTGCACTGCGCTTCGAGTCCCCGCACCTCTTCTGAGGAAATTCAGGAAGCAGCGCCCGCGCCGAGGGTGGACGTCGTCCAGCGGACGGTGGACGCTGCACAGCGACAGCAGGCATCCGAGTTGGATGCTATATGGCTTGCTCGGGTGGTGTTCAATGTTTGCATGCAACGACCAGGTCGCTACCAGCGCCAGCCGCAGGGGCTACAACGAAATACCTACCAGCGTATAGCTCGTGCCCTTGTAGTCGTCATACGGCGAACTGTGGAGCATAGAGACCCCGAGTCTCCCGGACATCCTCTACAGCATTCTACTCGTCCGTGTATGCAATTACAATCAAGATTTGCAAACTCATATGTTTCAGCGAGCGCCTGGGGTGTCAACGAGCCTCAATATGCAGCGACCGACCACGGCACGTCGCACTGTTTAACAGCAATAAGTAATTTGTTAGCCAGATGAGTTGCAAGCGCGCTGTATGAACGCTGTATAGACCAGAGAGACCCGTCCAGAGGGATTGCAAAGGCGATGGCCCATGGACATTGACTGTATACGCAATTGGAGGCGCAAATACTGTAACTATGTCGTGTTATACTTCATTTGATTAGAGCACTGGACATAGTGCGTCCTAAACCACGAGGCTAGAGAAATGCAGCGCCAGGCTTTCTCGTCCGCGCTGCGGAGACATGGACAGCCCAAACCGTTTTCAGGAGCGCCGAAGCCGGCGAATTCAGGTGGGCGTGTCACAGGGGGGGAGGGCGGCCACCGCGGGGCCGTGCGGGGCGGGTTGTGGTTGTGGGTGGGGTTCGCCGCGCTCCCGCGTGAATACGAGGCCCCACCCACGTATTCCCCCTTGCGCGTGAGTCCCGAAGCTGGCGCATGCATTTGAATGTTCCTCAGCTGCATTGCATGAAGACACACGTGCTTCGCACACGCTCTGCTGTCATACACGCACCGCATCCATCATTCCTCCCGAGCCCTCAACCCTCCCCTACACAACGCACACGCAGGCCGCACCCCGCAGCCGCTGCACATAGCGACTGCCGTGGCCACCAAGCGTGGCGAGGTGCTGCTCATTGCAGACACACTGGGCAAGAGCCACGACGGCGAAAAACAATTGTTCCAGGGGCTCACTTTCAGCGTAGTGTGAGCAGGGTTACTGCTTGGGGAAAGAGGAGTGAGGGGGCAACATGGGGAGTGGGGGAGCTGGCGAGCGGGCGTGGGAAAGGACCTAGAGGCAGCATGAGGCTTCTGTCTAAGATATGAAGGGCCAGCAATAGGCAGCTGGCGATGAGGCAGCAGCAGACAGCAGCAGCGATGATGGGGAGGGACGCTCGCTAGTGGCGGCGCTACCCTAATCGCCCTCAGCGCTTGCTGGCGGCTGCAACATTGCGGTGCAGTCTTGATGCGGGGACATGTGTATGCTGATATGGCAAAACAGCGCCGCAACGGCTGTCCAGACCGCCTGTCACCGTTGCCGTGCCCCCTGCTTTCTCACCACAGAGCGGGTGACAAGCTGGCAGTGGTGGGCCCAAACGGGAGCGGCAAATCCACACTCCTCAAGGTACTGTACTGTAAGGGCGAGCAACAGTGCAAATGGAGTATATTCACTGTGCTGGGAATCCTGTTTCGGCTCTCGCTGAAGCACCTGACGCCCAACGCGCAATGCGAACCCTTGCATAACACTTGTGCCCATTCTCACTCTCACTGTGTAGGTCCTGGCTGGCCTGGACGACTTTGACGCCGGCAGCATCAGCCGCAACAAGGGCGCGCGCGTGGGCTTCCTGCCGCAGGTAAGAAGTGCGCGGCGGTAAGAATTGTGGTCGTGAGGGGTACAGAGGCGGGTTTGCGCAACCTTGCATCTTTGTAGCCGCTTGTGTTGCGCTCCGCGACCACACGACCGCGTCGCCGCGCCTCTGCCGCTGCTGCCTCAACTCCGCCAACTCCGCCAACTTGCCCAAACCCCCCGCCTGCAGGAGCCGCCGCTGCCGGCCGGCGTGAGCGTGCTGCAGGCTGTGCTGCAGAGCGACTCCGACATGGCGCGGGCGGTGCAGGAGTACCAGAACGCGCTGGCCACCGCCAATGGGGCAGTCACCAAGGTGGGCAGGCGGGCACGTGGGTGGGAGCCTGGGCGGGAGCCCAGGCGGGAGCCCAGGCGGGAGCCCAGGCGGGGGCCCAGGCGGGAGCCCAGGCGGGCGGCAAGGTGCCGACGGACGCATGGCGAGGCGGCAGGGGGGCCCGGGCCGGAGCAGTTGGGGGCTCTGGAGGGCCCTGGGCAATTGAGGCATGCGCGGGGAACGCGCACAAGATGAAGCCAACGCCCATGTACCGTGTGGCACGTGGCATGCAAAAGTGGTGCACACGCATGCTACTGTTGCTTGTGCGAAGGCTCGCCGTCACGCCAAACCCGATGTGTGCAGGAGCTGGAGGTGGCGATTGAGAAGATGAACACCTTCAACGCCTGGGAAATCGACGCGGAGGCCAAGCGTGTATTGGAGGCGGTGGGCATCACCGACCTCAGTGCATGTGTGGACAATGTGAGAAAGCAAAGCACGCAGGGTTAAGGAGAGGAGCGGAAAGAAGAGGATCATGGAGTTGAAGAGATCATTGCTGGGGAGGGGCAGGGTTGTATGTTATCAGACGCAGTGTCAAGGAATTTGAGGCTGGTGAACGAGGCAGGCGCACGTGCAGGCGAGCTGCAATGCGCATGGCAATTTCCCACATCGCGCTGACGTTGTGTGTGTTTTATTTCTCCCCTCGCCCCGCCACACACCACGCAGCTGAGTGGAGGGCAGCGCAAGCGTGTGGCGCTGGCGGCGGCGCTGCTGGGCAAGCCCGACCTGCTGGTGTTGGATGGTGAGCACCGGGGGTGCGGGGGACTGCGGGGAATTGCTGGAGACTGTTGGGAACTAGTGGGGACTGCTGGGGCTGGCAGGTGGATTGGTTTGGGGCAGCAATGTCGGTTGGGGCAGTACCGTAATGTCGATTGTCGAGGGCGTGCATGTAAACGCCTGCGGGCCTGCCTTTGAAGGCCTGTGCTTCCCGCGCTCTGCGTGGTTCCTGTGTGCCGCTCACTAGCCCTACACTGCGTGCCTTCAGTACCCGTCATTGCGCTCGCGCCGCTCCTTCTCATCCCGCTCCTGCAAGTGCAAACACACGCAATCCCTGCCCCTGCTGATATCTTAACATGCGCGCACAATTCTTCTGCTGTCCCAACCCCCAACACAAACACAGAGCCCACCAACCACATGGATGTGTCCATGATCCGATGGATGGAGCGCGAGCTGCGCGGGGAGGACCTGGCGGTGGTGCTGGTCACACACGACCGGTGAGGAGGGAGGAGCGGGCGTGCGTGCGGGTGTGTGGAAGGTGTTGGAGGGAAGGGGGCAGGCAGGTGGGAGCACGGAAGGGGAGGGCGCTGGTGGAGATAGGAGAAGGGCGTGGGCGAGCGATGCGCAGCCGTGGTTCGCTGTGGGATTGTCTCGCGGACAAGCGCATCGGCCTTGCCCTACTGTCGCATTCCCGTGGAAAAGCTCGTGCAAGCTCAGCTCATGCCTGTTCCACCCCACACCCCCCACCCCAACACAACGGTACTGCACGTCTTAATTAATCATGAATGTAACCCCCCACCCCAACACAACAGGTACTTCATGGAGGGTGTGTGCGACCGGCTGTTGGAGCTGGACGGCGGCAAAGCCTACGTGCACAACTTCGGCGGCGTCAACAGCTACGGCATGTGAGGCACACGCGATAACATAATCAAGAAAATGAGTGAATTACACTTGTAGACTGTCCATATCAAGCTTGTTGTACGTATGTTGCTCACGTGCGTTCAACACACATGCACATCCCACCTCGTAGGTTCAAGGAGGCTCGTGAGTTCCGGCGCAAGGCGCAGGCCAACGCCGCCGCCGACGCGCGCACGCTGTTCCGGCGCGAGGCGGAGTGGATGGCCAAGCAGCCCAAGGCGCGGCAGGCCAAGAGCATGGCGCGCCAGCAGGTGGGCGGTGGGGGGCTCAAGGGGGGCGGGGTCGGAGCTGGTGCTGGTGGGGAAAACGGGGGGCAGCAGGCAGCGGTGGACAAAGTCGTCAGAATGGGTTGGGGTAGGAAACAGGGGGTGGGTTGACGTACACGTACCTGTGTCATTACGCGCTCGTGCTGTGTCTACGGTAGTGGATCTGGCCCCCCCTCAACCGCCTTCCCGCCGCCCCACACCGCAGAAATTCTACGAGCTGAGTGACCGGGCCAAGGACGTGCCCACCGCAGACCTGAAGGTGGACTTCGGCACGGCGCCCGGGGCCATGGCGCGGCAAGGTGAGGACAGCGAGTGCGGGGCCGGCAGTGGCTTGCTGCATGTGCCTCTTGTTGCCTTTCCGCTATGTCTCAGGGGTAAGGCCAACGGCCCCGCCTTCCAAGGGATTTTATAGTCCCCTCTGGGGAGCTGGTTTTGTTGGGACCAGAAATGATGGCACTGGGAAGAGGCGGGCACACACGCACGCGCGCACACACACACAACACACACACACACACATATACCCTGTCATCTTGATGCCCGACCACGGTACGGACGCACGTGCGCAGGCAACAAGGTCATCCGCTGCGAGAAGGTGTGCTACACCATCCCCGGCAGCGAGCGGCAGGTGGGCCGGCGTGCTGCTGCTCCTCACGCGCTGCTCAGATGTGTCACAGCCCCACGGCCCCACATGCTGCGTGCTATCTTGCTATTACCATTGCTACTGCCATTTCTACTGCGACTGCTCGTTCTTGCTATTGGCATTGCTATTGCCATCGCGTCAGTGCCCGCGCTCGGCTCCGAATCTTTGCAGTACCACGCAATGACCCCTTTCTCGCCCTGTCCCTTCCCTTCCCATCCCCCTCCCCCTCCCAGGTGATCCGGGACTTCACGTACGACTTCGTGCCTGGATCCAAACTCGGCATTGTAGGTGAGTCGGCGGGCTCAGGCTCAAGCACACCAGTAGACAGGAGCGCGCTTTAGCTTGCATGCCCAGCTGCGGACTACCACCCCAAAAACTCTCCTCCTTTCCATCCACCCTGCACCTGCAACCTGCCTTCACACCCTTCTGCACTCCAGCCTTGTGCGTTACCTTATATGGACAGCCTCGCTCCTTCTGCGCCCTCCTCCCTTGTGCGCAACGCGGCGCCGCCTGAACATCGCCTTGTTCTAATTGTCGTGAACTATGGAAACTATGACCCCAAAAGCGCCGGCTCAACAGAGCCTTATACTAGCGAGTCATTCCAGACCCTGACACAGAGGGAGAATGGAGTAGAGGTCGTAAAACGACACTAACTAGTCATGCCTGGAATCCTCTCCCCAACCAAGGCCGCAACGGCGCCGGCAAGACCACGCTGCTTGACCTGATCGCCGGGCTGCGGCAGCCCAGCGCCGGGCGGCGCGAGGTGGGCGAGACCAGCGTGGTGGGCTACCTGACGCAGTCGCCGCCGGCTGTTCGCGAGGACCTGCGCATCATTGACTACATCCGGGAGATCAGCGACAGCCGCAAAGCCAAGATCGCGGCGGCGGGCGGCGTGCTGGAGGTGATGGACACGCCTGAGGTGCTGCTGGAGAAGGTGGGGTGGCTTGGAGGTGGGGGGAGGGAGGGGGGGGGGTGAGAGAGGCGGAGAGGAGAATAGAGGTTTGATGCGGTCCAGTCTGGATATGTTAAAGTGGATAGACGATGGGAGATGGGGCGCAAAGTAAAGGGTGCTGTTAAAGGAGGTCAGGGTTGCAGCCAGCGCCGACGTACCGTGTGTGTGTGTATTGAATGTGCTCGTGGCCTGCCGGACCTCCTCTCCCCACCCACCTTCCCTCGCCTGCTGCCCGCCTTCCCCACCACCGCACCCCGCGCAGCTTGGCTTCCTGCGGCCGCGCCAGTTCCAGAAGGTGTCCTCGCTGTCGGGCGGCGAGCGGCGGCGGCTGCACCTGGCGTCAGTGCTGGTGGAGCGACCCAACGTGCTCATCCTGGACGGTGGGGCGGATGCAGGGGGGGTGCCCGGAAGGGAATCGAGGTGGGGGTTTGTAAATGCCAGCTCAAACTAAACGAAAACGAGCGGAGCACAGGCAGAGGGGCTGGGAATGGGGTTGCCCGGGAGGGAGCGGAGGTGGCGGGTCCAGCAACATCTCTCCGGGCGTGTGCTTGACGGAAGGAGCGTGTGCCCCGGGTCTGATCCGCCCACCCGACCTCACCCGCCCACCCACCCCTTTCCGCGTACAGAGCCGACCAACGACCTGGATCTGTCCACTGTGGAGGTGCTGGAGGAGCAGGTCAAGCAGTTCAGGGGCGTGCTGCTCACGGTCAGTTTGGCGGGGGGGGCCGTGGGGTCGGATAATGCGAGGCGGGTATGGAAAGAAGCTAGGAGGGTGATGGGGCGATGGGGTGAGCCTGCAAACCGAGGGCTATACAGCATCATAGGGATGAAGCGCAGGCATACGGCTAAACCCCACCCTGCTCACCTGACTGACACTGGTGTTCTGCTGCGTTACAACCACGGCTGGTCTGCTCCACTCGGTGCCAACCCAAGGTTTCTCACGACCGCGGTGAGTTTGCGGCTGCAACCTGCGCCCAGGACTCTCGTGGATGGTTATGGCGTCATGTTCTTAACGTGTGCTGATCTTCACCATGGCCGCTGATTCTCCTGGTGCTGCTCCTTCTGCCACACGCCTATGCAACTACGACTGACGTCGTGCTACTGCCACTTCCACTTCCACTTCCTGCGCTTGCTGCTACAGCCTTCATGGACAACGTGGCCGAGCGGCTGCTGGTGCTGGAGGGCGACGGGCTGGTGCGCCTATTCGACGGCAACTACTCCGAGGTGTGTGTGTGTGTGTGTGTGTGTGTGTGTGTGTGTGTGTGTGTGTGTGTGTGTGTGTGTGTGTGTGTGTGTGTGTTTTGCGTGTTTGTGTGTGCTGGTGACCAAGAGGGGGCGGGGGGCCTCCCGGGTGACGTGGGGAACAGGGACAAGCAGGGACATTTACAGACAGCGTGTAATGCTTGCAATTCTCAGGCTGCTGCCTTGTTGAACACCGCAGTACCTCGAGATCATGGATGAGCGGGACGAGGCGGAGAAGGCGGCGGCCGGTGGGGCATGCAGCACAACCGGGTCAGCCGCCAGCGTCAGCAGCATGGGCAGCGTGGACTCGGCCAGCGACGACGAGGCGGCGAACGGCACGGGCAAGAAGGGCAAGGGTGGCAAGGGCGGCAAGCAGCAGCCAGCAGCGGCCGCGGCTGCGCCGGCGCCAGCGCCGGCGGCTGCTGCGCCCAAGAAGGCGCGCAAGCTAGGGTACTATGAGCAAGAGGAGTACAAGGTGAGTGGGGCCGCGCGGGGCTATGGGTGGGCTCCACCCTTTTGCCGCTGCTGCTGCAACGTTAGGTGCATGACTGCATTCCTGTGAGAGATGTGCCGAGCGCGGGGATGCATCTAACCGCCTGGGGCAGCATAGCGCCTCACGCTGTGGTGCTGTTTATCGTGCGCGCTTCCTGCCGGCCTGCCCCCCCCCCGGGCAGTCAGCAGTTCCATCTTTCATACAAACTGTTCGCATGAATGGCTAACCCCTGCAGAAACTTACAAAGGAGATTGACGACCTCTCCGCAAAGCGGGATAAGCTGAATGACAAGGTGCGACATGACCCACCCTGACCCGGAGCGCTCGACTCACAGGGACTGAGCATGGATGGTGGCTGGGGTGCTGCGGCCGGGCTGGGGACTGGGCAGCCCATGAAATGTCTTGGGCAGCCCGCATTGTCCTTAGCTGAACCTGCTTTACAGCACTCCATAATCTGCCACACAATGCCGGCTCAAACTCCACCAACCTAGTATCTATCCACCACCACCAGCCCAGCTCCTCCTCCTGGACTGCCTACTCCTACTCATCCATCCCCTCACTTCCTCTGCTCAACTCCGCAACCCATCTTGCCCACCCTCCTCCGCAGGTGATGGCGCTGGCCCAGAGCGGCGACGACCTGGAGGCGCTGGAGAAGGCGAGTGTGGAGATGGCGGCAGTGCAGGAGACCATAGACACCAAGAGCGAGCGGTGGCTGGAGCTGGCGGAGGTTGCCGGGGATATCTGAGCGGCAGCAGCGCTGGGGAGCGGGGGTTGGAGGGGGAAGCGGGCCAGAGACACGAGGATGCAGGACAGGACAAGCTGGGGGCCTGGTGAAGGGTGTGCAGTTCACAGCTGTGTTTGTGTACTGTACGGTAGTAGACAGCGTACGGTGTGCAACTCATCAGGTGGCCATGTGGCAGCTGTTGCAAGGCAAAGAGTTTTGCTATTCTGAGTCTGGTGGAGTGGGTCGCAGCATGCGTCCGGGCAGCAGCCCCAGAATCAGCAGGATGCCGGGGCCACCCCAGGGAACTCGCGGCTGCTGTGCTATGTGCGAGTTAGTGCAATAGTGCTGCCGTGGCGATGGCTGTGCGGTTGGCGCGCCGTCAGTAGAGACAGGTGGAGACCGTGGCGGTGTCATTGAGGCAGAGCGAGCTGACAGTCCAGTTTCAGGCTAGCTGTGCCAGGATGTGCCCATTTTTCTGCTGTGCAAATGCAAACGTGCTGAAATTACCACGGCTCTTGAGCAATGTGCGAAGTGACCACGCAACTGACCCCTGGCTTTCTCCGCTTTCCTAATGACTTTCTCCCGCTGTGCATTCCTTATCTTGAGGCGGCCATCCTATCCCCACAGCCATCGACATGGCATAGGATCAGCCCGGTACACCAAGACCAAAGTAGGGTGGTGTTGAGAAACACCGAGTTTGGAGGAAGAGGCAGGCAGCCCAGGGAAGGCGCAAGCCATGGTGGATCCGTGCCGTGACTGGCCACAGCCGCCGCCCGAGCTTGGCAGCAGCAGCGCAGTAGCCGCTTAGCCGCCGAAACCGTACAGGGTGCGACCCTGGCGCTTCAGGGCGTACACCACGTCCATGGCGGTCACGGTCTTGCGGCGAGCGTGCTCGGTGTAGGTGACCGAGTCGCGGATGACGTTCTCCAGGAAGGTCTTCAGCACCGTGCGGGTCTCCTCGTAGATCAGGCCGCTGATACGCTTCACGCCGCCACGACGAGCCAGACGGCGGATAGCGGGCTTGGTAATGCCCTGGATGTTGTCGCGAAGCACCTTGCGGTGGCGCTTGGCACCGCCCTTGCCCAGGCCCTTGCCGCCCTTGCCACGTCCAGACATTTTCAGAAGAGTTGGTGAAGTTAAAAGAGGAAAAATAGCTGTGGAATACCTCTTATGAAGTACAGAGCCATATTATGGGGCGCGGGGGCTGGCGCAACGACTTCGGTCGTTGGCCAGTCTGAGCATTGACCGGAGCGTTGACTCCACCGCCTCACCTGTGCCCGCCCGGGCCCCATGCATCGGTCGGCCTTTGCGATAAAAACAGCTTGAGCTGCACACTATTCATAATTACTTCATCACAGAAGCATTAATCATCGAAAATGGCCCGCACCAAGCAGACTGCCCGCAAGTCCACCGGCGGCAAGGCGCCCCGCAAGCAGCTGGCCACCAAGGCCGCTCGCAAGACCCCCGCCACCGGCGGTGTGAAGAAGCCTCACCGCTACCGCCCCGGTACCGTGGCGCTGCGCGAGATCCGCAAGTACCAGAAGTCGACTGAGCTGCTGATCCGCAAGCTGCCGTTCCAGCGCCTGGTGCGTGAGATTGCCCAGGACTTCAAGACCGACCTGCGCTTCCAGAGCCAGGCCGTGCTGGCGCTCCAGGAGGCCGCTGAGGCCTACCTGGTGGGCCTGTTCGAGGACACCAACCTGTGCGCCATCCACGCCAAGCGTGTGACGATCATGCCCAAGGACATCCAGCTGGCCCGCCGCATCCGTGGCGAGCGCGCTTAAGCGGGCTGCCCGGGCCGCCTGGTTTGCCCCTGTGCAAAGGCTGTGCTCTACCTTTCAACAAAACTCGGTGTTTCTCAACACCACCTAAGCAACGGCACAGGATACACATTTGGATGCATGTGGACTTGTTGTCTGATTGTATCAGCGTAGCGTGATGGACCTTTATCTCACGGGAAGGGTGCGGTTCACACGGCAGCGCAGGCGTGAAGACTCCCTGCGTCAGTAGCCTGTAGGGCAAATCAAGCAATATGGATTTTGTACATGCCCCACAGGTCTCACGCCCCCACAGGCAGCACCCCCGCCAACACCTATGGCCTGCTGGACACCGCCGCGGCGGGTGATCTGCTGTTCTCCGTGTCGCCCCGCTCGGGTTCGGTGGTGGTGGTGGACGTCAGCGGCGGCTCCATGGCGTCGCGCCAGCTGTTGGCAGCCGGCCTGCCCGTCTCCAGCATGGGTCTGGCCGTGGCGTGCTAGATGGTTTTGCCTGTCGTGATTAACATGTTACCGGATAGCCTGCAAGGCAGCTGCTTTGGTTTTAGATGCGAGTTGTAGTACGTGATACTGGTAAGTGGTTTGTACATGGGCGATCTTACAACATGGGCTTACGCGTGCTTGCGTGCCGGCCGTGAGAAATGGCATGCACAGCTTCCCAAATGTAAAATACAAGCTGCCAGAGTAATATGGGCCGCCTGGCCCTGCTCAAAGTGTGAACGATTGAGCAGGCTAGGGGCAGAGGGGGAAGGGGTAACAAAGCTTCTGACACGTCTCCGCCCTGAACCAACCTACACTCTGTGCCCAGCCCCCGCCCACCCATACGTGTGAAGAACGAATTGGTACCTACGCCCATCCAACCCTGCAAGTGGGCGGTCCCCAGAGCGCCTTTGACACCCGTTACCCAAACCCTGAACACGCGAAGTGACACGTGAATGGTGGTGTTGATAAACACCGAGTTTGAGGGAAGCAGCGTGACAGCTGTAGCTACACGCGTGCAGCGAAGCATGAGCCCGCTTACACAGCGGCAGAGCCGTCCTCGGCCTTGCCGCCCTTGGTCTTCTTGGGCAGCAGCACGGCGTGGATGTTGGGCAGCACACCGCCCGAGGCGATGGTCACCTCGCCCAGCAGCTTACCCAGCTCCTCATCGTTGCGAATGGCCAGCTGGATGTGGCGGGGCACGATGCGGTTCTTCTTGTTGTCGCGGGCGGCGTTGCCGGCCAGCTCCAGCACCTCTGCGGTCAGGTACTCCAGCACGGCGGCCAGGTACACGGGCGCGCCGGCACCGATGCGCTCGGCGTACTTGCCCTTCTTCAGGTAGCGCGCAATGCGGCCCACAGGGAACTGCAGGCCGGCCTTGGCGCTGCGGCTCACGGCCTTCTTGCCCGAGGTCTTGCCCTTGCCGCGACCAGCCATTGTGTTGGGTTGGAGTTGAAGAAAGAGAGAATTAACGAGTTGCGGATGTGGAACTTTATTTGAGTTGCAGAGAAACGCCTCGTATTTATATAGACGAGTCCCTGGGCGCGACGGCTCGCCCTGGTCAAGCGGTCAACGCGAGGTGTCGGTTGGTCAAACAACCGCTCGCCTCACCCTGGCCACCCCGATGCCGACTCCAGCAATAAATAGCGCATTGTCATTCAGTGCGATTATCCCAAGACACTCAGTACCTCCGCCGCATTAACAAGTCTATCAATATGGCCCCCAAGAAGGACGAGAAGCCCGCGACCGCCGAGGCCGGCGCCGAGGCCCCTGCCAAGGCTGACGCCAAACCTAAGGCCGAGAAGGCCGCCAAGAAGGCCAAGAAGGAGCCTTCCAAGAAGGCTGCTAAGGAGCCCAAGGGCGACGGCGAGAAGAAGGACAAGAAGAAGAAGAAGAGCGCCGTGGAGACCTACAAGCTGTACATCTACAAGGTGCTCAAGCAGGTGCACCCCGACACCGGCATCAGCAGCAAGGCCATGTCCATCATGAACAGCTTCATCAACGACATCTTTGAGAAGGTGGCCACCGAGGCCTCCAAGCTGAGCCGCTACAACAAGAAGCCCACCGTCACCTCCCGCGAGATCCAGACCGCCGTGCGCCTGGTGCTGCCCGGCGAGCTGGCCAAGCACGCGGTGTCGGAGGGCACCAAGGCCGTGACCAAGTTCACCTCGGGCTAAGCGCGCTCAGAGGCTGGACCTTGTCTTCAACCCTCTAAACAAAACTCGGTGTTTCTCAACACCACCTTGACACGGGACGTAAGGTTTGGGATGGCGTGGGCAGCGGGTGAGCCTGGACAGCAGGTCGCATGGGGTGAGGGCCACTGAAGCGGAGCGGAGACGAGGGTTTTGAAGGGCACTGCGCCGGGAGGGGCTTCCGGGCGCCCGGCCACCGTTTGGTCAGGGCACCGCTAGTAATGTCGGGCTGAGTGCCGTGTTTGCATGCCACCTAGTGTAGCTTGACACTGCGGGGCGGGGCAGGCGCGCCGCACAGCCTCCGGGGCACTTGTGCTGCACACGCTGCCCCGCAGCGGGCACGCCCACACGCACACCCACAACGGCATGCACTCCTGCGCGCCACGCCACAACCACATGCCCTGGACCCTCTTGTGCACAGCAGCTGACATTGTCACATATGTTTCCCGTATTATGACGCTGGCAGCCGGGCTGCGCCCGGTCGCACGCCGGGCCCGTGACTGGCTTACCAAGCGGCGGTGGCAGCGGTGGAGCAGGTGAGAGGAAGGTGAGAGGGACGTGTGTACATCATACGGGCTTGATGTCACCCCTTTCGCTGGCCTCTGTCACTGATGTATATCACAGCCTTGTCACATAGTCTTACGGCCCCTGTGGGCGCCGGTCTATGGCACAAGAGCGTCTGCTCGCCTGGCTGGGCAGCGCCAGGGCCCCACCATGGCGCCGCGGCCTGGGCTCCTACGTGCTATGCCCTGCCGGGCGCGACTGCAGTGGCGGCTGCTGGCCTCATAGTGCAAGCTAGCTGGGAGCCTAGGGACCCACTGTGCACGCGGCGGAGGGGCCGGGCGGGCCCCGGTGGCCCCGAGGTGGCGCGGCGAGGGCCGCCGGCGACGGCACGGCGTGGCACACCTGTGCCATGCGGCTGCTTGCCTATGCGAGTATTTCATATTACATATATAATGTGTATCTCTGTTGCGTGTGGGTCAAGTGGCCTCGGGGCTGCTGCCATGAATTGTTTTCGCCTTTCCAGCGGCCCGACCCTCGCGCGAGCCACACAAGGTCAGGCTAAAAGTCGCCACTTTCATGGCGTCGGTTCCTCCATACTCCTATCAGCATATACGTTTATGTAAAAGACCGCAAACAAGACACCTTGAAGTGGGGGTAGGCCGACTCATTCCAAGATGCGGACCCGCCAACCATGCCGACATGCCCACACGCGAACCAGCGATGCGCGCCCTGCCCAGCCAGTATGCTGTGGGCACGCGCCTATGGTCATCAGCCTAGTCCATGCAGGTTGGGGCATTTGTGGGGCCGCCACACAGGCGCTGGGCCCGTCGAAGGGCACTGCGCCGGGAGGGGCTTCCGGGCGCCCGGCCACCGTGTGGTCAGGGCACCGCTAGTAATGTCGGGCTGAGTGCCGTGTTTGCATGCCACCTAGTGTAGCTTGACACTGCGGGGCGGGGCAGGCGCGCCGCACAGCCTCCGGGGCACTTGTGCTGCACACGCTGCCCCGCAGCGGGCACGCCCACACGCACACCCACAACGGCATGCACTCCTGCGCGCCACGCCACAACCACATGCCCTGGACCCTCTTGTGCACAGCAGCTGACATTGTCACATATGTTTCCCGTATTATGACGCTGGCAGCCGGGCTGCGCCCGGTCGCACGCCGGGCCCGTGACTGGCTTACCAAGCGGCGGTGGCAGCGGTGGAGCAGGTGAGAGGAAGGTGAGAGGGACGTGTGTACATCATACGGGCTTGATGTCACCCCTTTCGCTGGCCTCTGTCACTGATGTATATCACAGCCTTGTCACATAGTCTTACGGCCCCTGTGGGCGCCGGTCTATGGCACAAGAGCGTCTGCTCGCCTGGCTGGGCAGCGCCAGGGCCCCACCATGGCGCCGCGGCCTGGGCTCCTACGTGCTATGCCCTGCCGGGCGCGACTGCAGTGGCGGCTGCTGGCCTCATAGTGCAAGCTAGCTGGGAGCCCAGGGACCCACTGTGCACGCGGCGGAGGGGCCGGGCGGGCCCCGGTGGCCCCGAGGTGGCGCGGCGAGGGCCGCCGGCGACGGCACGCCGTGGCACACCTGTGCCATGCGGCTGCTTGCCTATGCGAGTATTTCATATTACATATATAATGTGTATCTCTGTTGCGTGTGGGTCAAGTGGCCTCGGGGCTGCTGCCATGAATTGTTTTCGCCTTTCCAGCGGCCCGACCCTCGCGCGAGCCACACAAGGTCAGGCTAAAAGTCGCCACTTTCATGGCGTCGGTTCCTCCATACTCCTATCAGCATATACGTTTATGTAAAAGACCGCAAACAAGACACCTTGAAGTGGGGGTAGGCCGACTCATTCCAAGATGCGGACCCGCCAACCATGCCGACATGCCCACACGCGAACCAGCGATGCGCGCCCTGCCCAGCCAGTATGCTGTGGGCAAGCGCCTATGGTCATCAGCCTAGTCCATGCAGGTTGGGGCATTTGTGGGGCCGCCACACAGGCGCTGGGCCCGTCGAAGGGCACTGCGCCGGGAGGGGCTTCCGGGCGCCCGGCCACCGTGTGGTCAGGGCACCGCTAGTAATGTCGGGCTGAGTGCCGTGTTTGCATGCCACCTAGTGTAGCTTGACACTGCGGGGCGGGGCAGGCGCGCCGCACAGCCTCCGGGGCACTTGTGCTGCACACGCTGCCCCGCAGCGGGCACGCCCACACGCACACCCACAACGGCATGCACTCCTGCGCGCCACGCCACAACCACATGCCCTGGACCCTCTTGTGCACAGCAGCTGACATTGTCACATATGTTTCCCGTATTATGACGCTGGCAGCCGGGCTGCGCCCGGTCACACGCCGGGCCCATGACTGGCTTACCGAGCGGCGGCGGCGGTGGAGCAGGTGAGAGGAAGGTGAGAGGGACGTGTGTACATCATACGGGCTTGATGTCACCCATTTCGCTGGCCTCTGTCACTGATGTATATCACAGCCTTGTCACATAGCCTTACGGCCCCTGTGGGCGCCGGTCTATGGCACAAGAGCGTCTGCTCGCCTGGCTGGGCAGCGCTCAGGGCCCCACCATGGCGCCGCGGCCTGGGCTCCTGCATGCTGTGCCCTGCCGGGCGCGACTGCAGTGGCGGCTGCTGGCCTCATAGTGCAAGCTAGATGGGAGCCCAGGGACCCACTTTGCACGCGGCGGAGGGGCCGGGCGGGCCCCGGTGGCCCCGAGGTGGCGCGGCGAGGGCCGCCGGCGACGGCACGGCGTGGCACACCTGTGCCATGCGGCTGCTTGCCTATGCGAGTATTTCATATTACATATATAATGTGTATCTCTGTTGCGTGTGGGTCAAGTGGCCTCGGGGCTGCTGCCATGAATTGTTTTCGCCTTTCCAGCGCGACCGACCCTCGCGCGAGCCACGCAAGGTCAGGCTAAAAGTCGCCACTTTCATGGCGTCGGTTCCTCCATACTCCTGTCAGCATATACGTTTATGTAAAAGACCGCAAACAAGATACCTTGAAGTGGGGGTAGGCGGACTCATTCCAAGATGCGGACCCGCCAACCATGCCGACATGCCCACACGCGAACCAGCGATGTGCGCCCTGCCCAGCCAGTATGCTGTGGGCATGCATCTATGGTCATCAGCCTAGTCCATGCAGGTTGGGGCATTTGTGGGGCCGCCACACAGGCGCTGGGCCCGTCGATGGGCAATGCGCCGGGAGGGGCTTCTGGGCGCCCGGCCACCGTGTGGTCAGGGCACCGCTAGTAATGTCGGGCTGAGTGCCGTGTTTGCATGCCACCTAGTGTAGCTTGACACTGCGGGGCGGGGCAGGCGCGCCGCACAGCCTCCGGGGCACTTGTGCTGCACACGCTGCCCCGCAGCAGCGGGCACGCCCACACGCTCTCAACGGCACGCACTCCTGCGCGCACACAACCACATGCCCTGGACCCTCTTGTGCACAGCAGCTGACATGTCGCATGAGTGTCCCGTATTACGACGCCGGCAGCCGGGCTGCGCCCGGTCACACGCCGGGCCCGTGACTGGCTTACCAAGCGGCGGTGGCAGCGGTGGAGCAGGTGAGAGGAAGGTGAGAGGGACGTGTGTACATCATACGGGCTTGATGTCACCCCTTTCGCTGGCCTCTGTCACTGATGTATATCACAGCCTTGTCACATAGTCTTACGGCCCCTGTGGGCGCCGGTCTATGGCACAAGAGCGTCTGCTCGCCTGGCTGGGCAGCGCCAGGGCCCCACCATGGCGCCGCGGCCTGGGCTCCTACGTGCTATGCCCTGCCGGGCGCGACTGCAGTGGCGGCTGCTGGCCTCATAGTGCAAGCTAGCTGGGAGCCCAGGGACCCACTGTGCACGCGGCGGAGGGGCCGGGCGGGCCCCGGTGGCCCCGAGGTGGCGCGGCGAGGGCCGCCGGCGACGGCACGGCGTGGCACACCTGTGCCATGCGGCTGCTTGCCTATGCGAGTATTTCATATTACATATATAATGTGTATCTCTGTTGCGTGTGGGTCAAGTGGCCTCGGGGCTGCTGCCATGAATTGTTTTCGCCTTTCCAGCGGCCCGACCCTCGCGCGAGCCACACAAGGTCAGGCTAAAAGTCGCCACTTTCATGGCGTCGGTTCCTCCATACTCCTGTCAGCATATACGTTTATGTAAAAGACCGCAAACAAGATACCTTGAAGTGGGGGTAGGCGGACTCATTCCAAGATGCGGACCCGCCAACCATGCCGACATGCCCACACGCGAACCAGCGATGTGCGCCCTGCCCAGCCAGTATGCTGTGGGCATGCATCTATGGTCATCAGCCTAGTCCATGCAGGTTGGGGCATTTGTGGGGCCGCCACACAGGCGCTGGGCCCGTCGAAGGGCACTGCGCCGGGAGGGGCTTCCGGGCGCCCGGCCACCGTGTGGTCAGGGCACCGCTAGTAATGTCGGGCTGAGTGCCGTGTTTGCATGCCACCTAGTGTAGCTTGACACTGCGGGGCGGGGCAGGCGCGCCGCACAGCCTCCGGGGCACTTGTGCTGCACACGCTGCCCCGCAGCGGGCACGCCCACACGCACACCCACAACGGCATGCACTCCTGCGCGCCACGCCACAACCACATGCCCTGGACCCTCTTGTGCACAGCAGCTGACATTGTCACATATGTTTCCCGTATTATGACGCTGGCAGCCGGGCTGCGCCCGGTCGCACGCCGGGCCCGTGACTGGCTTACCAAGCGGCGGTGGCAACGGTGGAGCAGGTGAGAGGAAGGTGAGAGGGACGTGTGTACATCATACGGGCTTGATGTCACCCCTTTCGCTGGCCTCTGTCACTGATGTATATCACAGCCTTGTCACATAGTCTTACGGCCCCTGTGGGCGCCGGTCTATGGCACAAGAGCGTCTGCTCGCCTGGCTGGGCAGCGCCAGGGCCCCACCATGGCGCCGCGGCCTGGGCTCCTACGTGCTATGCCCTGCCGGGCGCGACTGCAGTGGCGGCTGCTGGCCTCATAGTGCAAGCTAGCTGGGAGCCCAGGGACCCACTGTGCACGCGGCGGAGGGGCCGGGCGGGCCCCGGTGGCCCCGAGGTGGCGCGGCGAGGGCCGCCGGCGACGGCACGGCGTGGCACACCTGTGCCATGCGGCTGCTTGCCTATGCGAGTATTTCATATTACATATATAATGTGTATCTCTGTTGCGTGTGGGTCAAGTGGCCTCGGGGCTGCTGCCATGAATTGTTTTCGCCTTTCCAGCGGCCCGACCCTCGCGCGAGCCACACAAGGTCAGGCTAAAAGTCGCCACTTTCATGGCGTCGGTTCCTCCATACTCCTATCAGCATATACGTTTATGTAAAAGACCGCAAACAAGACACCTTGAAGTGGGGGTAGGCCGACTCATTCCAAGATGCGGACCCGCCAACCATGCCGACATGCCCACACGCGAACCAGCGATGCGCGCCCTGCCCAGCCAGTATGCTGTGGGCAAGCGCCTATGGTCATCAGCCTAGTCCATGCAGGTTGGGGCATTTGTGGGGCCGCCACACAGGCGCTGGGCCCGTCGAAGGGCATTGCGCCGGGAGGGGCTTCCGGGCGCCCGGCCACCGTGTGGTCAGGGCACCGCTAGTAATGTCGGGCTGAGTGCCGTGTTTGCATGCCACCTAGTGTAGCTTGACACTGCGGGGCGGGGCAGGCGCGCCGCACAGCCTCCGGGGCACTTGTGCTGCACACGCTGCCCCGCAGCGGGCACGCCCACACGCACACCCACAACGGCATGCACTCCTGCGCGCCACGCCACAACCACATGCCCTGGACCCTCTTGTGCACAGCAGCTGACATTGTCACATATGTTTCCCGTATTATGACGCTGGCAGCCGGGCTGCGCCCGGTCACACGCCGGGCCCATGACTGGCTTACCGAGCGGCGGCGGCGGTGGAGCAGGTGAGAGGAAGGTGAGAGGGACGTGTGTACATCATACGGGCTTGATATCACCCCTTTCGCTGGCCTCTGTCACTGATGTATATCACAGCCTTGTCACATAGCCTTACGGCCCCTGTGGGCGCCGGTCTATGGCACAAGAGCGTCTGCTCGCCTGGCTGGGCAGCGCTCAGGGCCCCACCATGGCGCCGCGGCCTGGGCTCCTGCATGCTGTGCCCTGCCGGGCGCGACTGCAGTGGCGGCTGCTGGCCTCATAGTGCAAGCTAGCTGGGAGCCCAGGGACCCACTTTGCACGCGGCGGAGGGGCCGGGCGGGCCCCGGTGGCCCCGAGGTGGCGCGGCGAGGGCCGCCGGCGACGGCACGGCGTGGCACACCTGTGCCATGCGGCTGCTTGCCTATGCGAGTATTTCATATTACATATATAATGTGTATCTCTGTTGCGTGTGGGTCAAGTGGCCTCGGGGCTGCTGCCATGAATTGTTTTCGCCTTTCCAGCGCGACCGACCCTCGCGCGAGCCACGCAAGGTCAGGCTAAAAGTCGCCACTTTCATGGCGTCGGTTCCTCCATACTCCTGTCAGCATATACGTTTATGTAAAAGACCGCAAACAAGATACCTTGAAGTGGGGGTAGGCCGACTCATTCCAAGATGCGGACCCGCCAACCATGCCGACATGCCCACACGCGAACCAGCGATGTGCGCCCTGCCCAGCCAGTATGCTGTGGGCATGCATCTATGGTCATCAGCCTAGTCCATGCAGGTTGGGGCATTTGTGGGGCCGCCACACAGGCGCTGGGCCCGTCGATGGGCAATGCGCCGGGAGGGGCTTCTGGGCGCCCGGCCACCGTGTGGTCAGGGCACCGCTAATTATGTCGGGCTGAGTGCCGTGTTTGCATGCCACCTAGTGTAGCTTGACACTGCGGGGCGGGGCAGGCGCGCCGCACAGCCTCCGGGGCACTTGTGCTGCACACGCTGCCCCGCAGCAGCGGGCACGCCCACACGCTCTCAACGGCACGCACTCCTGCGCGCACACAACCACATGCCCTGGACCCTCTTGTGCACAGCAGCTGACATGTCGCATGAGTGTCCCGTATTACGACGCCGGCAGCCGGGCTGCGCCCGGTCACACGCCGGGCCCGTGACTGGCTTACCAAGCGGCGGTGGCAGCGGTGGAGCAGGTGAGAGGAAGGTGAGAGGGACGTGTGTACATCATACGGGCTTGATGTCACCCCTTTCGCTGGCCTCTGTCACTGATGTATATCACAGCCTTGTCACATAGTCTTACGGCCCCTGTGGGCGCCGGTCTATGGCACAAGAGCGTCTGCTCGCCTGGCTGGGCAGCGCCAGGGCCCCACCATGGCGCCGCGGCCTGGGCTCCTACGTGCTATGCCCTGCCGGGCGCGACTGCAGTGGCGGCTGCTGGCCTCATAGTGCAAGCTAGCTGGGAGCCCAGGGACCCACTGTGCACGCGGCGGAGGGGCCGGGCGGGCCCCGGTGGCCCCGAGGTGGCGCGGCGAGGGCCGCCGGCGACGGCACGGCGTGGCACACCTGTGCCATGCGGCTGCTTGCCTATGCGAGTATTTCATATTACATATATAATGTGTATCTCTGTTGCGTGTGGGTCAAGTGGCCTCGGGGCTGCTGCCATGAATTGTTTTCGCCTTTCCAGCGGCCCGACCCTCGCGCGAGCCACACAAGGTCAGGCTAAAAGTCGCCACTTTCATGGCGTCGGTTCCTCCATACTCCTATCAGCATATACGTTTATGTAAAAGACCGCAAACAAGACACCTTGAAGTGGGGGTAGGCCGACTCATTCCAAGATGCGGACCGGCGCCAACCATGCCGACATGCCCACACGCGAACCAGCGATGCGCGCCCTGCCCAGCCAGTATGCTGTGGGCACGCGCCTATGGTCATCAGCCTAGTCCATGCAGGTTGGGGCATTTGTGGGGCCGCCACACAGGCGCTGGGCCCGTCGAAGGGCACTGCGCCGGGAGGGGCTTCCGGGCGCCCGGCCACCGTTTGGTCAGGGCACCGCTAGTAATGTCGGGCTGAGTGCCGTGTTTGCATGCCACCTAGTGTAGCTTGACACTGCGGGGCGGGGCAGGCGCGCCGCACAGCCTCCGGGGCACTTGTGCTGCACACGCTGCCCCGCAGCGGGCACGCCCACACGCACACCCACAACGGCATGCACTCCTGCGCGCCACGCCACAACCACATGCCCTGGACCCTCTTGTGCACAGCAGCTGACATTGTCACATATGTTTCCCGTATTATGACGCTGGCAGCCGGGCTGCGCCCGGTCGCACGCCGGGCCCGTGACTGGCTTACCAAGCGGCGGTGGCAGCGGTGGAGCAGGTGAGAGGAAGGTGAGAGGGACGTGTGTACATCATACGGGCTTGATGTCACCCCTTTCGCTGGCCTCTGTCACTGATGTATATCACAGCCTTGTCACATAGTCTTACGGCCCCTGTGGGCGCCGGTCTATGGCACAAGAGCGTCTGCTCGCCTGGCTGGGCAGCGCCAGGGCCCCACCATGGCGCCGCGGCCTGGGCTCCTACGTGCTATGCCCTGCCGGGCGCGACTGCAGTGGCGGCTGCTGGCCTCATAGTGCAAGCTAGCTGGGAGCCCAGGGACCCACTGTGCACGCGGCGGAGGGGCCGGGCGGGCCCCGGTGGCCCCGAGGTGGCGCGGCGAGGGCCGCCGGCGACGGCACGGCGTGGCACACCTGTGCCATGCGGCTGCTTGCCTATGCGAGTATTTCATATTACATATATAATGTGTATCTCTGTTGCGTGTGGGTCAAGTGGCCTCGGGGCTGCTGCCATGAATTGTTTTCGCCTTTCCAGCGGCCCGACCCTCGCGCGAGCCACACAAGGTCAGGCTAAAAGTCGCCACTTTCATGGCGTCGGTTCCTCCATACTCCTATCAGCATATACGTTTATGTAAAAGACCGCAAACAAGACACCTTGAAGTGGGGGTAGGCCGACTCATTCCAAGATGCGGACCGGCGCCAACCATGCCGACATGCCCACACGCGAACCAGCGATGCGCGCCCTGCCCAGCCAGTATGCTGTGGGCACGCGCCTATGGTCATCAGCCTAGTCCATGCAGGTTGGGGCATTTGTGGGGCCGCCACACAGGCGCTGGGCCCGTCGAAGGGCACTGCGCCGGGAGGGGCTTCCGGGCGCCCGGCCACCGTTTGGTCAGGGCACCGCTAGTAATGTCGGGCTGAGTGCCGTGTTTGCATGCCACCTAGTGTAGCTTGACACTGCGGGGCGGGGCAGGCGCGCCGCACAGCCTCCGGGGCACTTGTGCTGCACACGCTGCCCCGCAGCGGGCACGCCCACACGCACACCCACAACGGCATGCACTCCTGCGCGCCACGCCACAACCACATGCCCTGGACCCTCTTGTGCACAGCAGCTGACATTGTCACATATGTTTCCCGTATTATGACGCCGGCAGCCCGGCTGCGCCCGGTCGCACGCCGGGCCCGTGACTGGCTTACCAAGCGGCGGCGGCGGCGGTGATGCAGGGTGAGAGGAAGGTGAGAGGGACGTGTGTACATCATACGGGCTTGATATCACCCATTTCGCTGGCCTCTGTCACTGATGTATATCACAGCCTTGTCACATAGCCTTACGGCCCCTGTGGGCGCCGGTCTATGGCACAAGAGCGTCTGCTCGCCTGGCTGGGCAGCGCTCAGGGCCCCACCATGGCGCCGCGGCCTGGGCTCCTGCATGCTGTGCCCTGCCGGGCGCGACTGCAGTGGCGGCTGCTGGCCTCATAGTGCAAGCTAGCTGGGAGCCCAGGGACCCACTTTGCACGCGGCGGAGGGGCCGGGCGGGCCCCGGTGGCCCCGAGGTGGCGCGGCGAGGGCCGCCGGCGACGGCACGGCGTGGCACACCTGTGCCATGCGGCTGCTTGCCTATGCGAGTATTTCATATTACATATATAATGTGTATCTCTGTTGCGTGTGGGTCAAGTGGCCTCGGGGCTGCTGCCATGAATTGTTTTCGCCTTTCCAGCGCGACCGACCCTCGCGCGAGCCACGCAAGGTCAGCCTAAAAGTCGCCACTTTCATGGCGTCGGTTCCTCCATACTCCTGTCAGCATATACGTTTATGTAAAAGACCGCAAACAAGATACCTTGAAGTGGGGGTAGGCGGACTCATTCCAAGATGCGGACCCGCCAACCATGCCGACATGCCCACACGCGAACCAGCGATGTGCGCCCTGCCCAGCCAGTATGCTGTGGGCATGCATCTATGGTCATCAGCCTAGTCCATGCAGGTTGGGGCATTTGTGGGGCCGCCACACAGGCGCTGGGCCCGTCGATGGGCAATGCGCCGGGAGGGGCTTCTGGGCGCCCGGCCACCGTGTGGTCAGGGCACCGCTAATTATGTCGGGCTGAGTGCCGTGTTTGCATGCCACCTAGTGTAGCTTGACACTGCGGGGCGGGGCAGGCGCGCCGCACAGCCTCCGGGGCACTTGTGCTGCACACGCTGCCCCGCAGCAGCGGGCACGCCCACACGCTCTCAACGGCACGCACTCCTGCGCGCACACAACCACATGCCCTGGACCCTCTTGTGCACAGCAGCTGACATGTCGCATGAGTGTCCCGTATTACGACGCCGGCAGCCGGGCTGCGCCCGGTCACACGCCGGGCCCATGACTGGCTTACCGAGCGGCGGCGGCGGTGATTCATGCTTCATGCGGGAAGCTTCTGTTCGCCTGTTGGGTAGATTACGGGAGCCGTATGCAACGGGTACGCAGGTTGCCATGGTTACCCTTTTACTCGTCCGAACACCTGTATTGGTTACTTAACAGGGTGATGCAATAGCGGTACAGTACGATCATGTGGGATGTAGCCTGGGGGGCACAAGGGAGGTGGCACCAGCGCTCGTATCTTCCTTCGTTCGGAACGAAATTTGCCCAAAAAGGCCTCTGGCGGACGAAATGTTTTTGACCTTGACTTGGAATTTCGGCCAAAACGCACGGGATCTTGGGGGGTCTTTCTGCAAACAGACGAAGACATTTTTGGGATTTCGGCCACTTTTGGCCAAGGACAGGGGGTTCCAGCGGCTACTCCACGGCCGAAACCTGCGTGGCATATGGTAAGAAGGCTCAAAGGGCTGTATCTATGGGTGTTGACGGCGGGAGACACTTTTTTACCTGGCGGGAGAGTGAGGTTGGGTCGGCGGGAAGCAGGGGAGGAGTGGGCGTGTCGTGTCGGTGTCGACATCGTGCGGGTCGGGGGCGGAGCCCCCGGAAAAAGTTTTGGGGGTGAACGAAGCCATTTTAAGGAATTCGGCCACTGACGCCGCCCCTGCCTTCGTAAGATACGAGCGCTGGGTGGCACAAGCCCGTGCGCACGCCCCAGAATCCCAAATTCCCAGGTATCCAAAATGAGTGTTTCAGAGCGCCAACTCGCCAACTCGCCAAGCCGGCCCGCGGTCCGATGTGCCAGAAGGGAACGAGCTTTGAACAAGGCCTGGGGCAGTGGAAGGCTTGAATACGCTGTTGCAGTGCGGGCCAAGGTGCGGGCCGGCGGGCCCTCTAACCACCTTGGTCGCCCACTTGTTACAAGCTTTATTGCGCCGCCTGGGCGCATACGGCCACCCGCAAAACACCTGCCGCACCGACGCGCCACGCACGGTATTTGCCGGCTGGGGCGACCCTGGGATAGTGAGGTCGGAGCGTACTGACTACCGAGACCTGGCCCGCCGCTACACAGCAGCACCGCCACATCACCGCTTCGTGTGCCCACAGCACCGCTGTTGTTGCAATGCGGGGAGCGAGACAACATACGGTATGCCGACATGATGTGTCAAGTTCCTGAACAGGCCGATGTCCGTTCCCTTTGGAGATGACCATCTACCGTACTCGCGCACATTCCCACTCCGGCTGATCCATGGGCCAAGCGCATACAGTCACACCCTGGAAATAGTGACAGTGACAGTGCAGGAATGAATGAATGGGTCACATCATTTAATAAAACGCAAGGCGGGAGCCCTGGCCCAGCACATTGCCTCCTCCTGTTTTCTTGCCCACCATGCAGTTTGCAACACTGCCCTGCCCCGGCCTCGGCTTTAAGCTCTGCGACGTCTAGCGACGTATCTCTACCCTGGTGGCTGCGCCGCCCCAGGTGCGCCTCCTGGCGCAGCTGCCCCAGGCTGTGCCGACGGCGGCGGCACGCCCTGCCCCGCCGCCACCATGCCGCCCCCGCCAGCCGCTGCCCCAGGTTGCTGCATCTGCATCTGCTGCTGCTGCTGCATCTGCTGCATCTGCTGCTGAGGCATCCCTGGCATCACCATCCCATTCATGCCCGGCGCCCCCATCGGCATACCGCCCATCCCACCGGCCATGCCCATGCCTCCCATCCCCATCCCCATGGGCATGCCGCCGCCCATCCCGCCCATTGCAATCGGCATTCCGATCCCCCCCATTCCGCCCATTCCGCCCATTCCGCCCATCGCCCCCATCATGTACGGCGGCATGCCGTACGGAAACATCATGGGCGGGCGGTACATGGGGTACGGGTACGGCGGCCGGAACGCGCCGAACGGCATGGGCCACGCCTGCCCGGGCTGCGGCGCCATGCCGGCGCCAGGAGCCGGCGGCGGCGGTGCCGACAGCGACCCCGGGGCAGGCGCGACGCCGCCCGGCCCTGCCGCAGGAGCGGCGCCGCCGCCGGAGCCTGGGCCCATGGGCGCTCCGGACGAGAGGAGTGGCGTGGCGATCGGCGCCAGTGGCTGCTGCGCCGCGCTGCCGCCGCCGCGGCGGCTGCCAGCAGTCCGCCGCTGCTGCGGTGTGGCGCCGCCGCCGCCGCCGCCGGGCCCCGGGCTGATGCCTGCCGCCGCCAGGCTCGCCTCCTCGCCTGCATCCACGTCTTCTTCGTCCTCGCCGCCGTCCAGACCCGCGACCTAAAGCGCGCACGGAGTGGGTGGTCCTTGTCAGCATCGGTCCCCAAGCAGCGAGTCAGCAAGCTTTGCGGCTTGCGGCTGCATTGCTGCTGCCTTGCCTGCCCTCTCCAACCAAAAGTAGAACCCTCTCCCGTCACCGATGATTTTTCAGTTTCCCCACCCGCTCATAGGCTTGCCTTGATGATTGTGTCGTTGATCATTTCGATCCAGACGTCATCACTCAGGTTCTTGGGCTTGGCCTGGGCGTACGTCTTGTTCTTCACCTGCGTGTTTGCCACGCACAATGAACGACCTTGAAGAAAGAAGGTGCTGGTCCGAAACTCGCTCAACCCCTACCATAATCCATCCCCCTCCAAGCTCTGATACGGGGAATGGTGGAGACCATCCCCTCCCACCACACCCTCTGCCGCCCCCTTCCCTAACCCGCCCCCACCTCTTTGCACATGGCCGCATAGTGCTTGGGCCCCAGCGCCGGCGCCAGCTGCATGTACTGCGGCCGCCGCAGCAGCGCCAGTGGGGCCAGCGTGGCGGGCGCCTCCATCTGGCCCTCACGCGACACGTCCATGATGCGCAGCTGCGAGTGTGTGTGTGGGGGCGAGGGAGGGGCATGCGTGTGTGTGTGTGTGGGGGGGGGGATCATGTGTGTGTGTGTGTGTGTGTGTGTGCGCACGTGTGCCATACTGCGCCAGCCCGTCCTGCTGTGTGCCCCCCGCCGGCTCACCAGCACACTGCCGCACTCCTCGTGGATCTTGAGCCGCCCGATCTGCAGGAGCCGCAGCCCCACACACGAGGCCAAGACATAAAGGAATTGGACGCAGCTATGCTGACAGGATGAAGCGCAAGTAAGAAGATGACACACGCGCGCACACACACACACACACACACACACACACACACACACACACATGCACATACACATACACCTGCACGCCGCAAGCTCGGGATGTGTATGTGTATCCGTCCCCGCCCGCCCCCCACCTTCAGCTGGTTGGCAATCACTGTGTCCAGATCACCCTTGGCCGCAATCTCCTGTCATATGGGCAGTTGAGAGGGTGTGGGGGATGCAGCATTGACGCAAGACATTGGGTCTCGACCGGGGTCGCTTCCATCGCATTCTACCGCACTTAAATGCTTTCTCACGCGGCATAACAGGCTGTCCAGCGCGCTGCTGCTCTCAGTTACCCACCCTCTCCATGCTGCCAATCACCCCCCCAAATCACTTGACATTCTCCATGAACGGCTTCCTCCCCCCTCTGCCTGCGCTTTGCTACCTCAAGCCAGGTTTGGTTTACCTTGGGCTGGTATCTACAACCCCCCCCCCACCCCCCACGGCCGCCGCCGCCGCACCTGCAGCAGGAAGCGCGAGGGCACTCCCGCGAACAGCGGCAGGTGGTAGTGACCGCTGGCGACGAACTGCCCCTCGCGCTCAAACAGGCGCACAGCAGTCCAGCCCGCGGGCGCGGAAGTGCCGGTGGAGGGAACCACCAGCCTGGGCACGTGGGGGTTGGGGTTGGAGGTTGGAAGCAGGGGTTGCCGTTGCGCACCGGGGTGGAGGGGGTGGGGGGCTTATCTGCCAACCGGATAGCTCGGCTGTCCGGAGCGCAAACTCCAGTGCCCCGGAAACGGCTGATGTCCATGCGAAACGGAGTCTGTTCCCTTGATTGACAGCACTGCGTGTCGCGTGCGCCTCCCGGCTCCGCCCCCTGCCCCCCTTTCCCCTTGCTCATCCTGCCCCACCCCGTCGCTCTGTTGCATTGGGTTCGGTTTAGTTCGGGCTGGCGTCTACAAGCCCCCATAAGTACTATCACCTGCAACTAACGCCTCTACCTGTGCTCCGCTCGTTTAAGCTTGGTTCGGTTTAGTTTGGGCTGGCATCTACAACCCGCCCCCCTCCACCTTCTCACCGCACGTCCACGATCACGCACAGTCCCGGCTCGTGCAGCACGCCGCTAAAGTGCACGTAGCCGTCGGTCCAGCGCGGGTTGGCCAGCGGGGCGGTCATGTCATAGTCCAGTGTGACCTGCGGCGGAGGCGGGCGGGGGGGAGGGGGAGGGGGGGGGGCGGGGGTGTGTGGTTGGGGAGGGAGGGGGCGGCGGAGGAGGGGGAGCGGGGTCGCGGCGCATACACCATCGTCAGAACGCAACAGACGACACGAGTACATGTGTGTGTGTGCGTGTTTGCTTGCGTGTGTTTGTGTGTATGTTGTTCCGCCACTTCCAGTAAGAGGCAAAGAGACACGAGGATGCAGGGGCGGGGTGGGAGAGGAGGCTGCGTGTCGTGTCATCTCGCGGGGCGCGTGTCAGGATAGGCGCGGTCGGGCACCCTCCCACCCCCTCCACCCAAGCCCCCATACACCCTGCAGCCTCCTCCATTCCACACCACCCTAGCCCCACCCCCACGCCCACCTGTACGTCATCTGTGATGGGGCTGTCCTGGTAGAAGCTGCCGGGCGGCGCGAAGGTGACCAGCGCGGCGGCGGGCAGGTTGCGCTGCAGCCGCAGGGCGCCGTCCACCGCCACCCAGAAGCCCAGGTCGTGGTAGTACTCGGAGGAGCGGTTGTAGTTGAGGGGGCGGTCATTGGGATCCGGGCCTGTGGTAGTTGTGGTGGTTGTGGGTGGTTGTTGTGGTTTGTGGTAGTTTTGGGTCGAGGGGATACACACGGCCTTTGTCCTGCATGTTGGTCTTCCCCCTTGTGGCCTCTTGCACCAGTGCCATCTCTCCTCCCGCAACCTCCCCGCACCCGCCCCCATAATTGTAATTTGACTCGTTTTACATGAATGGCTACCTACCTAACCCCCCCCCTCCCCGCATCCCTACCCCTACCCGGCGAGGTGCCGGTCTGCAACGCCTTGTCGATCCAGTCCATCAGCTCCACATCACTGCTGGGCAGCACCGCTGTGGGCGTGGGGTGCACGTGGGGCGGGGGTGAGGTGTGTGTGTGTGTGTGTGTGTGTGTGTTAAAGAGCACAAGGAAAACATTGCGCAAAGAATGTGTGTGTGTGTGTGTGTGTGTGTGTGTGTGTGTGTGTGTGTGTGTGTGTGTGTGTAAATACCAGCCCAAACTGGGGTGGGGGCGGGGCGCAGAAGTCGGCACTGCGGGGGAGCGGATTGGTATCGGGCGGCCTCATTGCGATAACAGAGATTC